>NC_073645.1:39393939-39696969 GCF_029407905.1 Bubalus kerabau
ACCACCACTTGGGAAGCCCATGTGCAGGGTAAAGCTGCTAAATTCCATTTTTACCAGACAGAGTGGGGATGGGGGAGGTTAATGCACATTTCTGCTCACTCTGTGATTGACAAGCCCTATGGCCCACCTTGCATTGGGTACAGCCATTCACTCGTCTAACAGGAAAAGCAAGAAGCTGGTTCCCTAACTTAAGCTTTAGCAATCCTTAGCCTTTCTGATGTCCCTCCCTTTCATCCTATTTTTTTTTTTTTTTCAATTTAAAGGGAACGGTGGGGAAAAGATAAATCAATCCAGTTGCTGAGTGATGTTCAGACAAAAGACATCCTCCAGCCCACTGCGGGCGTTTGTCACCTCCTCCCCAGGAAGAGGAGGGGAGGGGGGCAGATTCGGGATGTTGCGTTTGGGCCCCTCCTGGACTCTCCACGTCCCTCCCGGGAGTGAGCGGTGTCAGGATCTCCCTCCCCCCAGCGCTCCCCTACCACTGCAGTGCCGAGCTGTGAGGCACCTCCCAGATCCGCAGGAACAATGGGCTGGGGAGGGGGCAGGTGCGGCTCCAAGCGCAGCAGAGGGCAGGGGCACGGCCACAGACCCCAGGACCGGGAGGACACTTCTTGGGGCGGTTGTGCTGACCCCTGACTCAGTTTCCCCAGCTCTAGTCGGGTCCCCGCAGAGCCGGGCGCTCCTCCGCTGGAGGCATTTTCTCTTATGCCTCGGGCATTTCGATTTCATCCGCGCTAAGAGGCTTGCCTAGTAAGCTCCGGAAACAGCCGCCGGGCTTCGCTCCTCATCCCGCAGCTGCTCCTGCTGAGGCTTTGCAGGTCAGGGACGCGCGGCAGCCTCCTTGCGCCCAACTTTCCCCACTTGGGACCCGCAATCCTGGCCAGCCCGTCTCCTCTACTGGCGAAGCCCTGATTTATAGCTCTGGGCTCCAAGAGCTGCCCTTCTGCTTTCCTCTGCTTCCAGGTCCCGTCTCTCTCCTTACCCGCCCTCCCTCCCCTCACTTTCTGAGCCCGAGCCACGCTTCCCCCAAGAAAGCAGCCCTGGCACATTTGCGAAATGCGAGCGTCTGTCCTCTGCACCGGGCGCAGTCTCCTTTCCGCAATCCCGGGCGAGAGGTGGCCGCTTCGCTCCTCCTCGGCCCTGAGAATCCCCGGGGGATGGGCGGCGATTGAGAATGGGCTGCAGTAGGGCCCGGAACTACAGCCCGCACTCAGGGCGCGCCGCTCCCGGCCTCGGCGGGGTGAGAGAACAGGTCCAAATCTCTGACTCCCTCTGGTTCCCACCCCCGCCTCGCTGAATCACGAAAATGAGCGGCCAGGGACACCGTATCACCCGATGCAGGCCGTTTAAATGGCTAGCGCGGGCGTCCCCCGCAGAGCATTCAGGGGATGCACAGGGGAGACGATGCTCTTCCAGACTCGCACTGGGCCCCGCAGGAGGCGACATCCCGCGGCGGGGGCAGCGAGGTGTCCGGGAGGGGGCTGAGGTCCTCGCCGCAGTGTCCGCACCCCAGCGAGGAGCGGAGCACGTGACCGGCGGGCCACCTTCTAGTTCCCCCCGCCCCCGCCGGACTCCCGGCCCCTCCGCGGTGCTGCCCCTGACCCTAAGAGGGAAGGGGGCTGGGGAAGGCGGGGACGGGGACGCCTACTTTCCCGGGACCCGCGATGGGGCTGCGGGGCGCCGGGCCGAGCGCGCCCCCTCCCTCCCCGGCCCGCCCCGCCGCACCCCAGGACCCCGCGCCGCGCGCTCACCTCGGGACCCCGGGTCGCCGCCGCCGGCCTCCTTGTCCGCCATGGTCGCGCAGCCCCCGCCCGCGAGAGGAGCCCCCGGCGCGGCGTCCGAGCCCGTGCAGGTCCCGGTGCGTGTTCTCGGCGGCGCTCGGGCCGGGACTGAGCAGCCGGGCAGCGGGAGCACTAGTCTGACGAGGCCGCCGCCGCAGCTCGAGCTCCTCCCCGCGCTCCTCCCGGGCCCGCCCCGCGCCCCGCGCCCCGCCCCGCCCCGCCGGCCCGTTGGGGAAAGAAGGCGCGGCGTCCGGCCCAGCCAGAGAGCCCGGGGTCCTCCCGCCCGGACCCGCCGCGCCTAGCCGGGCCCCTCCTTTCCGGGGCTCGCCCCTGAGGCGCCCGCGCCCGGGGTGATAGGCGCGCCCGGGCCCGGTGTCTTGCCAGCTGGCCGGATGCAGGCGCGCGCTGGGCGCTATGATGGGCGAGCGGCAGAGACTGGATGTCAGGTCCCTTTGGCCCCCGCGGCGCGTTTGGCTTTTGGAACCGAAGGGTGCGAAGTCCTGCACCAAGCACCGCACAGGCACCCCACTCTCCAGAGGACGCCCGCTCCCCCAGGGTCCCAGAGAAACCGTCAAGGATCCGCGTGAAGGAGGAACCCGGCGTCGCCAGCGCTCAGGCCGCAGGCGGAGGACAAGCGCGAGGGCCGTGCTCTGGGCATCGCCGCGGGCATCAGCCTCCAGGCCACCTGCCTGACTCCATGGCAACTCGGAACCGGGAGGCGCCTGCTGCAGAGGCTGAACCGAATCTTCCATATATGGGCTCCGCCCGGGCCCTCCTTACAATCTGAGAATAACGACATTAATAATTCAGGGACTGGGAATCAGTGATTCATTCTCCCTGTCCTCTGGCTCCACACACACGCCACCCGCACCTGTTTGATCCTGGCCAGGTGGCTTTTGAGTCCGCTATGCAAAGAGGCAACGAGGCTAGGATAAGATTCTAATGATCAGGGTTACTGGATCCTTCCCCTAGTGCCTGACACTATGCTAAACCCTTAAGAGCCTTATCTCATTTTCTCTGGAAAACTCTGAGAGGTCGGGACTAGAGATCCCCATTTTGCAGATAAGGAAACAGATTTGAAGGTGTTAAATGATGATTCCAAGAACACACATAGCAAGTAACTGCCCAGGCTGGAATCCCACCCAGGTCAAAACCACCAGCTTCTCCCCCCTGAGATGGGCCACAGCTCCCAAAGGGCACTTAGCCTTTATTCACAAGCATTCGATTGATGGAGGATGGGGTAGGCAGAGGTCTACAGGGAGAGCCTGGAGACCAGGGTCTGCTTAGAAAGTAATGGTAGCGTGATGAGTTAAAAGGATGAACTTATTATCTATCTGCGTACATTAAAAATCTCAGGCTTCCTTAGTGGTCCAGTGGTTGGGAATCCACCTGCCAATGCAAGAGATACAGATTCAACCCCTGGTCCAGGAAGATCCCCCATGTCAGGAGGCAACTTAGCCTGTGTGCCACAACTATTGAACCTGCAAACCCTAGAACCTGTGCTCTGCAATGAGACAAGCCACAGCAATGAGAAGCTAGAGCCTGTGCAACAATGAAGACCCAATGCAGCCAATAAATTTTTAAAAATCCCAAATGTATAGTCTCTGGCTGTGTATGAAACCACAGGAAAGTTAGTTAACCTCTCAGAGCCTCAGTATTTTTATCTGTGAAATGGGTATAACCGGAGAAGCCACTTCCTTAAGACTGAGGAGGACTAGATGAGATGTTGCATTTAATATGTTTCACTTGGAGTCTGGTGCATGATAAGCAGTCCAATAAATATTAGATATTATTAAATCAGAGGCTTTTTAAAAAGTGGACAAAGGCCAGTTGGGCAGGGCAGTGGGCAGTAGGAGCATACGGAAGGGGGCTCCCAGAGTAGAGAACAGTGTCTTCCCCCAGAGAATCCTCTCCCTACCAAGGCCGCTTGCTTGTTGAGACAATGTCCCACCAGCTCAGAGGCAGACCCAAGAGATGATCTGGAGGCCAGAAGTATGTAGCACTCAAACGTGGGTAAGAGGAAGGGTTGAAGCAGCTTTTAGGGTGATAAGCTGGACAACCAGGCTTAGGACGAAGAGCAGAAGGGCTGCCACTGGCCCTGCATCAACCCTACAGCTGCCTTCCTGATCTGCTCATATGTCCCCATTTCGCAAAGATGGCCAGGCTGAGGCTCCTTAAGTTAGAACATGAGAGGGCAAGGGCAGCCCCCAGCCCTCTGTCCACTGAGCTTCAGTGTCACATGGACACATGCCTGGGCAGTGATGCCAGAAAGAGCTTTCTATTAAACACGGTTCTGACTGAGTTTCTCTTGTGCTCAAACCATGCTGGGTTCCCCTCTTCTATAGGAAAAAAACCCTAACTCTTGAGAGAGATATCCAACACCTTTCACGATAGGGAGCCCAAACTTCCTCTTCAGTAGTCTCTTTCCCAAAAGACTTTCCTCCACCAGTCTTCCTCGGCCATGGCCACAAGCTGCCTCTATCTCCATGTTTGGCACCCCGTTCACTTTCCTCCTCCACCTGCACGTATCCAGACATCCTTCAAGGTCCCAGTCCAAAGCCATCAGTCCAAGGAAAGCTAGGACATTGCCCCTATCCCCAGGCTCCCGTGGTATTCTACATACACACACCTCTCTTTTTTGTCCTCCCTCTACACTGTCTGCTTGGCTTCCTCAGTTGCTCAGTGGTAAAGAATCTGCCTGCAATGCAGGAGACTCGGATTTGATCTCTCAGTCAGGAAGGTCCCCTGGAGAAGGAAATGGCAACCCACTCCAGTATTCTTGTCTGGGAAATCCCATGGACAGAGGAGCCTGGTGGGCTACAGTCCATGGGGTTGCAAAGAGTCCAACACTGTCTGCTGCCCATGTGGTTCAGCACTCAGGATGCTCCTCCATTTATCTCCAGACTCTCACCTTCACACCCAGGGCTGTACCTTCCTCCAGGGTTCCAGATCTCCTGAGAGTCTCCCCAGGGTGCCTCCAGGCCCTTCCCACTCAACCAAAGCCCAACTCATCCTCTGCTGCCCTCCCTCCTGGGTGCTGGGGCTCAGTAAGGGCAGCACCACCCACCAGTTGCCAAGCCACACACCTGGGCCTCAGTTTTCACGGCTCCCTCTGCATCCATCCAAGTTTGTTCAGTCTCCAAGTCAAGTGTTGCCTGGTTGACCTTGGAAATCTCCTTTTTGTCCTCACGACCAACTCCTAGTCCAGGACCCATCATTTCTCACTGTCTATGGGCCTGCAGGGCCCCCTCACTGGTCGGACCCCTAGGTCCTGTCCTGCCTCCTCAGTCGATTCTTTAGGAATCCAGTTTGCCCTGCTCACCTCTCCAGGTCCATTTTTCTCCTGTGACTTCTTTCAATCTCTCCCATTCACCCCTGCCTCTCTTATGCTGGGATTTTGTTGTTGTTCAGTCACTAAGTTGTGTCTGACTCTTTGTGACCCCAAGACCTGCAGCACACCAGGCTTCCCTGTCCTTCACTATCTCCTAGAGTTTGCTCAAACCCATGCCCTTTGAGTCGGTGATGCCATCCAACCATCTCATCCTCTATCATCTCCTTCTCCTCCTGCCTTCAATCTTTCCCAGCATCAGGGTCTTTTCCAATGAGCAGCCTGTCTGAATCCAGAGAGCACCCTGTCCTTATCAAAGCAGCTTGCTCGCTGAGACAACGAGCTGTCAGAAGCAGCGGGCAGCCCCCAGCCCCCAGCCTCCTGCCACCTGCTGTGGAAAGGCCTTGGGCATCATCTGCCCTCTCTGCTGACCCCCAGCTGCAGTGACAGCAAAGCAAGTGAGGAAGATGGCCAATGACACGCAGGCCCACGCTGTGGGCACAGAGCAGACTGATTTTCAGGGAGCGTGAAAGGCAAGGCACACGCTGCTTTGGGCTTGCCCTCTCGTGGCTTTAATAATCATCACGGTAATTAGGAATCGCCCTGGTGAGCACACTCAGCACACTCACACAAGACCAAGCTGGGCTTGGTCTCACCTAATCGTGGAGGTGGCCCTCGCCGTTTTCCAGGATATGGAAGCATACAAAGGCTGAGGCATCTGCTCGGCTTCCTCCGGCCATGCGCAGAAGAGCTGGATTCAAGGCCACGTCCGGCTTTTTTTTTTTTTTTTTTTTTTTTAACGTGAACCATTTTAAGTCTTTATTGAACTTGTTACAACACTGCTTCTGCCATATGTTTTGGTTGCTTTGGCTGTGAGGCACATGGGCTCTTCTCTCCCCAGCCAGGGATGGAACCCACACCCCCTGCATTGGAAGGTAAAGTCTTAACCACTGGACCACCAGGTCCATCTCTTGCCCCTGGACATCAGGAAGGTCCGCCTCTGCCCTCTCTTGATGCCCATGGTCTCTTCCCCAACAGCTGCCAGAAAGAGAGCCATTACTCTTCTGGTGCCACTAGAGCCGACAGAACTGACCTCCCAACACCTCTTGACTCTCACTCCTTCAGCTCTCCCCTCCTTCACACCAAAACACACACCCCACCCATCTGAACACCCCAAATCTGGCCCCCCCTCGGGGCCTCTGCTCTCCTTGGTCACATTCCCCAAGAGAGTCATGGGCCCTGCTCCCTCACTGACTTTGGGAACTGCCACCTTCCCAGGCCATTCCGTGTAAGCAGCTGCCTCCTCCCAACGAGGAGGGAAGGAAGCTCCATGAAGACAGGATGTTGGACTGAGGTGCTCACCTCTGTATTCTAGTGCCCAGAGCAGTGCCTGGCATGGCGAGAACTCAACAAATGCTCAACGGTGGATGGACTGACTCAGTTAGTGAAATCAGAACACACCAGGCCTTCGCCTGGCTGGAAGGACCAAGCCCTCCTTTGGGATGTTACACTGACTCCTGGGGGCTTTCCCAGACATTTCAGAGAATGTCCAGATCTATGAGAGGTTACTTGGCTGCATGGAGTCCCTTGGACTGCAAGGAGGTCAAACCAGTCCACCCTAAAGGAAATCAACCCTGAATATTCACTGGAAGAACTGATGCTGAAGCTGATGCTCCAATACTCTGGTCACCTGATGCAAAGAGCTGACTCATTGGAAAAGACCCTGATGCTGGGAAAGACTGAGGGCAGGAGGATAAGGGGACGACAGAGGATGATGATGGGATGGCATCAGTGACTCAATGAACATGAGTTTGAGCAAATTCCGGGAGATAGTGAAGGGCAGGGAAGCCTGGTGTGCTGCACTTCATGGGGTTGCAACGAGTCGGACACAACTTAGTGACTAAACAATAACAACAACTTGGCAGCAAGTCCCATCCAGCTCCCCTCCCACAGCAGCCTCCATATGATTAATTCTATGCCCTCTGGGCCACTGGGGCAGTGATGATGCCCCCATTCTACCAATATCAATTTCAGGTCTCAGTTGGACACTTGACTCCAAAAAGAGACCCTGGCAAGCACCAAGTCACCGCCTTCCAGCGCCCTCATGCTGGTCACTCCAGCACACGGATCTGTCCTCAGGTTTCCAAAAAGCCAATGTCTCCACTGGGAGCCCATTCTCCACTAATTTTGCTAGGTAAACCCCTCTTCTCCTCCAGGTCTCAGCTTAGATATCACTTCTTCCAGAAAGCCCTCCAAGACAGCATAAGGCCCTCCCCTGTACTCTGCACCTGAATCCCCAAGCCTTCCTATCCTAGCACTTATCACAACTCAGGGTTCAGTATTATTAACCCGTTATATAGATGACAAAACTGAGGTCCAGAAAGGCCACCTCATTAAGAAGCTCCTGAGCTGAGACTATAACTCTGAGAGGAGAATTCAGGTTTTTCCAACTTCAGGCTGCCCATTTCCACCTCCAGCTGCAGCAACCCAAGGGTAGGTGGGTAATGCCTACCACTGGGGATAGGCCTTGTATCCCCCAGACCCTGGCATAGTGCCTGGAACAGACACTTCAAGACAGTTGAATCTTGAAGAAAAACAGCCTCCTTAACTTTAGGCACTCACCTTTCTCATCCTTTCCAAGATCCTTTTCACTCAACAACCCACAGACATCTCCCACCCATAGCCTCCTTCTTTGTTCTTTGACCCAAACAAAGACATACCCTCCCTCCTTTAATATTAATTCATGCAAGTAGGAGCCGGAGCCCAGTGGCCCACCTAGCTAACCACTCCACTGGGCAGTCAGGATACACTGTCTGTCACCTGCACCCACCGCCCACTGTGAAAAGGGGTTGACACATGACAGGTGTGCTGCGGGTGATAGAGGGTGGTGGCTGAGTCCTCCAGGCCCACCCAGCTGAGACAAGACTGCAAAACATTTGCTGATGGACCCCACCACGGAGGGTGCTGGTCCTGTGGGCTCATGGGGACTCAGGACAGAGGATGTACAACTGGAGGAAGCAGAGTGGAGAAGAGCATGGTTCATGAGCATCAGCCAGACCAGGGTCCAAATCTGGGCTGAGCCTCTCCCTGCCCACTTCAGGTGACCTGGGGACACACCTCCCTAAGTCTGTTTCTTCATCTGTAAAAATGCTGATAATCATCAGTAGGATAATTACGGGAGATAATGTATGTAAAACTCTCAGCATAGGGCTGGGCTACATCTGTTGCAGTAAATAGGAATTCTTATTATTTAATCTGCAAATCTGAACCACAAAAATGCCTCTACTTTGTGTATCATAAATTATAGAATGGATCTAAGCAAAATTTTCTTGGCTGGCAAAGACACACAGAAGATTCGGGGGTGAGTGGCTTTTTTTTTGTTTTTTTTTAATGTTTATCTGAAAAAAAATTTTTTTTAATTTGAGAAACACTGACACTCATCCAAATCTGAGCTTTTATGTGGGAAGTTTCCAGTAAAAGGCTGCTCTGGATTTTATGATATGCCACCAGAATTTTGTCTATAAGCTAAATATCCTAAAAATGACTCCTTTATAACAAGAGCAAGAGTCAGATGAGCTAAGGCAACATAGAAACCCACGGGGAAAGCCTGGACATGTGTCAGGTTCTTGACCTCTGACCTTTAGTACATTTTAAAAATCCAGCCTTATAGCCGAATCACCATGTACCATTTATACATCCTTTTCCCTTGGATTTCCATCCCATCTGGTGTGAATCAGTACCTCCATTAACATTCCAAAACACACTTCACGTATACAGTGTGGGCTGCTGCATGACTCTTGCAGGAGAGAAATTCAAGGGCCAGAGGAAATGATCTCTCAAGATATTACAGTCACTCAAACCTGCAATGTAAACTTTAGAAATGCCAGCTCAGGTAATGAAGGGTTATCCAAATATTTTGGGTAAGTATTTTAAACAGGAGAATGAACGTCTGTGGTTACTCTCTCAGCAACATTCTCAGAACCACTCAAACCCTGGTTCTGCAAGCTCCTGGTTCTGCAAGCTCCTGGTTCATAATGAAATGGAACATTTGGGAAGACACATCCCAAGGGGGACATTGCACAGTGAAACACGGCTCAGGGAAGGGAAACTGAAATGATGGCATGGCCAGGAGAGCTTTTGCAAGAGCTGCAAGGAAATATAGACTTTTAGGGCTGGAAGGTTTCCTGTTACAGAGAAAAACTACTTCTTTTATCTTCTCTGGCTCACAGTCTAGTGCCTGTCTCACAGTAGGTGTACAATAAATAGTTGTTGGAGAAATAAATAAATGGTCAAATAAATCAACAATGGAGTGGAAACTGGGGCTCTGAGACACTAAATCTCTGGTTCAAAGTCACATAAATAGAGACAGAGTTGGGGCCAGACTCCAGCCCCCTGCCTCCAAGCTCAGCTCAATTGCCACCCCAATCCCACCACCCCACCCCAGGTTCCCCTCTACAAGGGCCTAGGGACTTCCCT
Organism: Bubalus kerabau; assembly: GCF_029407905.1. NCBI lineage: Eukaryota > Metazoa > Chordata > Mammalia > Artiodactyla > Bovidae > Bubalus > Bubalus kerabau. Next base: position 39,403,525 of record NC_073645.1, read on the forward strand.
GTTAGTCCAGTGGCTAATCACTGCACTTCCAATGCAGGGGCCCTGGGTTCAATCCCTGGTAAGGGAACTAGATCCCACATGCCACAAATAAGAGTTTACATGCTGCAAATAAAAGATTCTGCATGCCCCAACTGAGACTCGGTGCATCCAAATAAATAAATAAATTTTTAAAAGGCCCAGCAGGAGACAGCTCACTCTGTGATTGATTGGTCATGACTGACTGGAACTGTGGTAGAGGAACCGAGGCCCTTTCTAGCTCTGTGCAAAGGAGTTCGGTAATGATTAACAGTGTCTGTCAGTGTAAATGATGATATCCATGCTTTGGTATCTTGACCCCAAGGATCCTGCCTCTTTAACTTTCTAGAATCCTGTAATGGGCAAAGAGCATTCCACACAGTGCAAAGATAAATCTGAGCGGATCCAGCCACCTACAGCCTCAAAGGCCAGGAAGAGCCCTTGAATAACCAAGTCTCCCCTAATCATGGTGCTGCCTGGTCACCCACGATTCAGCAGCCGCCTATCCAGATGGTTCAACTCCATCCCAGGAGCATTTGCACTAGATAGAGACAGGCTGATGTGCCCTCTGGGTCTGCGCAATCATGCATTTTCTTCCTGGTGGCAGACTTGTCATCACAGTACTTGCCTGGAAAAGAGACGTAAGAAGCACTGGGCTGAGAAGAAAGGAGATTCATCTTTGGGTCCCCAAGTCCCTGAGCTCGGCCTGGTAGGATCTTATTTCTGAGCCTCGATTTTCTCACTAGTAAAGCAGGGAGGTTACATTAGGGGGCTTTTAAGTCTTTCCCAATAACCCATGAGAAGATATCCTTCATTTCTCAAAGCCGTGAAAGTGTTAAGTCACTCAATCGTGTCCAACTCTTTGAGACCCCATGGACTGCGGCCCACCAGCCTTCTCTCTCCATGGAATTCTCCAAGCAAGAATACTGGAGTGGGTAGCCATCCCCTTCTCCAGGGGATCTTCCCAACCCAGGGATTGAACTGGGGTCTCCTGCATTGCAGGTGGTTTCTTTACCGTTTAAGCCACCAGAGAGGCCCTCTGAAAGCCATAGGCCTTCAGTTACTCATTTCATAGATATTGACTGAGGTTTTACTATGTACCAGGCACTGTTCTAAGCCTGGAGGAAACACAACAGCCAAAATGTATACTCTAGGCCAGTGAGTCTCTTATCTTTATTTGGGTGAAAGGGTGCCACAAAACCCTTTCGGGAAACTGAGAGTTGTAGCTCTTCTCCCCAGAACCATGCCCAAATATTCACCCACACCCCTACCCTCATGCAGCTTCAGGGTCTCAGCACCTTGAAGCTCAGCCAAGGTCCCCTAGATGTCAGGTTGACAGCCAAACTCCAAAGCCTCTGCTGCTTAGCAACGAAACAAAACGGCAGCTCTTCTACAAGTGGGCTGTGTGGAGGAGGCTGCCTTGTCCGGGAAGCAGCTTGTGACATCACTGGCTGGTGAGGGCTCTGGCATCAGACAAGCGTGGGTGACCCTGGGAAAGTTACAGACCTTCTCAGAGCCCCCACCTCTCCCTGTAAAATGTAGACAGTGATGGCACCTCACATGGCAGGAAGATTGTTGGAGACAGTGCAGTTGGGGACTCAAACAGTGCCTGGCTCAGAGCCAACATGCCACCCCCAACCACCACCATCTCCTGGCAGCAGCTGGGGCTAACACAAGTGAAGCCATTGCTCCAACGCTGGCCCTTCCACCTGCACCTGCCTCTAGTCCCAGCCTCTGAAATTTGTTCATCCCCACTCCTTTCATTGGAGAATTCCAGATCCATACGCTTGAGATGGAATTTCAATCTGGACAAAGCTCCAGGCCAAGTGGGAACTGAGCACAGGCAGCTTGAGTGAGGAGCTGGAGAAGTGGGGGGTGCTTGAGGACTTTGGGGGCTCACAAAGAAATAGCCTGTGGCTATCAACTGTCCTAAGCCCCGCCTTCTTCTCCACATCTCCCTTTGGTTTTTACTTCCCCTTGGCCATTTTCCTGGTTAACAAGTGAGCAATGAGCGTCACTTCTCTGCACAGCCAGCATCCACACACTGGCACAGACCACCCCTCTCCTCTCTCATCAGCTTTGGTCCCCCAGCCATCCAGCGCTACTCCTGTGCTCCCTTCAGTTCACCTTCCTGAAGCCATCTGACAGATGGCTGGGAAGTTTGTAGAGATCCACTTCTCGTCTGGCCATATCCCCCCACCAAAGGACTTCCCATTGGAATTAGGGTCAAACCCAAACCTGTTTCCCAGGTCTATGAGGCTCTGCAGATATGGCCTCACTTACCCTGCCAGCCTCATCCTGGTCACAGCCCTGTCCCATTCTCCCTTTCCTGGGCCTCTAAGCCCAGAGGACACATGTGTGACAATTAGAACAAGAAGCCTCTTTCTCAAGACGCTTGACTTCCAAGTGCTGGAAAACCGGCGTAATATCCTGACTTAGTCAAAATAACACACTCGTTTCAGGTGCTGAAAAATGGAGGGGAAAAAACATGCAGACCCACAACGTCTAGGATGTCCCCGGGATTTCTGATCAGGTCACAACTTGCCCAGCTTTCTGTGACCCTACAGCAAACCCATCTTTCAGCTTCACCCTCTGCTTACCTCTGTCCCCCCTCTCTGCCCTGTTTTACATCCGACTGACTCGCTTTAAAGGCCAGCTCCTTGGAGCGGCCCTCCCTGGCTTCACCTCTTGCTCCATGTCTTATCACTCAACACCATTTCTCCCCAGCACACGTATACTTTAAAGCCATTTATATTTGTTTATTATGAGCCTGCTCCACTAAGCTATAATCTCACTGTGGGCTGTAGTAATAATAAATTTTTATTAAGTACTTGCTCTGTGCTAGACCCTGCTAGGCACTTTACTTCTATAGCCCCATTCAAATTTCATCGTAATACAGAAGAAGGAACTATACTATGATTGTCCCCATTTTACAGACAAGGAAACTGAAGCCCACCCTGTTACCCAGGGGTAAGTAGCAGAGTCAGAATTTGTACCTGAACAGGCTGAGCTTAGTAGCATGCCAGGGTCTATCCTGAATCCCATGGAAAGTTGAGCAGGGCTGTGTCCCCACACCTTGTCTGGCACCTGGCACCTAGCAGAGCCTCAAGAAACATGCTGAATGAATGAACAAATCGTCGAATGTGGAAGGCAGAATTATAGTTTACAAAGCACCCTCACATCTTGCTTGAATCAATAAAGCACTCGGAAGGAGGCATCACTATTCTCAACATTTTTAAGACGAAGAAATTGATGGCCTGGTGAGATCAGGAGTAGCCTTCACTGAGATCGTAATTCTAAGGGGCTGCTTTAAGCCGTTCCTTTATTTTTGTGTTTTATTTTAAAACTGCATGTATATTTTGCATTCTATTCAACGACACATCTGCATTTGTTTTCTAAACAAAACTAAAATCTCAAATGTCTATTACTTGTTTTTAAAATGTCTTATTTCAAGCATCAACACAAGTAGAGAGACTGTTATAATGAACCCCCAAGTACCTTTCACCCGAATTACTTAATTTCTAAAAACGAGCTCTTTGAATGAAATTGACTCTCCCAGGAAGAAATCACAGTAGCTGTCATTTACAGTTTTATATAAACATGTTCATTTAATGTTCTCAGCCCTCCTGCTCAGAAGTATAAATTAATATCAGCCTCTATTTACAGATGGGGACATTGAGGAAAGTCAAGTCACATGCCGAAAGTCTCAGAGCTAGAAGGGGCAGAGCCAGGAGTCACCCAGAACTGACTAGCAGTACTTGGCAGTAAAGTATATGCTCTAAAACAAGTCAAGGAAATGGGTCCATCCCCTCTTTCTTTTAAAGTTTGCATTAAAATCTCACCATTTCCAAAAACATCCCACTGCCAATCAGCAAAGACACCTGGCTATCCATTTATCTTTTCCTGCCTTCTTTCCCATCTGTCCTCTAGTTCCATCAGACATGTGCAGACCCCTCACGTGCTAGGACACAAAGTCCAGCCAGACATGGACCCAGCCCTCTAGGAGCTCCTAGTATCAGTGGGCAGGAGAGAAACAGAAACACGACCAAAATTCAAGCAGAGCTTGACTGGTACGCAGGCATGCAAAATTTATCAGGAATATGCTCTGGGCCTCACCTACCCTCTGTCTCCCCCATCAGGGAACAAGGCTCTGGAAGGCAGTGGGCAGAGAGCAGAGTGGTTAAGGGGTGTGGATTTGGGAGCTGGATTAATTCCTTGGACAGAGGAGTCTGGCAGGCTACAGTCCAAAGGGTCGCAAAGAGTCAGACATGACTGAGCATGCCCACATGCACTGGATTGAAGTCCAGCTCCATCCTTTCCTAGCTGTGTGGACTTGGGTAAGTCGCCTATCCTCTCTAAGCAACTTGTAAAGGAGGGTTGACAAAACCGCATACTCTTGAGCCACTGGCGCATACATTACATCATACTGAACCCAGTTTCTTCAACAAAGGAAGCTTTCCATCGGTGTTGGCCATTACAATTGGCTTTTACTTGCAACCAGTTCCCAGTCATGAGTCCCACCTTGCCTGAGTGAGGCATCTTTCTAAAAGAGTATACACAGTTCCCAGTAGGATTTTTTTTAAATCAGCCTCTCCTCAGAAAGTCTGCAGATTTGGAAAAATTAAAAAAAAAAAAGTTCTCAGCCTTCCCTACTCAGCTGGCCAAGGATGTCAACCACTTGTGAGGAGAACAATCTGGTGGTCAGTGGAGCAAGGACAAGGACGCCGTGATGTTTCCCAGCCCAGCGCTGGCCCACATCCGCGAATCCACAAGCAAACCTACGACCAGCAGGCCTGAGTGTCCAGAGCCAAAACCTCAGACTCAGGCCATCCTGGGTCCCATCCAGCCCCTCTCCAGGATCTCCTCCTAGGTTGATAAGGACCAAGAAGACTCCAGAACACCAGACACACGGTATGCACTTTGCCAGCAGAGGTCGTCACTATGTTAGCAGTGAGACAGCACCAGACCTGGTCTCCGGACCCCCAGCTCCAAGAATCAGGGGCTGCGCATATTTCCCATGTGGCTTTGGGCAGGTCACCAAGCTCTCTGGTATCCAGTCTCCCCATTTGTACAGCACATAAAAATCATCATTTCTATCTCATCCTGCCTGCCACCGACCTGGAGTGGAATCCCAGTTTTGCCACTTTTGTGACCTTAGTTGCTTGAAGCCTTACTTTCATCATCTGTGAAATGGGAATAATGACTGCATCCACCACCTCGTGCTGCTGAGATTAAACGAGGCAATGTGTGTAGAATGCTTGGCCCAGGGTCTGTGTGTGTGTGTGTGCGTGTGTGTGCTTGGTCGTGTCTGACTCTTTGCAACCCCATGGACTGTAGCCCACCTACCACAGCAGAATGTACGTCCATGTCCATGGAATTTTCCAGGCAGGAATGCTGGAGTGGATTGCCATATCCCCCTCCAGGGGATCTTCCCGACCCGGGGATCGAACCTGGGACTCCTGCACCTCCTGCATCGGTAGGAGAATTCTTCAGCACTGTGTCACCTGCAGGGGCTGCCACATAGTAAATGTTCACTGATAGAGAATGGATGTTCCATGGTAAAGAATGACTATAACACAGTTTCATCATCAGTTCCTTTTTGTGTTTGCTTATTTTATGCTGGGCACCAAGCCAACCATTTGACTTGTGACATTTCATTTCACCTTCACAAGACAGCTGGCCTCATGCACAGGACTGGAACAGCCTTTCTGGGCAACGTGGTGAGCCCACAGATGAGCCTCTTCCTGCCACACCCCTACACGGGTCAGCTACATGCCATTCAGTCCCCACTGGCTACAGAGCCAGGGCTTAAAACTGTCCCACCGAAGGCCCTCCCAAGCTGGCAGGAGGTAGAAGGCAGAGAAGGAAGTTGGCTCCTCCCGTAACAAGTCTGCCCCTGGACAGTCTTCACCCACAAAGTGAGGAGGAAACCTACTGTCCTGAATCCCTGACTCTCCCTGAGGATGGAAAGTGCTAAGGTCTGAGTAAAAGTAAGAAGGTATTGTCTACTTTACCTTCTAAAAAGCCTGTCATTTTCTTCATTTTCCACTTTGTCTTGTGTCCTGATAAGCTTCTATGTTCAGAGCAAGAGAAGAAGTTAAAGAAAAAGAAAAAAAACAAAACATTGAACCTAAAAAATTGTTTCTGCTTTTCAGAAACAAAACAAAGTGAGGTTAGAAGGAAAAAAGATGAGGAAATAGTTGGCATTACATGTGATCTAATAGGAGAGTCAGTGTGTATGATTATTAAAGTCCGAGAACTAAATATGCAAAGATCACCAAGAAATATCCCCAAGGAGAAAGCAAACAGCTAAACACATGAAAAGTTATCAGTCTCATCAGTAATTTATACATGTATGTATATGGTTAAGGGCTTCCCCGGTGGTGCTAATGGTAAAGAACGCTACTGCCAGTGTAGGAGACATAAGAGACGCCGGTTCAATCCCTGGGTAGGGAAGATCCCCTGGAGGAGGGCACAGCAACCCGCTCCAGTGTTCTTGCTGGAGAATCCCATGGACAGAGAGCCTGGCAGGCTGCAGTCCAAGGGGTCACGAAGAATCAGACACAACTGAACGACTTAGCATGCATGCATGTATTCGGTTAAACACTTAATAAACATGGTGTAAATTATAAAACTATGAATCAATAATATATATATATATCTGATAATGATGAGATCATGTTAAAATCTATACTTTCATACAAACATACATACCTAGTGCCATCGTATACCTAGTAGGTTCACAATTTAGAAAATTATTATGGTAACATTAAAAACACTTCAGTCAATTAAAATTCATAGAAATGTATTCTACATCAAAAGAAAATAACTACATTTATCCATGCTCAGTCACTTAGTCATGTCCGACTCTTTGGAACCCTTTGGACGGTAGCCCGCCAGGCTCCTCTGTTTCATAGGGTTTTCCAGACAAGAGTACTTGAGCAGGTTGCCATTTCCTCCTCCGTGGGATCTTCCCAACCTAGGGATCCAATATGCATCTCCTGAGGCTCCTGCATTGGCAGGTGGATTCTTAATCACTGAACCACCTGGAAAACCCATATTTATCTGTGTATTTTTATTTTTATTTTTTTGGAGCTTATCTGTGAAGTTCAATCTTTTTCTTTTTTTTTTTAATCTGTGTATTTTTAAATTAAAGGAGTACAATTGAATGTATTTTTCATGAAAGGAGTACAATTGAATAAGATTACAAATATAAATATTAAGGTGTAGCAACGTGGGACAATGTCACAATATAATATGAAGTGAAAAAGAGCAGAAGAAGCATGATCATAACCACTAAAATCACGCGTGAAAACAGATCCTGGCATGCAGAAAAATCAAACACTTGTATTAAGTGAATGTGTAGTGAGGGAGGCGTTGGTTCTTTTCAGATTTCCTTTTTGGCTTTATCCTTCTTTTCTATCTCCCTCTTTCTCTAAATTCTGCCCTGAGACAGCCCTCCCTTCCTGGGCGGGGCGAGGAACCACACCCTGGCTCCATCACTGCTCCAACCCTCCCCATTTGATTTGGTTCCTAAATAGTGTTGCTGTTTCTTGAAACTGCAGTTCTCAAAACAAGCTGATCGGAGGGTGTGTGAGTTCAGACAGCAAAAGAGCTCCAGCAAATACTTCATTAGAGCCAACACATTCAACCTTGTGCTGGGGCCAAGGAATTCCACATTTGGACACGAAATGTCAGTCTGCACAAAAGGCCCTCTGAGGCCCCAGGAGTGAGCTCAGAACGCTGCTCTTCCCCGAGCTCGCTGGCCTTGGTGCTGGAGGCCCCAAGAAAGGGCCATGCAGGGTGGGGGTTACTCTCCCCTGGCCCAAGCTTGTGGTCACCTCTCAACCCGTTCTGAGTCGCATGCCCCATCGACAATCTGCTAAATGCTCAGACTTTGCTAATCATTTTCAAGTGTTCATAGATTTATATGTTGGGAGTTCATTCACTCATTCATTCACCCATTTGTGCACTGAAACAAGCATATGTTGAAGGCCTAGTATGTACCAGGCCTTGAGGATCCACACAGCAGTGGGAAAATCTGGTCCCTGCCCTGGAGGAATCACAATGTCTACAAGTAGACAGACAAGAAAATGCAATTTCCGATGAATATAGGCTGGGATATTCTGCATATAAAGTTATGCTAATATCAAGCTAAGTGAACTCCGGGAGTTGGTGATGGACAGGGAGGCCTGGCGTGCTGCAATTCATGGGGTTGCAAAGAATCGGACATGACTGAGCAACTGAACTGAACTGAACTGAATATTTACTGAGTGCTTATGAATGAGTTTCCAGGCTTGGTTCTAGACTCTCTATATTATTATTATTATTGGGGGTTATGTGGATTATTGTGGGCTATATGGACTATGAAGGTTATTGTGAGTTATGTTTAATTCATTTACTCTCCCAGCAACCCCAGAGGAAGATACCCATATTATCTTATTACGAATGAGTACACTGAGGCACAAGAAAAATGCAATAACTTGTTCTAGGCTAAGTTTAAGACCTGGGACCCCGATAGTGCTCAGGCTGATAACCAAGCAGTCCTTGTCACCCTCTGATTCACTCAGGCACAGAAGGGGCTGATCAGCCAATGGAAGGAGGTCCGCAGGATTCCTTGGGCTCCCCTTGTGAACAGATGCCTTGGTGTCCTGGATTACGCCTCGTTCCTGAGCTGGATTTGTAGCTGGAACCTCCCTGGGAGGAGAAGTCCCCCAGGAGAAGGGCTGACCCTTCCGGGTTCTGAGTGATGGGGAGAGGATCAGGCCCCAGACAGGAAACTGCTCACTTAGGTCCATGCTGAGCGCACGTGTGTGGACAGCCAGGCTCCTCTCCCTGGGGTCACCTGACTTCCCTCCAAACACCCCATCTCTTCAATAGCACAGGGTGACTCCAGAATGAGACTCAACAAGTCCACACATGCTGGATGAAGCTGTACAAATACAGTCATGTTAAGAGACAGAATGTTTTTTAGGCTGAAACTAGGAAGAAAGAATAGCAGCTAATGGAGGTCACAGGTTAAAACAGAGGCCTGGGGACCTCCCTAGTGATCCAATGATTAAGACTTTGCCTTCTAGTGCAGGGCATGCAGGTTCAATCCCTGGTCAGGGAGCTAAATTCCCAGATACATGTTGGCCAAAAAAATAAAACATAAAATGAAAACAATATCGTAACAAATTCAACAGAGACTTTACAAATGTTCCACATGAAAGAAAAAACTTAGAAGAAACAGAAAATTTTTTTAAAAAAGGCCTGGGTTGGATATCTTACAATGTGATTTTGGCATTTCTTGACATTTCCGATTCTACATCTCTAAAACAGGAATAATAATCTGCTTTATAGGAATGGTATGAAGATTGAATGAGTTAATATACGTGCATAGAACAGGTGACTGGCACGCAGTAAGTACCAACAAATGTCAGATGCTATTGATTACAGAGTGAATGATCATGCTAGCAGATCCACATATCCAGATAAATACAAATAATATAGGTCTACTTCTCTCTCTATAATAACTCCATGTGCATTGAAATCACTGGAAGAAAAGACACATTACTACTGGTGATCTCTACATGCTAAGATTGTGAGTGATTTTTTTTTTTCATATACATCTCCCACATTTTCAGCAGATAATATCTTTTTCTTTTAGAGTCAGAATTAAATCAATAGATGACTCTTTAAAACTGAATCAGTAGAAGTGGGATAGGTGGCTTGGAGACAGGATGGGTGGAAAAGCAAGTCTCAACGCTGGGTGCCTAATGGGGCTCAACATGGCTCAAAATGACTAGATAAATGATATTAACTTGTAAGTGTGTATAGCCTTCCCCTCTCCCTGCTTCTAAAAGGATGCTTCTGTGTATGTACTTGGTGCTGATTTTCTATGGTATTAATGAGATGAAGGCTAAATCACACACACACACACACACACAAAACTTGAGAAGCCAGAGACAAGCTGATGCATGTGGGAAAGAAAATTATAAATCTCACTGGAGTTAAAAAGAAAAAGAAGGGACTTCCCTGATGATCCAGTGGTTAAGAATCCACCTGCAAATGCAGGGGACACAGGTTCGATCCCTGGTCCAGGAACTAAGATCCCACATGCCGCAGGGCAACTAAGCCTGCGCCACAACTACTGAGCCCACACTCTCGAGCCCATACTCCGAAACGAGAGAAACCACTGCAGTGAGAAGCCCACACGGTAGCCCCTGACCACTGCAACTAGAGAAAGCCTGCACAGGGTAACGAAGGCCCAGCACAGCCAAAACTAAATAAATAATGAATAAATAAATTATTTTTTTAAGAAAAGGAAAGGAAAAAAACAGCTGTAATCTAAAAGGTGAAGGTGGAAAAAGAAAAAGAATGGACACTAAGAAGGAAGTTTGCAGATCTGGAAAGGGAGGAGAGGTGTTGGAGGTGACTGCCATGGATATGAGAAAATAAGAGTGGGGAGAGGCAGGCAAATATAACTGAGCTTCGCTACATGCCAGACACTGCCGCTGGGCTCTGAAGACACAAGCTCAGGTCCTGTCCAAGTTTGTGATGCAGCATAGGCAACTGGCCCTTAGCCCTGCTCTACTTTTCCATGCTGGGGGTCACCAGAACCCCACAGACACCCACTTCATTCCTCTTCAGCCCCTTCAGCACCTCCTCAGGTCAGACCCTTGCCATCTCTCTGGGGATTAAACTCTGTCAATGGGCTTCCTGCCTCTAGTCTCAACCCCTCTCTCAAAATCCATTTTCTATGCTGCTGCCAAAATGTTTTTATTTCCCAAAATGCAAATCTGATCATGACTTGCCTCTATTTCAAATCTTTAAATCTTGAATTCCTCTTTACCCCTTACCAGCAGAAGTCACAAGGCCCTCAGGATCTGACCCCACTTCCCCTACATCCTCTGCATCTCATATTCTCAAATGTTCACACTGTCTCAAAGACCCACCAGAGCCCTCTTTTAAACTCAGCTGGCCCTCACCCCTCTTCCCTGGGTATCGCTCACCTTGCCCCCACCTCAGACAAAGCTAAGCCTTCCCTTTCTAGGGCATTTCTCTCTTTACACTCAGTGATTTGTGTACATCTGCGCCTCATACTCAATGCCACCAACTTAGGGACAATAATGTATCATGGTCACCTTTGGCATAGCTCTAGGCATGGGGTAGATGCATAAAGAAGCTTTGTTGCTGATGGTGATAGAGATGGCAGGGGACAGAAAGACACATCCTGCTGTTAGGAGGGGTTGGCACTGCCAACTTAGTAATTCCACTTGAATTTATGCGTGGTGGAAACTTGCTGTTTTGAATGGATCTATTTTTTTCTATCTCATGGCATATGTGGACCAAGAAAAGTCAATGACCTTTCAGCTAATGAAACGTCCTCAAATGACACAATGAAACATTTTCAAACAAAATCACCAAAAAGAAGAAAATCAAAATCTCCTGGAACACACCACCTAGCAGTAACTACTACTGACATTCCTCAGTGGGCTCTTCAGAACTCTTTCCATGTGTGTGTTGTATATGTCTGTGTAGTGTTTTATGATCCAATCTTTCCCTGCCCAAAGCACCCCAGCTTCTCAGAACCTCTGTGGAACTTCCTTCAGTTGGGTGGGGCCAAGGGGCCTTCCATTTGGGGCTTTGGCCCTGGGCAAAGACATAGCTGGCCCCAGTCCCAACGTGGGGCCACCTCCAGGCCGGCACAAAAGGGGCATTTTTCTTTCCCTCGTGTACAGAGTGTGCTCCAGACTGAGAGCTTTTCTGGGTTATGAGATTCAACTCAATTAGAAAAGGTCATTTGAGGTCTCCCAAGAAAGTCAGATGTAAAGACCGCACAGACTGAAGTTTTATTTTTGTCCAAAATAATCATGAATTATGAAAGCTGGGGGAACAGCTGGCTTTTGTGGAAGAAAAAAAAGAGTAGGGGTAAGGTCTACCCACTGATGGGACCATGGAAATGATTCTGAAAGGACCATTGAGTTATGGGAGGGACTCAGCAATGAGTCTCTCTCACTTCCTGGTGTCCTCCAGTGGGGTGTTCCTATAAGGAAATCTACGACTGGAGGATATGTGTGAGTTAATGTTAGGATTTGCTCAATGCCATGGCTGAGTCCCACAGGACTCACCGGAAGTCCTTGGTTATGGCTGCCAAGGAAGTGATGAATTCCTTTATAACCTACTTTGGGGAAAATCCATCAGTTGGCACCACCCTATGGAAGCCATAACTACATATGGATTTATAACTTGACCCAGTAATCCCACATTTACCTACACAGACAAAACAACGATATAAAATTTGCAATTGGTATTATTTGCAATTGCAAAATACTGGAAACAACACAAATGATCTTCCTAGATTAGTTGAATAGAAACTATGGTAATCCATTGAAAGAAATTCTATGCAGCCATAAAAATGAATGAATAATATACCTTTGAATTGACATGGAGCAATTTCCAGCATACGTAGCATTAAGTAAAACAAGCAAAAGGGGTGTGCCAACTAAGCTTGTTAGAGTAATTACTTCACATAAAAGCATTAAATTATGTTGTACACCTTAAACATACACAATGTTGTATGTTAATTATACCTGGAGAAGGCAACGGCACCCACTCCAGTACTCTTGCCTGGAAAACCCCATGGACGGAGGAGCCTGGTGGGCTGCAGTCCACGGGGTCGCTAAGAGTTGGACACGATTGAGCGACTTCACTTTCACTTTTCACTTTCCTGCATTGGAGAAGGAAATGGCAACCCACTCCAGTGTTCTTGCCTGGAGAATCCCAGGAACGGGGGAGCCTGGTGGGCTGCCGTCTACGGGGTCACACAGAGTCGGACACGACTGAAGCGACTTAGCAGCAGCAGCAGGGCTTCCCTGGTGCCTCAGACAGTAATGAGTCTGCCTGCAGTGCGGGAGACCCAGGTTCGATCCCTGGGTTGGGAAGATCCCCTGGAGAAGGAAATGGCAACCCACTCCAGTACTCTTGCCGGGAAAATTCCATGGACTGAGGAGCCTGGTAGACTACAGTCCATGGAGTCGCGAAGAGTCGGACACAACTGAGCGACTTCACTTTCACTTTTCATACCTCAATAAAGCTGTATGATGTTAGCCACTCAGTTGTGTCGGACTCCTTGTGACCCCATGGATTATAGCCCGTCAGGCTCCTCTGTCCATGGGATTCTCCAGGCAAGAATACTGGAGTGGGTTGCCATGCCCTCCTCGAGAGGATCTTCCAGATCCATGGATCAAATCTCGGTCTCCCTCATGGCAGGCAGATTCTTTACCATCTGAACTACCAGGGAAGCCCCCAGACAGCGAGGTGCTGATGAGCAGTGTGGCTCCTGCCGTGACTCAGATCAGGAAACACCTCAATAAAACTGGGGGAAAAAAGATATTCAAATTTTTATAAAAGTTGAAAGGGAAAAAGAAACACGCGTGAAGAGAAGGACATGTTAGCCAGATGTTACCAAACGGGTCAGGAGATCCCCAGTAGCCAGTTGTTCCCAAAAAGGTGATAGCGCCCCCTAGAGGAGGGCCTTACAATGTGACGTCTTCGTGTTCTCCAGAGTTAACAGCTGTTATAGAGATAATCAGTGTCTCTACAGACAAGCACATACACATGTATTTTCTCCGTTTTCTTACCCAGTGGGAATACACTACACCCTGTTATGCACCTTTGTTTTTTTCTTCCTGCAACACAGAACTTGGACGTTGTTCCACAGCCTATAGAACTGCTGTGTTCCTTTCGGCTGCTACTTGTAATTCCATTGCATAAACAGACCATAGTTCACGCAACCAGCTCCTGTATGAAGGGCACGCACTCTCTCTCATGCTTTGGCTGTGTCCATCTCTCTCCTTTTCCCACCCTTCACCTCTTTACCTCTTTGCCACACTCAGAGTTGGGCTTGAGCACTAATGTCCGCTCTGAACGTGTAAGGTGACCAACTTGTCCTGGTTTGCCTGGGACTGTCCTGGTTTGAAAACAAGGTCTTGCATCCCAGGAACTCCCCCTGTCTTGGGTAGACCAGGGTGGTTGTTCACTCTACCTGGGAGCAAAATGGCTGCTGGCCTCAGAAGACAAACCATTCTCCCAGGTAGAATTCACCCCTCTCCATAAAGCTCCTCCAGACACCTCTGTCAAGGCCTCAGCATCTAAAGACCTGTTCATGAGAAAGGAACACTTTCTGCCAGTCTACATCTCCAGCCAAGGCTGCCCGATCCCTGAGCCCCTCATCACGACTGCTCGACCCCCTCTCAGCGGCATTCACATAAAAGTCCAAAGCTCCCCCAGTAGTTTGAATGCCTGGAAACGGCATAACAAAGTAACCCAGATTGTCATTTCCTCCCCGAGATTCAATCGGCTTTGCCTGGCTCAGAGGAATCCCCTTGTTTTAATCACGTTTCTCTTCAAAATCATTCTTGCTAGGAGCAAGGGACGCCATTCACATATCTTTGGTTCAAATCATCTCTCACCTTGTCTTTCCTTGTAATTTAATAAGCTAGTAATTTTATTGTGTGACTCACTTTAAGTAATATGCCAGAGGCTTAAAAAGGAAAAGGGAATGTTGGCAAATGTGGGTCCCCAGGGAAATGTTAGGTTTGCCTCCACCGGTCATCCCCAGAAAGATCCATCAGGCTGACAGCCAACAGCGTCCTGCGTGGGGAGTGAAGAGCAGCAGTGCCCCCGGGGACACCTGCCAAGATCTGCTCCAGACCTGTGACCCTGAGATGGGCTACGGTGGGGAGCAGGGGGCTGCCACCTCTGGGGCTGGGAGTGGTGCCCTGCCTGGTTCTAATAGGTCTCAATGTGCCTGCTCCAGAGCATCTCTTCATCTCCTGATTGACCTGGAGGGAAAATTGGCCCAGGAGACACAGGTCCTTGGAAGGAGGCTGCAGAGACAAGCAGAGGACAGGGGCCTGGGCCCAGGTGGACCTCACCGGCTGGAAGGGGCTGGAGGGCTGCAGGGGAGGAGGCTGATGCTCTGACTCCTCCCTCACCCATGGTCCAGGTCCTGTGTCAGCATGCTTTCCCCACCAGTGATGGCGGAAATCTGCCCCCAGGGGACAGCCGACGGGCACTACTCTTCCTGTCACCTTTACCCCCTAGGGCTCTGTGCCGGTCTGGGCTCAAGTCTGTTAAGAAAGTTGTGCTCGGCCAGCTCAAGGTTATTTCCTTCTCCTTCTCCCCTGTCCTGAGACAGCTTCTCTTGGCTCTGTTTTACTTGTTGTTCTTCAGTCTCTAAGTCGTGTCCGACTCTTTGCAACCCCAAGAACCGCAGCATGCCAGGCTTCCCTGTCTTTCTCCATCTCCCAGAGTTTGCTCAAACTCATGTCCATTGAGTCAGGGATATTATCCAACCATCTCATCTTCTGCTGCCCTCTTCTCTTCTTGCCCTCAATCTTTCCCAGCATCTGGATCTCTTCCAATGAGCTGGCTCTTTGCATCAGGTGGCTGGCGTGTTGGAGCTTCAGCATCAGTCCTTCCAATGAATATTCAGGGTTGATTTACTTTAAGATTGACTGGTTTGATCTCTTTGCTGTCCCAGGGAATCTCAAGAGTTTTCTCCAGCACCACAATTTGAAATTTTCCTTAATTACCCCCTTTTAATAGGGGGTGACTATCTCTTCTAAACTCTTGTAACCCCAGTATTTGACATGTAGGGCTACAAAAGTGGTCCTTGGACAGTTTGGCAGTTCCTTAAAAAGTTAAGCCGAGAATTATCAAATGACCCAACAGGCCTGCTTCTAGATGTACACTGAAAACCCATTTTCATACAATGAGTAGCACAGGAATGTTCAGACCAGCCCTACTCACAATAGTCAAGAGGTGGAAACAACCCAAATTCCATCAGTTGATGAATGGATAAATAAGATGTAGTTTATCTGTACAGCGGAATGTTATTCAGGAATAAAAAGGAATGAAGCCTGACATGAGCTACAGCATGTAGCTTGAAAATATATGCTAAGTGAAAGAAGCCAGACACCAGAGGATAAATATTGCATGATTCCATTTACGTGAAATGCCCAGAGTAGACAAATCCTTAGGAGAGAAAGCAGATTAATGGCTGCCCGGAGCTGGGGGAGGGGCATAGGAATGGCTGCTAATAGATATGGGGTTTCGCTTTGGGATGATGGAAAGAAATGTTCTGGAATTAGACAGTGGTGATAATTGCACCACACAGAAAATTCTGAAACCCCACTGAGCTGTATTACTTTCAACTGGTGGACTTTATGTTTTCTGAATTATGCCTGAATTTTTTTTAAGATTTGGTATTTCTTTTCTCTTTTTTTTGGCTGTGGCAGGTCTTTGCTGCTGCACGTGGCCTTTCTCTAGTTGTGACAAGCGGGAGCTACTCTCTAGGCACGGTACATGGGCTTCTCACTGCGGTGCCTTCTCTTGGGTTGGATCGCAGGCTCTAGAGCACAGGCTCAGTAGTTGTGGCACACGAGTTTAGCTGCTTCCAGGCATGAGGGATCTTCCTGGACCAGGGGGTCGAATGGAGTCCCCTGCATGGCAAGGCAGATTCTCAACCACTGGACCGTCAGAAGTCCTCATTTTTTTTTTTTTTAAAGAAAGCAGTGCTCTGGGGTCACCCTGACTCTGACCCCTGCACTGCTCCCTATTCCTGGCAAGCGTGTTCCTCTAAATGGTCTTGAAAGTCCCTGTGCTGCCCTCTGCTTCCCACGCACAGGCTCTCCTCTGCACTGGCCCAACCTACAGATGCTGCCTAGTTCTTCCCCACCCCAAACACCCCTGCTGCTGGGGAGCAGACAGATTTGGGGAGAATGAGAGGGTGACACAGAGCACTGAGACAAATCAGGCCGCACCACGTCTCTATCCCTGGAAGTCTCCTGGCCCAGCCTCCAGCAGGGTTTCCCCTCTCACCAGCCATCACTCCAGCCCCTCCCTTTCTCCAGCCACTAACCTTCCTGAAGGGCAGGCCCTCCATGTGGGACTGTGAGGTCCAAGGTGTGACCTCACTTCTTTTTTTTTTTTTAATTTATTTATTTATTTTAATTGGAGGCTAATTACTTTACAATATTGTAGTGGTTTTTGCCATACATTCACATGAATAAGCCATGGGTGTACATGTGTCCCCCATCCTGAGCCCCACTCCCACCTCCCTCCCCATCCCATCCCTTAGGGTCATCCCAGTGCACCAGCCCTGAGCGCCCTGTCTCATGCATCAAACCTGGACTGGCAATCTATTTCACATATGGTAATATACATGTTTCAATCCTATTCTCTCAAATCATCCCACCCTCGCCTTCTCCCAGAGTCCAAAAGTCTGTTCTTTACATATGTGTCTCTTTTGCTGTCTCGCATATAGGGTCATCGTTACCATCTTTCTAAATTCTATATGTATGTGTTAATACACTGTATTGGTGTTTTCCTTTCTGACTTACTTCGGCCTCACTTCTTTTAAAAGATCTTTTCTTCCTTCCCTGCTATGACATCGTCATCGGTCCTTTGCTCCAGCCCAGGAAACAGAGACTTTGAGAAAGTCAAGTCACCCAGCTACCAAGAGTGGGTGTGAGTCTCCAATATAGATACTGGGGGCCTCCCATGGTGGGGGCTGGGGCTTAAGGGGGCCAAAGCACCAGGAACTTGCCCTCAGGAGCCATGTCTCCAGTCTGGCTGTTACTTATACTTGGAATGATGCTCTGGGTAAGATCTGTCCACCTTCCTCCCTTCTTCCCTGATTTGCCTGGCTCGGGCCAGCTTCACAATCAATCCTCCCATCTAAGCCCAGGACTCAGAAGCAATTCATGGCGCTGAAACATGCTAATTAGGTTTAGGCAATAGAGCTCGATAAATTAGAGTAAAACAGCTATTGATTTATCAACAGTTATCAACTCTGCCAGAGACGCACAAAGCAGGGCTCCAAAGACAACAGGAGGAGAAACAAAGAAATCACCTAAGAAGCCCATTTACTCCCCAAAGGTTTGGTTTCATAGCAAACTTTTTTAAGAAAATGCCCTCTAGGGGAAGACGACAAACGCAGGCCTCAGCTCCTTGATTTAAAATTCCTTTCATCTCATGTACAGTCCCGACAGTGCCAGCTTGCTGGGAGAAAGCTAAGGGAGACAGTGGCCGCAGAGTCCTGAGGTCATTCAACCCATTCCCCTGCCTCAGAGAGATGCTGAACTCAGACCTCCACCCCACCTCATTCAGAAAGAGGTGAACAGCAGGGAGGTGCCGCTGCTTTTATTGTGCAGGTACTCAACATGCTGTGTCCCCCTCAAAAGAGGCTGGTGAACAACGTGTGTGGTTATCCCCTCTTTGTGAAGGAGGAAACTGAGGCTCAGAGAGGTCAGTGACTAGTCCATGGTCACACAGCTGCCAAAAACCGAGCGAGGACCCCTGGCTCTCACATGGTTATGAGGAGTTTGGCTTATGTGGGCCCTAGTGAGCCCTCCTGGGGAAGCTCAAAGTACATCCTAGGATGAAAAGCTGCCTGCGCTGTCCACACAGGCGGCAGGAGCAGACAGGGCTGGGGTGGGGGCGTTAAGTCCTGTAGAGACCACCCTGTGTGCCCGTCAGAGCCAGCTCCCTGTGGACAACCCTGGCTGGACCAGTCACAGGTCCACTTTGGGTTTGTGAATTCACGAAGGAGGCAGAACGGCTCAAAGCCACGAGGCCCGTGGCTGGGGGCGGGGTGGGGCCGTGCCAGGCAAGGGGAAGGGTGGAATGGGTGACTGGGGCCAGGTGGGAGGAGCAGGTGGCGACGAGGGAGGTTGAGACCCCACGGGGCCCACTTGGAGCCACAGCTGGCATGTTGGAGGGCCCCATTTTCCTAAAGGCCCACCTGGCCCGCCCGGGTGTCGCCAGGTTTCTCCCCCTCCCCACCCCTCCGTGTGCCCACTCCCCACCAGCTCTCTGTTTTGCAGAACAAGGAGCGCTGCTCTGGCAACTGCCCTTCTCACCAAGCTTCTTTGAATCTTCTTCAAACACAAACACCCCAGCAGCCTGAAAGCCTTTTCTAAGGACACTCCAGAATCTCTCTGGGTGAGATTTGCATTTTTAAAAGGAAGAACTCTCCCTCTCTGCACGGGCTCTGTGTATACTGGGAGAGGGGGCAGCTGAAAGCAGACGGGGGCCTTCTCAAGTGTGGTCAAGGGGCTTGTAAGCCAATCCTGGAAAGCCAATCCAGGGCTCCTGGAAAGCAGGGGGTGCAAGGGAGAGTGGTGGGTGGACGCAGAGGTGGTACAGGCTCGGGACAACCCAGAGATGCCCTTTCCTACAGGTCAAAGGCCACTGATATTTGTCCCCCCAGGGGACCTGGCTGGGCTGCCCCACTGACATACTCTCAGCCGAGGCACATTCATAGAGAAAATAAAACCAGACACTCATTTGGAAGGCCTGCTCATCCAAGCAGGGGGGCAGGGTGGACAGAAGTCCTGATGGCCATTTGGGACAGAGGCCCAGACCAGAAACCTAGGGATGAGCCCTGCCGTGAGGTCAGCGTCAGGCCTGGCGGGGCCAGCATCTTCTGGAAGCTGAAATGGGAACTGGTGGAAGAAAAAGGATTTTAAGCTGTGTGGGTACCCGGCATAAAGCATAGTCTGAATCATTTCCAGGGCCTGGACAGAGGGGCCACCAAGGGTATTTCCAGAAGGAGTGAATCCACAGGGGTGGGGCTGCAGTTTTGAAATCCGGGCACGGGGAATCCCAGCCCGCCCCGCATGTTTGATGGGGACTCTGGGGGAGGAATCCGATCACGGGGAATCCCAGCCCACCCAGTGTGTTTGACGGGGGTTCTGGGGAAGGGAGGAGAGAAGGAGACAAGCAGTGTCCCTCTGCAGTGGATGGTGGGCCCCTTCCAGTCAAGGGAGCTTGTCATGGTCTGGGCCCCCAGGTTGGGAGGGTGATGATAGTGAAGGGAGACTGTCCCCAGGAGCCTGGGGGCCAGAAACAGCTGAGAGGCCTGTGAGAGCGGGGTGGTCCCTTCACGTCCACACTGATGGTAGCACCAGTTCAGGCAGCCGTTCCAGAGGCTGCAGCCCCACCCCCGGCCATGCCTGTCCTGCAGCTCCAGCTGCTTCTGTTGACTCCATGAGCTGTGAACCCACCCCCATGGGCCTTCTGTCCTTCTCTCCTTTTCCCCGCGCAGAGCCAACTTTCAGCAAGGCCACAGCAGACCTACCCAGGCCCAGGGTATTTCCCCTACCTCCTCTCAAGGCCAGGACAAACTCCTGGGCTCTACGTGAGGCCCTGCTGAGGCACAGAGGTTCGTTTAGCTGAGCAGCTGCAGTGGTACAGAAACAGGCCTCACACACAAACAGCAAACAGCGTGTTATTTCTCAAACCCTCAGCTCTGGCCAAGACACTCCCCCCCCAACCCCAGGCAAAACTAGCCCAGAGGCCTGTGAAGGGTAGGAGGCCTGGACACTGAGCCTTATTCAGAGTCAGCCTGCATGCCTACATTCTGAGCTCAGTCGTGTCTGACTCTTTGTGAGCCCATGGATTCATTGCAACCCCGTGGACCCTCAGAGCTCACCAGGCTCCTCTGTCCCTGGGATTTCCCAGGCAAGAATACTGGAGTGGGTTGTCAAGACATCCTCCAGTGGATCTTCCTGACCCAGGGATAGAACCTGCATCTCCTGTGTTGGCAGTCAGATTCTTTACCACTGAGCCACCGGGGAAGCCAGCCTGGTGAGTGAGAATTGCTTTCTCTGCTCCCAGTGGGTTCCTAGGAAGAGAGCTGGGACACCTCTCTGTGTCACTTCTAAACCTCGCCTTCACTCCCTGTCCCTGCTTATAATAAATGAGTAAACCAAAAACCAACTCTGACCCACCTTCTTACGCCCAGTCCAAGCCCTCAGAGGGTGCCTCAGCCAACAGTTATCAATTACAGCCTGAGAAATTGGTTCTCACTGACCCACTCCAGGAAGGAATTCAACTCAGCTAACAGTGGCTCAGAGGTTAAAGCGTCTGCCTCCAATGCAGGAGACCCGGGTTCGATCCCTGGGTCGGGAAGATCCCCTGGAGAAGGAAATGGTAATCCACTCCAGTATTCTTGCCTACAGAATCCCATGGACAGAGGACCCTGGTAGGCTATAGTCCATGGGGTCGCAGAGTTGGACACGACTGAGCGACTTCACTTCACTTTACTAACAGTGATTAAGCTCTATATGGACTCAGGCCCTGGATAAGGGCAAAGATGCAAAACAGGCCAGCCTCAGGAATTTACAGTGCCGGGGATGAAGGTCACTATCATAGTGAAAGAGCAGAGGGCTAGGTTCTGGCAGACCTAACTGCAAAAGATGACTCTACCACCGTTCAGCTGTGTGACCTTGGGCAGATGACTTACCCTCTCTGATCTGAGTGTCATTAGCTATGAAGTGGGGTGAGGGTGAGTGTGCAGAGAGAATGCTATGAGGATCCCAGAAGATACTGGCCCAAGACCTAGGTCAGTGGTTCTCAAACTGTGGTCCCAGCAGCATAAACATCACTTGGGAACTTACTAGAAATGTAGGCTCTGGCCCCACTGTACACCTACAGAACCAGAAACTCTGAGTGAGTCTCGGTCCCTGTGCTTTAGTCAGCTCTTGTCACAGCCTGAGACCCTGTGGCACAGCAAACATCACTGGTACCCTCCTTGGTCTCTCCTTGTTGGGATTTGCCTTTTGAAGCAGAGTCTTGGCAGGAAATACTGGAGGGTGGGAATTAAGAAGCAGATCTGTGTGTCTTCAGGCCCTGTCACCAGAAAACCTGGAGGCATCATCTAATAAGCTTCTCCCCAGGGTCGGAGTCCTACCCACATGGCACTGGTCTGATTCCACAGGGCAGGTCACTCAGGCCTTGAGCTCCTTCTCCCCAGTCCTCCAGCCCTGCCTCCTGGCTTGCTGCTTGGAGGCACTGCCCATGACCCAGGTCACTCTGATGCCCTGTCCTTCTCCCCTTCCTTCCCCAGGGGTCTCAGGTGACCCCAACCCCCTTAGCCAGATTTTTACCACTGGCCCCCTCCACTGACCTCCTCTCTCTTAACAGTTTCTTATCACCTACCAGCGACTCTGCCCACCCAGGCTCCTTCTTTGGAGGACTCCAGCATTCCCCACCTCCTCCCTCCCATCTTGTGGACTGATTGAGTGCTGATTCACCCTTCATCCATGTCCTCCAGAAAGTCTGGCAATGGTCCCCTAAGGGGCTGGGCCAGAAGCCAATAACAATAATTGCTGCCATCAACACTGTACTCATCACCGCCAAGAATGTCAAAGTCCTTCACATCAATATCTCCATGATCATCAAACCTGCAAAGGGCTCTTATGACCCCATTTTACAGATGAGTGAACTGAGGCTCAGAAGGGAAGTGACATCCCCAGGGACACACAGTGTCACACAGCAAGTAAGAAGACGTGCGATTTGAACTCCTGCCTGTCTTCCTGAGAGAGAATCTCTATGGCTGGAACTAAGCAGTATACGTTCCAGAAATGGGAAATCCAACACTGACTGAGAAGTTGCTTCCTGTCTGTTCTGTATTAGTTCGCCCCTGCCCAGACCTTCAGGACAAGTCTGCTCCCCGAATAGCCTCTTGACCTTGGACTTCTAGAGTGCCTGATGAGAGATGACGGCCTTCTGATCCCACCCCAGGCCGCCTTGGGGATCCCCGAGCCCTTGGGATGAGCCCTGTCTCCCCTCCTATCTCAAGATGGCCCTGGGCCATTTCCTTTGATTGTTCAGGGAAAGGCTGAGCCCTGAAGGCCAAAGCCCTGGGGAACACCAGGGTTCAGATTTCAATCCCTTCCTAGCCAGTCTTGGACTGAGCAAAAAGCCTGGCCCTTCTGCAGCCCCATGGCCGCTCTGTCCATGGCCTCTTGTGGAGGGCGGAGCTGTGCTGCATGGGGGCTCCAGGGAGTGTGGCTGTGTCTTTACCCTGGCCCCTTCACAGAACCCTGAAGACAGACGGGCGGGCCTGGGACACACCCCTGTGTGCTGACTCTACCAAGGGCTGCAGGGGGCGGGCAGTCAGTGCCCTAGAGGATGGGCATGTGGCCTTAGGGTGGTGCAGGGAGGGGCTGCGGGTGCACTGCTATCCTTGGGGTCCTCTCTGGCCTCCAGTTAGGTATGCCATACCACTCATCTCTGGCCTTTGAGTGCCCCCAGCACCCTCAACCGCTAACCTGGGGCTCTGCCGCTGCTCCTGGCTTCCAGGTCCCTGCTCACGGTCCACCTCACCCCTCCCGCCTCTGCCTGTCCCTCCAGAGACACCTGAACTCCCAGACCTTCTGTAGGAGACACGCTGGTCTTAGGTGTCCACACCTGGGGCACTGGCTCGGGCTCATCTATTCAGACGCCTCTCCTCACCTCCAGGTTCTCTCAGAGCTCCTGTGTCTTGCTCCCCATCCCCCAGGTGCATTCCCACGCTGTATCTCACCCCGAGACCTCTCCCGGGCAGGGCTCAATACTCTCTCCTTGGCCTTCCTGTCCTCAGAGAACTTCACTTCCATCATATCCTGAATTCTTTCTATTTGTGTCTCATAGGGAAATTCTGTGATCAAAGCTCCTCGGAGATACTGACGCTTCATATTTAGAGGGCAGCTCTGGAATTTAGAAAACCTCTTTATCTCTTAACAAAGCCTGGCTTTCAAAACTATTGTTTTGCCAAGGAGGCAACACAAAATAAAAAAGTCAACTTTGATTTTCAAAGCTGAGCAATGAATTTATTACTCTAGCAGAAAGCTATCCATTCCCTGAAGCACTTAAACTCATCAATTCAATGGATGCCTGAGAGCATCAGGATTTAAGGGCAATTAAAAATACATCTGTTTTATTCCTTAAAATTATCTCCAAATATTATGCTTAAAACTCTACAAATTCGTACAAATGGACTTAATGTAATCTTATTCGTTAGAATTATAAACAATATTTAGGAATATATATATTTAACAGGTATCTTTAAATGGGATGCAAGTGTAGCAATTTGGGGGTGCAATGCATCATATAAATTGCTTAATGACTGTAATAGGAACCTGGACTGGGTTCAAGAATTGGAGATGTGCACAACTTGGACTCCGTTCAAGTTTGCTTTTAATTTGATTTACTCCCAAAGCATCAAAGAAGCAACGCAAGGGATAAACAAAAGCCAATAAAGCATCTGGGGGGACCATCGCCTGTCACATCATCTCCTCTAGTTGCCCTGTGACAGCCCAGCGGCGGAAGCCGCCCACCAGGCTGGAGTAGCCAGGGGAGGGGAGCTGCAGACCAACTTTCACGTCGGTGGTTACCACGTGGCTGCGAAAGCCCTGCTGTGCGGCACTGCGCATGCTCCGCACTTTTGGGCCAGCACGGCAGTCTTTCCCATTTAAGCTGCCCCGGGGGTACTTTCTAGGGGCAGGTCCGGACAGGCCTGCCACCCTGAGAAGTGGTCAAAATGATCTATATAATAATAAAAGAAATAACTTGAAATCGTTGAATTAAAATAGTTCTTGCCTCTCTTTTCCAAACCCTCCATTTGGCAAACATTTAGAAGGCGTCCTCAGGTGGACAGAGCCGCGGTGCAAGGGGCCTGTCCCTCCCCCATCCCTCTAATCTCCCCACCGTCACACCCTTCCCGGGAGCCCACTGCTGGGCTTCCGCCGGCCCAGACCCGAAGGGGACACTTGCGGTCGGAGGGGATGCACCCGCAAGCCAGCTGTCATAAGGCTGATGTGCGGAGTGTGCAGATTCCTGCGCTGTAAACACCCCACCTGGCCCATTTAGCCGCCAATGTGATGTCACTGAGTGGTGGAGCTGGAAAAAGATGTGCGGTGATACAGTATCTCCATCACACAGGAGACCTCCGAACCTCAGAGCATGCGTGCGTGCTAAGTCACTTCATGTCTGATTCTTTGTGACCCCATGGACTGTAACCCGCCAGGCTCCTCTGTCCATGGGATTCTCTAGGCAAGAATACTGGAGTGGGTTGCCACGCCCTCCTCCAGGGGATCTTCCCAACCCAGGGATTAAACCCAGGTCTTCTGCATTGCAGGTGGATTCTTTACCGCTGAGCCACTGGGAAAGTAAAATAATTCTTAAGGGCTGAACTTATGTACCCTACTTTTGGTTCGACTAGAATCTATTCAGTTGTAATACTCTATCACTTAATTTTTAATAATAGCTGTGTTTCGCAGCTGACCCATAAAATTCCTGAAAATTTAGCAGTCAACTCTCAGGAGCTGCTACGAGACGGGTGCAACACCTCACCGGGCTGCCGCGGGCGTCACAGCAGGTTGGAAAGAAGGACCTGGCCCTGAGAGGAGACACAAGATGGTTACTTGACATTTTCAAACCATATAGCCTTAAATACGCACTTGATTTCACTAATGCAGAGAAGGATCTCCCTTCCGACCACTCCCCGCCCCCTCGCCGCCCCAAGCACGCTTGCTGCTGTGCGCGCGCGTGCACACACGCATGCACACACACACACACACACACACACAGACTCACATGCACTGACTCTTGTGCAAGGCAGTTAATGCCCAGAAGGAAGACTGGACGTTGATGGACCAGTCTCACCAAAGCCTCTAGGTGGCGCTCTAACAGCAGCCCTTAGCTGGCTCAGAAAAGGCCCTGCACCCTCCAGGAACCAGTCAAAAGAAGCCGCACTCTGAAACTTGGCGCTGTCATGTCAACACATGGATGAGACTTTGCGCTGTCATGTCAACACATGGGTGAGAATCTCCTGTCTTGCCAATAATCCTCATAATGCAAGCCTGGCTTCATCGAAAACTGCACAGCAGAGTGGAAGGGTCCTTCTGCTCTTGGGTGACAAAGGTGCTGAACGCAGATGTACGTCAGTTCACTCCCTTCAAGTTAGGCTGCAGAACACCGGTCACTCGCGGTGGTTTGTGGTTTCAGAGCCATCTCAGGGCCTTCACTGCTGTTGCTTCTGTTTGCAACATCGCAGTCACCAACTCATGGATGAACTTCTAGGAGCTTACACACAGCTGCCAGAGCAGCACAGCTTAGGTCTGCAGCACAGCTACTTAGGGAGTGGAAGAAAGCTTGAGAATATGTCGGCGAGAGAGACAACCTATTCCTGGAGCACATAGACCAGGGCTAGTCTGCCCTCCCTGAACCTAGTCTACTGAGACCGAACTCCTAATTAGAGAAGAGAAGGACCCAGAGTGAGCAGAAAGCACCTACAGGTTTTCACCCAAAGGGCCGGGATCCATGTCACCACAGGCCTGCGAAGCCTGGAGCACTGGAAAGAACAGGAATTCCTGCATGTCTGCAAAGCTATAACTTCATCTCCCCCACCCTCCCCACACACTTAGCTTGTCTGAGAACATGAGATTCAGCAGCTGACCGGTGGCAGGAGCGTCTTCACCCCAGAGTCCCATTTTCAACCTTCCCTGTTTCATGGACCCTTTGGTAATCTGGGGAAACCTACAGATCCTTCCTCAGAATGTTGTTTTTAAATACATAAAATACATCACATAGGATTACAAAGAAATAAGTATTTTGTCAGTATGATTATCAAAGGGGCTTTCCCGGTGATTCAGACAGTAAAGAATCCGCCTGCAATGCAGGAGATTGGGGTTCGATCCCTGGGTTGGGAAGATCCCCTGGAGAAGGGAATGGCAACCCACTCCAGTATTCTTGGCTGGAGAATTCCATGGACAGGGAAGCCTGGCGGGCTACAGTCCATGGGGTCACAAACAGTCAGACAGGACTGAGCGACTAACTCTTTCACTTTTCGCACACGATTATCAAAAGACATTTTAAACTGTTGTCATAGTAATTAGTATATGTGCTTCTTCATTAACATATTAACTACCAAAGACTTAGTAGATGTTTATAACAACTACTCTCTTGAAGCAGATATTTCAAAATATGTACAAAAAGAGCAATGTGATGTAAACACACCTGTGATTTTTGTGAGTGGCAAGCCCCAGGCATTGCTAGCACCGTTCGCTTTGTTGCCTATGCTAAATTTTAGCTGGTGAAGTGAAAGCTGCTCAGCCGTGTCTGACTCTTTGTGACTCCATGGACTGCAGCCTGCCAGGCTCCATGGAATTCTCCAGGCCAGAATACTGGAGTGGGTAGCCCTTCCCTTCTCCAGGGGATCTGCCCAATCCAGGGATCGAGCTCAGCACTTCCGCATTGCTGGAGGATTCTTTACCAACTGAGCCACAAGGGAAGCCCAAGAATACTGGAGTGGGTAGCCTATCCTTTCTCCAGCGAATCTTTTTGACCCAGGAACTGAACCAGGGTCTCCTGCATTGCAGGCAGATTCTTTACCAACTGACCTATGAGGTTAGTGAAAATAAGAGCATACATTTTTGTTGCCATCCCAATTCACTGATGCCTTGGCTTATAGCCTCGTTAAGATCTCCTGCTCTGGGCTGCCCTGTGGCCCACTCTTTCCACTGCCCAATCAGTGCTCTGTGTCCCCATCAATTATTATTATGAAGGCTGAGCAGTCAGCCCTGAGTGACTTCACACGCACGTGCTCAGATGCCCTCCTCACTCTGTAGTTTACCCTTCCTGGGCAAAAGATGCCTGTCGCTATGAAATGTCCCAGTAAAGGCTGACGGGGCGGCAGCAGGAACCACGTGGCTAGGCGGCCAAGGTGAGGCCAAGGGGACAGGCCCTCCCGCAGCCGGAGCCAGTGCTTTGTCCTCAGGAAAGCCTTTCCTCAGCCCATTCACGGCGATCACCTAATGGTTGCTAAAAGGATCAAATTCAAAGCACTCAGCTTCCCTCTGTCTTCCCCTCACACCTCAATCGGGCTTTAATCAGTCTCCCTGCTGCCAGGCACACCGAGTGCCCCTGGGGCTGCCCCGGGCTCTGCCTCTCCAGGGGCTGCTCCTGAGTCCTTGGGTCCAGGTGTCAAATCCGACTCAACATAGAAAGGATTTCTTAAAACTCAAAATGTGCAAATCATAAAAGAATCTCAACATTTCACTATGATAAAATTAAGAACAGAACATTCATCAAAAGACACCATAGAGATGGAGAAGGCAGGCCACAGACAGGGAGATGATATTTGTTTCACCTATGACTGACAAAGGACTGGAATCCAGGATGAATGAAATGCTTACAAATCAATTTTAAAGAGACGAAGCACTAAAGAAAAGAAAAACAAATGGGGAATAACTGACTGGGCACTTCCCAGACGAGGCCACACAAAGGGTAAAGAGAGACATCTGTACAGATGCTCAAGCCCAGACATGACTTGCAAATTATGGCAAAGCAAGGCTGTAATGAGATGGCAGGAGGGAGCCTGACATCTTGCGTTTATTTATGGTTTCTTGTCTCCTCCTCCTATAGGAGTGTAAGTACCAATACAGCAGTAAATCCGTCTGCTTGTTCATTTCTCTGTTTCCAGCACCCAGAGTGGAGCCTGGACGCTGCAGGTGCTAAGTTAAGATTTGTTGAATAAATGGATGGATGAACAAATGAATATCTAGCAGATATGCCCAGGGAGTCAGGTGCGGCTTATGGCTGACGCCACTAAGGGTGTCCACCCAGCACCCCTTTTAGCAGGAAATACCCCTCCCTCCACATGGCTGTCCTTCAAGTCACCATGTCCTTAGAACAGGGCCTATGTCTCTTATCCTGGTTGATCAGCTGAGGAATGAGTCCCTGACTGAGTCGGGCCAGCGCATGCCTTCCTGGGACCTTTGAGTCGAAAAAATGAGATAAACAGACGTCAGCAGAGATGGACCTTCTCAGGTGCAGCTGAATCTGTAATGTCATAAAGGGTCAGGGGATGACATGGCACCCAGAGCAGAGACCCAGGGAGGCCTAGGCCCCGGTGCTGTCCTCTCCAGGGCATCACAGAGCCCTTATGCCCTAATTACGTGTCCTCTGTCTCCTTACACTGATTTGAGAAGAGTTTGTTATAATCAGGAGCATCCTGGCCAATCCAGGACCACCAGCCAGTACCAGGCTCAGGATGCTGAATCCAGAGTAGGCATTTCCTGGCCTTTGAGAGATGTGCCCTGAAAACCCCTCTCCCCTGAACCCGGGCTCCCGAGTGCTGGCAGCTCCCTGAAATGTCTGTGCTCATATGTCTGTGGCTTTTATCTCAACAGAAGACAGCTCCCTCTCGCCCTCAGCGCTCCCCCATCCCCACTGCCAACTCTGGCTTAGCCCTGAGGCTTAGCTCAGGATCTGACCTCAGGAGACCCCAACGTGCCCCAGCTGAGTTACCTGTACCCCTCTCTACACTGTGTCACCCCCATCCTCAGAGTCCCCATCACACGGCACTGTCCTCTGAGAGCAGGCACATTGGGAATTCCCACAAAGTCCATGAGTCCCCTGACAGGGGGGTCCAGGCATGCCCCACACGGAAAGTGAAAGTGTTAGTCACTCAGTCCGACTCTTTTTTGACCCCCATGGACTGTAGTCCGCCAGGCTTCTCTGTCTGTGGAATTCTCCAGGCAAGAATACTGGAAGGGTTAGTTATTCCCTTCTCCAGAGGATCTTCCTGACCCAGGGATCCAACCCAGGTCTCCCGCCCCACATAGAGGACCAGGTTTTTCTGCAGGAGGACAGAGGGGATTCTGGAGCAGAGGCTTGTAGCTGGTGGGACACAAAGTTGGGTCCAGGTATGGCTTCAGGCAGAACACCAAGGCCTGGGCACCGTCGGGGAGGCTGAGGAAGGACTGGAAGGACAATTCTAGGCCTGGCCCTTAACCTGGGGCTGAGGAGGAGTCCCAGGGTCTGTGATCACCTGAAATGAGGCCAACAGACATGCACATTTTTTCCTGGATAGAGGATCCAGTGCTTTTGTCAGAATCTCAAGGGATCTGAGATCTAAGAAAGATCTAAATCACTGTTCTCAAAGGAAAATGTCCACCCTTATTTATAATTAAAGAAATGTACGCTTAAAACAATGAGATATTTTCCACCTATCATGGTGGCTTTGCTCCCTACCTGCCCATGAAAATCTCCTGGAGAATTCTGGGACAGTGCCCAGTCGCCTTCTCCTCCCCACAAGGGTCCCCCCAACCCCAGACAGAGACAAAAACTGTCTGATTCTGATTTAATCGGCCTGGGATACGGCGCAGGCTCTGGCATTTTGAGAAACCTCCCCAGGTGACTCTGACCGCAGTCAAGACTGAGAACCAGTGACCTGGAAGATTAGCCAAGGGCTCTCAATCAGGGATTGTAGCCCATGCACTGTACGGAAGTCTCGGCCAGTGCAAAAGGTCTTCGGAGAACAATCCGGCAATAAATGTGAACTTGACCAGTACCTGCACCCTCTGACCAGCCTGTTCCACTTTTAGGAATTGAGTCTACGGTAGATCTTGCTCCTGAGCTTACAGCTATCCATACTAAACCACCATACTATCCATACTAAAGCTCCTGAGCTTACAGCTATCCATACTAAACCACCACTGCCCGCAGCTCCTGAGAGTAAAAGACTGGCAAGAGCCCAAACGTCTCCTAAGAGGGGTAATTCCATCAAGCAGGGTGCATCCACGCGACAGAATACTCTGCAGCCAGTATAAAATACTCTGTAGCGCTCTGTGAACTGACGCGGAAGGATTTCCATCACCGCTGGTGAAAGCAAACCAGGAGCCAAGCTGGGGGTGTGGTTTGTGAACATGGTCCACGCACACTTCCATTTGCACAGGCACCCAGACTCTCTGGGAGGGCATACATCGCTAAAACCTCCTAGCACTTACAGGGGAGAAAACCGGGCAGCTAGGATGGACGGAGGGAACACTTGGTTTTCACCTGCTTCCCCTCTTGTGTTGTTTGAATTTTTGTCATGAATATGTATTGCTTTAAAAATAATTAGAAGGTGAAAGAGAGAAGGGAGGAGAAGGAGGGAAAAGAAAAAGAGGCAGCTACTTGGCACAGAGACTAAGACGTGGGTGACGCTGGTCAGAAAATGGGTGAGGGGGTGGCAGGTCCCCTGCTCCACATCAGCTTCAGCGTCTCCGTGTGGGTGCAAGTTCGGGGTGGGGGACCCTATATCCCCCAGGCTGAAGTCAGGCCCCGGAGGCAGACGTAGGGTGGACCAGGGTTGATGTCGGGGCGCAGTGACCTGGATTGAAGGGGTGGAAGGGTTGTGGGGACGGCTTGGAGGGTGGTGCCACACTGATCTCTCCCTCGTGTGCCATCTCCATGCAACCCTGTTAAAGGAAAAATGCGTATCGTGGCGCAAACTGGAAGTCACAGGATATACAGCTTATCTGCTCTGGTCACAGAGATGACATCCTGCAAAATTTTAGACCCTGGCGAGCAGCAGGAGGCGGCCATGCGCACAATGGCCTGCAAACACCGCCCTCTGGTGGTGCAGCCGATGAACTGCGATCAGGTCTACAATCGTGTGGCCTGTGTGCTCCGAACTGGAGAAGGAAAAGGCACAATTTAATTCTTAAGTGAAAAGAAGTACTCAAGGAGAGAAGTACAGACCCAAACCAAAAAAAAAAAAAAAAAAAACAACAACTCATGTTTTAAGCACAGTACATGAGCCAGCTCCCAGTGAACACTTCTCCAAATATAAAATAGCTCCCCATGCCAACAAATATATATTCAAATCTGCACGGCAGTAATACTGTAAAGCCTTAAGGAGAAGAAACACTTGCAATTATTAGGTTGTGACCAATAACTCCTGTTAGCATTTTAGTGAGCATCCCTCCATGCTGTATATAAATATATACACACAGAGACATATCCAAATTTACATCAATGGGAGGATGCAATAAATATTATTTTGTAGCCTGATTTTTTTCTCTCCACAATACACAGTGGACACCTGAACAATTAATATAGGCACCTGATGAGAAGAACTGACTCACTGGAAAAGACCCTGATGCTGGGAAAGATTGAAGGCAGGAGGAAAAGGGGACGGCAGAGGATGAGATGGTTGGATGGCATCACTGATTCAATGGACATTGAGTTTGAGCAGGCCCCTGGAGCTGGTGATGGACAGGGAACCCTGGCGTCAGACACGACTCAGCAACTGAACTGAATCACCACTTTTAATGTTTTCAATTGTACAAGTTGCAAAAGTATACCCAGAGAATAACACAAATGAAATACATATGTTTATATATATATATTTATATATAAATCTTTTAATAATAGACTGATTGAGTAAATTATGGTATATCCATCTAGTGGAATACTATGCAGCTATTAATATAATGTACTGATGTGGCTATGTGTCAAAGACAGTTCATATAATGAAATAAAGTTATATTGTAAGATAATATTTACAGAATTATTTGAATATTTATAAAATTTATAGAATAGCTACAGAATTATTTTAGTTTAAAAGAATATGTAAATATATGAATCTATAGCTATCTATCTATCTATCTCTATGTATATGTATATGACTATATCTGGTTTCTGTGGTGGCTCAGATGGTAAAGAATCTGCCTGCAATGTAGAAGACCTTGGTTCAATCCCTAGGTCAGGAAAATCCCCTTGGATCTTCTCCAGTATTCTTTCCTGGAGAAGTCCATGGACAGAGGAGCCTGGCGGGCTACCATCCATAGGTCCTATACCTGAGGAGGAAATGTTGCTTGAAGGATACTATAGAAACAATCTTAGGAAAATATGATTGGGAAGGCAAAGGAGCTGTGAAATTTCTATCTTTCACTTTGTCTCTTCTGTATTGTATGATTTTAAAATATATTATCATCTTGATGATATTAGCCTGAATGCACCATGACTTATTTATATAATCCCCTATTGATTGACCTTTAGGTTGTTCACAACTTTCCTACAAGGAACCACCCTGCATATGAGTTACTCACTCTGCATTTCTCTGATTATTCCTCTGGGCCGTTTCCTGGGTGTGGGGCTGCCTGGTCAGGTTTGAAACAAGTATCACCCCTGATATTTACTATCAGCACATCACAGAGCAAATCTGACGTGGCTGTCCTTGGCCTGATGGGGTTCTTAAAGGCATGGTTCTCTGGCTACACCTTGTATCTCCGGAAGCTCTATTCTGCCAGACTATGGGTCGGGTTCACTGGCTTTTTTAGGCCCAGATGTCTCTCTTGATGCCCTGACTCCATATTTTGCTACAGCTCCATACCTTCTGCCATCCTTGTTCCCCGTTCCCCACAGCTGCCAGGGTGAGCCTTTCCTAGCAGACCCTGCTGTCACCCCCCACCCCCAGGACTTTACTCCACACTGTCAATTAACCAAGATTTGTACCATGGCCCCCGAGCGGCCCCTCTGCCATATGAGCCTTCCAACCTCATGTCTGCCTCCTCTTCTCGTCCTTACTCTGCTCCGGCTACACTGGCTGGCTTGCAGTCCCTGACACATTAAGCACACACCAGCCCCAGGGCCTTTGCACTTGCTATTCCCTCTGCGTGCTATAGAAAGTGAAAGTGAAGTCGCTCCGTCATGTCCCACTCTTTGCGACCCCATGGACTGTAGCCTACCAGGCTCCTCCATCCACGGGATTTTCCAGGCAAGAATACTGGAGTGGGTTGCCATTTCCTTCTCCAGGGGATCTTCCCGACCCAGAGATTGAACCCAGGTCTCCCGCATTGTAGGCAGACTCTTTACCGTCTGAGCCACCAGGGAAGTCCTGCTTGCTATAGCCATTCCCTAAATACCTTCAAGCCTCTCCCTCAATTTATTCATATCTCAGCTCACAGGTTGCCTTCTCATAGAAGCCTTCCCAACCACCCTGCCTTAAAAGGCACCTCTCCCTTCCCTCCTTAGCCAGTTTTTTTTTTTTTTTTCTTCTAGCCCTGAGACTGTATTAGACATCTACCTGTTCACTTGCCTTTGGTGTTTCTCCTTCACTAAGTTATAAGCTCCATGAGAGCAGGGAGCTGTCTTGCTATGTCCCCAGTACCCAGGACAATACCAGGCACATGTAGCTTCAGTAAGGATGTGTCATTTGAATAATATATGCATGCATGCTAAGCTGCTTCAGTTGTGTCCAACTCTTTGTGACCCTATAGACTACACCCCAGCAGGTTCCTCTGTCCATGGGGATTCTCCAGGCAAGAATACTGGAGTGGGTTGCCATGCCCTCCTCCAGGGGATCTTCCCGACCCAGAGATCCAACCTGCGTCCCTTATGTCTCCTGCGTTGGCAGACAGATTCTTAACCATGAGCGCCACCTGGGAAGCCCGAGGTGAATGAATGAGAAGCTGATAACATGGAAAAGTGAAGTTTGAATAGCCTAGAGATGCCATCTCTCTCAACTGCTCCAGAATGAGGTCAGGTGTGTTTAAATCATCCTTTCAATCTCTGTTGAGCTTTATTAGGAAAATCTGACAGAACCTTTTTAGTGCAACCATCTGGGAGAAAAATTGCAAATGGGGTATTATTCAGGAAAAATACTTTCTCTCCAAACCAGAGCAGCACAGCTACCCCCACATACGTGTTCCTTCAGAGAAAAATAGAAAGGTTAATATTGCCCCATCAAAGGAAAGGAGCCAATTAGCTAGACTGTGATTCAGAAGAAGAATAGAGGTTAATTGCTTGGAGTCCACATGTCTCAAATGCCTAATGCTATATCATTATTTTTTAGCTACATATTATTCATTTCATACACTTAAGTATTCCACCTTATTACTAATTAGTAATTCCTTATCCTTAAATTTTACCCAATTCAGGCTGTCATCATAGAGCTCCCCGTTTTGCCCCAAGGTGTAACAAAATTGTGGAGAAAAAGTTGGCACCTCCTATTCATTCCCTGCCACCTCAGACCCCCACCAGTGTCCCCCACATTCCCCTCTCCTCTTTCACTGCCCACTGGATCTCCTTTCTCAGCTTCAGTTGGACCCCAGGTGTTCCTCTGCATCTTCCACATCCCCGGCACTGTCGTAAGCTATTGAGCAAAAGATGTAAATATTCCCAGTTCAAGTGACCTTGTTCTCTCAGAAAGACCCACAACTTGGCACCTTGGAGATGTTAACTGATTGCTATTTCCTGGGACTGTAATAATAATAGCAACAATTATAATAATGATGAGAGCTGTAAAATGCTTTTTGAACATTTTTATGTTGCCAGTGCTGTGCCAATGGATTTTATATGAGTGGTTTTAATCCCTATGAAGCGATGTACATCCGTATACATGGGTCATCTGAGCAAATGAATGGACCAACCCCAACCCAGCTTCAGTTCTGCAGCTGCTCAGCCTGGGAGAGTGTGCAAGAATGTCATCTTCTCTTTCAGTCTTCCTCTCTATCTCACAGGCTGTCCGAGGCCCCCACTCTCCTGTCCACTGTCCTCTTCCTGCCCCAGGTCTAGTCCCAGGTGCCTAGGGAGCCTTGAGAGCACCCCTCTCCATTTTGGCTCATTTATTTGAGATTGCAAGCACGCTCTTTTCCCACTTCCTTGTTCAACAGACATGGTTGAGAACACATAGGATGAAAAACAAGCCACAGCCCCAGTTCAAACTTGGACTTGTTACACGGCCGAAATGCTGCCTTAGGAAATGACACCGTCTGGGGGCTTGACCTTGGAAGCAGAGCAGCATGATGAGGCATGTGTGTGGGTGCCCTTTGTGGGGAAAAGATGCTTCTGATGAAATGAACTGGGGCATGGTCTCTCTTTCTCCCACACTCTTAGACTATAAGTCAATTATGCTTACTAAAGAAAAAAACAAACAAGCAGGGAAAATGCACAGAAAACAAGAAAAACCATAGAGATTTGGAAAAGGACCAAACAGAATTTCTAGAATTGAAAGGTATTAGTTAGAACCTCTTGGATAAGAGAATCTTTAGTTAGACCTGAAGAAGCTATCCATTCAGAATACAGACCTTAAGAAATTATCCATGGAAAGACAAGAAATGGGAAAATATGAAAAGAGATTAAGAGACACAGAGTACAGGAGAAGAAGTTCTATAAGGAAAAGAGAGTGTGCAGCGGCAGCATAAGAAGAGATAAGGGCTGAGAACATTGCAGCACAGATAAACGCAGCCACCCCCTGGGTTCACCAAGCCCAATAAAACCAAAGCAGGGAAAGCTAAAAGAAATCCATGCCCTGACACATCATAGGGAAGCTGCTGAATGCCAAAGACAAAAGGCAGATCTTAAATGCAGTCAGAAGGGAAACAAAGAAGGTTTTCAACAGAAAAACAGACCGAGGATTGACGCCCTATCAGCACAAATGGGTTAGGAGAATGAAATGATACATTCCATGTGCTGGGAGAAAAACAAGTGTCAACCTAGAATTCTATACCCACTGAAACTACA
The DNA here is from genome assembly GCF_029407905.1 of Bubalus kerabau. Taxonomy (NCBI): domain Eukaryota; kingdom Metazoa; phylum Chordata; class Mammalia; order Artiodactyla; family Bovidae; genus Bubalus; species Bubalus kerabau. The sequence goes on from NC_073645.1 coordinate 39,439,651, forward strand.
TTTTAAGAACAAGTGAAATATTGACATTTTCAAACCAACAAAAAACTAAGAGTATATGCCACTAACAAAACTGAGTAAAGGAAACTCTAAAGAATGAACTTCAGGCAGAAGGAAAGTGATTCCAGTTTGAAGATCTAAGATGTAAGAAGGAATGAAATGCAGAGACATTTAAATGAATATTGACTGTATAACACAACAATGATAATGTTTTGTGAAGCTAAAGAAAAACAAATAGAATTAAAAGACACACAACACCAGTATGTAAATGAGGAGATGAGACAGGGAGGGTGAAATTAAAATGTCTTGAGCTCTTTGTATGGCACAGAAGGGAAGGTAAAACGATTAATTATCTTTAGATTCTGATAAATTAAGTTGGAATATTGTAGTTTCCAGGGTAACCCCTAAACTAATGGAAACAATACATAACTTCCAACCTAGTAGAGGGGGATAGCAAAATGAGAACAAATAATTCAAAAGGTAACAAGAAAAAGAGAGAAAAAGAAAAACAGCATAGAATGAGATGGTAAGTACAAATCCAAATGTATAGTGATCACATTAAATGTAAAAGGGCCAGTGCTCATGGTAAAAGAAAAAGATTTTCCAAAATTCAACCATTTGCTATTTATAAGGCTTACAACAGAACTTAAAGGGAGAGATAGGTGGGAAGTAAAAGCGTGGGAAAAGATATACAGGGTGAACAAACAGAACATTAGGAGAAACAATATATATTTGGGGCATAAAGCAAGTCCTAAAAAAAATGATAAAGGACTGAAAACATGCAGGTCATATCTGTTCAAATTCTGATCTCAATTTACAACTCTGATCACAATTTGTAAACTAGAAATCAATAAAAAGATAAATATTTTTTTTAAATCCACATGTTTGGAATTTAAAAATGTATTTCTAAATAACCTTTTCAGAGACCTCCCTGGTGGTCCAGTGGTTAAGACTCTGCTACCACTGCAGGTTTGATCCCTTCAGAGAATTAAGATCCCATGTGCAGCAGGGTATGGCCAAAAAATAAAAATACTTATAATAACCCTTTCTTTAAAGAAAATATGATGATCAAAATTAAGAAAATATTTACAAATTAAACAATAAAATATTCCATATCAAAACCTATGGGATATAGCTACAGCTGTAAAGAAATTTATAGCCTTAAATAGCTCATACATTTTTAAAAAAGAAGAAAGATTGAAGACTAATGAACTAAGCATCCATTTTAGACACTGGATGAAGAAAAGCAAAATAAACCCAATCATTCCTAAAGTAAGTCTCTATGTGCTACGATTCATGGGGTCGCAGAGTCGGACACAACTGAGCGACTGAACTGAACTGAACTGATGGAGTACAGTCCACCCTCAAATCCAAAAATGCAAAATGGGCTTTATTCACCCTGCAGGGCTCCCTCCCACCCCCTCAGGGTCCCTTCCTCTAATGTAGTATTTCCCCAAACACGTTATGCTTTCTGCTGGTGGTACAGAAGATGATTTTTGATAGTATTCAGGCATATAGTTATTTCAGTTTTTAAACATAGTTTCCTCCTACTTAAGAACATGTAATGTAGGTTTCCATTTATAGTAGGAAAATAAGATTTCTTTTAAAAATATATTCATTAAGTAAGAGGATTAAATTCAAAGAATAATGTTAAATAAATAATAGAATAATGTTATTTAGCAAAAAAAATTCTCATTTCTAAAACAGGAATAATAATAGTTTCTGTTTTTCCACATTGTTATGAAGATTAAATAAGTTATACACAATATAATACTTCAGGAATTAATATATCACTGTAAAGCTTTCTAGGGCTTCCCAGGTAGCGCAGTGCTATAGAATCTGCCTGCCAGCGCAGGAGCCACAGGAGACTTGGGTTCGAAGACTGGGTTGGGACGATCCCCTGAAGGAGGAAATGGCAACCCATTCTAGTATTCTTGCCTGAAAAATTCACTGGATTGAACTGGATGAAGGAACCTGGTGGGCTACAGCCCATGGGGTCACAAAGAGTCGGACAAGACTGAGCATGCATGCATGCCAAAGCTTTCTAACAGTTGCTGGTACTTAATGAAAACTTTGTAAATGTTAGTTATCATAATAATATTTATTGTAATTATTACTTGAATGATGAGAATTTGAAAACCATTAATCCCAGTGGCTCAGTGGTAAAGAATCCACCTGCAATACAGCAGATGAAGGTTTGATCCCTGGGTGGGGGAGATTTCTAGGAGAAGGAAATGGCAACCCACTCCAGTATTCTTGTCTGGGAAATCCCATGGACAGAGGAGCCTGGCAGGCTACAGTCCACGGGGTCGCAAAGAGCCAGACATGACCTAGCAACTAAATAACAACGATAACAATCCGATAAGGCTCCAAAAGCCAACCTTGGACCAGTGACAAACTCTGCAGGGCAAAACAGAAAGTTTAGAATGCTGGTTTTCACAGTGCCCCTGCCTCCTTCCAGGCCTCCCTGGTGGCTCAGATGGTAAACGATCTACCTTCAATGTGGCAGACCCAGGTTCGATCCCCTGAAGAATCGAATGGCTACCCACTCCAGTATTCTTGCCCAGAGAATCCCACGGAGAGAGGAACCTGGTGGGGTGGCAAAGAGTCAAAGGCGACTAACACTTCCACTCTCTGCCTCCTTCCACATCCTCTGTCCCTGTCAGCGCTGGCCCCTGCTTTCGCCATCCCCAGCAAAGCCAAGTTGGCAGGAATGCTGACATTCATACCACGGGACTCAGGATGTTCCTCTTTGCCTAAAATCTTTGTTTAAAGGAGCGAAAGCCTTTACCATGGGGAGATAGAAAAGTCCAGCTATGGTCTTGCAGCATCCCAGTTGAAGAGAAGGACAGATTTGGGGGTGGACCTCCCCATCTCGGGGCATCTCCTAGAGCGACACCTTCAGCCCAGCCGACCTTCTGACTGAGGTGGAGGACAGAGTCCCAGAGCAGAGGGGAATTGGCCTTCATGATTTGACAAGCGTGATGTCTTTGGGTGTTTGAGGGCTTTCTGCACCAGAACTTCCCGATTGTCCTTTTCAAAATGATTGTATCGTTTCCCCTCCCTCTTCAAAGATGATTCTTAGAGATACTTGAGGCTTCTCCACTGCAATGATTTTATTTTCCCTGAACGACTGCTCCTGCTGCTTCGGGCCTATTCTTGAGGTCTAGGAAGGAAACCCCAGAGATGCGGAAGCCACTAGGGCAACTTGTATTCTATTTCCTATTTCCTTATACAGGAGCCGACTGACAGCACTGACTCTCCGCAGCCACCAGGGGGAGCTCCAGCCTTCTCGTTGGAGCACAGGACCCAGCTGTCTGGCGTTCCTCGTTCAGTAAGCAGAACGGCTTGTAAGTGAAAGTCGCTCAGTCGTGTCCAACTCTTTGCGACCCCATGGCCTGTAGCCCGCCAGGCTCCTCTGTCCATGGAATTCTCCAAGCAAGGACACTGGAGTGGGTTGCCATTTCCTCCTCCAGGGGATCTTCCCAACCCTGGGATCTAATCTAGGTCTCCAGCATTGCAGGCAGATTCTTTACCGTCTGAGCCACCAGGGAAGCCCGAATGGCTTGTGGTACCCTAATAAACACAGGGGACGTGTCTGTGTCAATCCTATCTACTTCTACTTCTTGACTGTGCACAGAGCTGCCAGCGCCTCGTTGAGGGATGCTACCTCGTTCGGGGCCCCTTAGGTGGTGGCTCCAAGGTCTTACAGTCTGATGGGGGTGGGGTGGGTAGTGGAAGGATCCGCGGACCCGGGGGTCGCTTGCGGAACGGAACCTGTGCTGTGAAGACAGCATTTGCGTTTTGGTTAAGTGGCCGGTGTCACAGGGACACATACACCACTCACCCAGTGGAGGCGCTAAGGAGGGAGATCGTCATCTCCCTGGAAGGGCTGTACCAGGGGAAAGCTTCCCAGAGGACCACAAGGGACCGCTGGCTTCAACTAGAAGCCCAGGCAGAGGACACCCCAGCAGAGGGCACAGTCTATGCAGACATGGTGTTTACAGCTTAGAGCAATTTTGATGTTTCTGGAGTGACCATGGCAGAGGCAGGGGAGATAGGCAGGGCTTTCTAAGAGGCTAGAGATCCTGGCTGTCACGCGGTGGTGGTGGACCGTGCAGGGCTTTCTGCAGGGGAATGACCATGATTAGGCCACTCCTCTGCAGGCTGGAGGAGGAAGGGTCTGGGTGGGAGGACCAGCGGGGGAGGGGACTGGCAATGGGGGGAGGGAACAGGCAGGAAGCCTGGTAAGGAAGCCACTGCAAGGATTCAAAAGCTTGGCTAATTTTTTATGACACCAGGGTGACCAATCAGCCTGGTTGCCGCAGAACTGAGGGGGTTTCCAGGGCTTCAGATTTCCAGTTTAAAGATCCAGAAAGTCCTGGGTTAACTGGGTCAAACTGGTCACCCCATTAGTCACTAGCCACTAATCAGCTGTCTCCCTCCCTCTTCTCGCTTGTGATCACAGTCCAGATCGGCAAATCTCAGACGAGTTTTAGCAACAGCACCATCTTTAGGGCTTCCCAGGTGGTGCTAGCGGTAAAGAACCTGCCTGCCAGTGCAGGAGAAGCAAGAAACTGGGTTTGATCCCTGGGTTAGGAAGATCCCCTGGAGGAGAGCATGGCAACCTACACCAGTATTTTTGCCTGGAGAATAGCACTATCAGAGGAGTCCGGCAGGCTTCGGTCCATGGGGTCACACAGCGTCGGGAGTCTGACATGACTGAAGCAACTTAGCACACACACATGCACCATCTTTAAATAAAATCTCATACAGAAATTCAGTATAGGAAACAGTGAAAGGCAGAGCCACTTGGGGTGAAGTGGGGGATGGGGTTGGAGGAGGATTAGGGACCCTCCTGCCCTTTTTATCCAGGCCTGACTCACCACAGCCTCAGGTCACCACTGACCTCAACATCAGAACGCCCCCCTACCCCCAGCTTTCTGACTCTACATTCATGTACTGAACTCAAAGCCCAACTGACCTGAGATCAGTGTTTTGATTCAACTGCAGACTCTACTGAAGACTAAAATTTAAACTTACTCTAAAACTTATCAATCCCTTTGAACTGGAATGAAATCCATATTGTTTCCCTAGTTAATATCTTGGCATAAAATCTAATCTGCTCATGAACGGACCTTTACCCAAACAGTCATATCCTTCTGCTTGAGTCCCCGCCAGACTTGTCCACGACCATCCTCTCCGGTCTGGGCCATGGGCAGGGAACGGAACCATGGTGCGTTGCGGAACGGAACCTGTGCTGTGAAGACAGCATTTGTGTTTTGGTTAGGGACAGGGCAGGGGGCAGGATGCCCACTCAATGTTAGCACCAGGCCTCATGCCACCCTGGGGGCCTGGCTGCTGCCTCCCACAGCCTGACCGGGGCCCGCAGCTGTCTCCAAAGCTCTGTCTTCTCCCATAACCTCACCACTGTTTCCCTGCCCCCAACCCAGGGTATCTAGGATGTCTCACTGTCCTGAATGTGAAGGCATCTGCCATTCCTGGCCATGGACTGGGCTTGCCATGACCCTCAGCTCAAGCCCTTGGGCATCTCAGTGCCTTGATGGGCCGTCGTTCCCGACACAGCTCTTGATACCTCTTCTGCTCACCTCTCAACAGGCTCAGGGCCATCCCTTGAAAGCCAGGGCTTCTGTTGGCTCATCTACTAGACAGCATCTTTGGATCCAGTTGGTGGATTGAACATTGCATTTGGAAGCAGGAGATGTGAGTTCTGATTCTAGCTTCCCGTGTAACACTGGATGACCTGAGCAAACATATGCACTCACATACACATACACTCACACCACGGCATCTTTCCTCTCTTTTTACAAGGCCCGACTAAACAGAAAGGGGTCTAGAAACTCATTAGAGAGAACATCAAACCCCTTAGCTTCCAGAAATCTCCTAGTGCACTGCCCCACCCCCAGAGGTGGCCTTGCCAAGCCCATACTCGCAAAGTAATGATCTCTTCACTTCTTTGTCTCTCATCTAGACTGCAGACTCCATGAGGGCAAGGACTGACCTTTTCTCTCTGCCTCCAAGTGCTACACATGGAGTAAGTGCCCAACGCGTGTTTAGTGAATGACTCACTTCCATTCAGAAATATGTAGTGAGAATGTATTATGGGCTGGGCACTGGTTTTAGGTGCCAGAAATACAACGGTTAAATATCTCATGGGCAAATGGGTATGTGGGTGGTGAAGGTTTCTTGTTGCTGTGGTTTTGTTTGCTTTGCTTTTTTTTCCCCCAACAGTATCCATTAGGAAAACGGCTTCCTCCTACACTAATTCCATGTCTCCTTTCTAATACCCACAATGGAAGAGGATGAAATAGGAACCCGCTCCTCCCAGAAAATGAAAGCATGGGACCTGATAGCCGTGAGCGACTGGATTTTTGCTAACAGAGGGCTCCAGGGTAGAGCCATGTGTGGCTCTGGTTTGGTAGTAGCCGAGTACATTCTGCCAGCAACAAGCTGGTTTTAAAGGGAAAAAAGTTCCTGTGGAAGCCCAGCCCTCCCACCCACTCACCCCCAACTCTGAGAGCTGATGACACCGCCCGCTCCAGCCTGCTCCATCAGGGGCTGCTCACTCACACTCAAGGGGGTGTCACCCAGTTACAGGCCACCATCACAAAAGGGTTAGACTGGGCAAGTTCTACAGTCCTCTCCAACTCCTAAGACCCTTCTGTGTCCCGAGAGTAGGGGTCTTGGCTCAGCAGGAAAGCCTCGGGCTCACTCATGGGAACTGAGGTTAAATTTTGGGGGAGAGAAGTTGTGAACTTCCCAGCACTGCCCAGCTTTGCAACAACCCCTCCTGCACCTGCTGGGTGCCCCAGAGCCTTTCTCATTCTGTCTTGACTGCCAGCTGAGATCAAGAAATTAAAAAATGCCTTTGCAGTCCACCTCCAGGCCTGATTTCTTAGCTGGAGGGAACAGGGTAATTCACAGAGGAAATTTACATGTGCTTGGCACCTCGCCCCACACTCCAGGCTGCCCTGAACTAAGTGATGCCCAGCACTTACTAGGTCACACATTTGCACCATTACTTTCTCTATTCAAACGGAAGCCCCCATGAAGACCCTGTTTGGAGACACAAGGCAAGACCACCATCAAAATATTCAGCCTTGAAAAATTCTCATTTCACTCCTAATGTACCAGAGCTGCAATGGTGGGTGAGGTGAAGAGGGGGATGAGGCAGAGCATGGGTGCTTCCAACGTCACACGTCCTTGCCCGGGACACTGCCCACCTACAATTTGCTCTGACTCTCTGTCCTTTTGTCTGTTTCAGAGAAAGACGGATCATGGTGAAACTCTACCAAATAAACAAGCTGTGTTTTAAAGTTTCTGTAAAATCTACAATTTTAGAAAGGCTTGATATGGTTGACACTAAATTCATTTCAACACATGCTATTTCCGGTCTAATGCTGGGTTCTTTTCATCAAGAGCAAACGTCCTCAATAATGGCTTGATTCTAAGTGAATGGACTTTGTATAAATACATAGGAAGCGCAGGCACTCACATTCATTTTCTTCCTTTTTTAAATAAAATGAGATGGCATGTTTTACTTCCCCGAAATTAATTCCCCATAAAGTTTTCTAATACACTCATTAAAGGTTTTCAGAGCCAAATAATCACCTTGCAAACTGAAAATCCTCTTTGAGGTTTCCATTTTAACTAGCAACAGAAGCCTGGTGCTTGCCAAGGTCAGGAGGTCATCCTGGAAGTCAGAGGCCCTGTCCTGAGAGGGTTTGAGGGAAAGCGGGGTTGGGTAAAGTGAATTCCTAGCATCTGGTCACCTCACATTGAAAATTGGACAGCCTGCTTGTACTGGATTTAGATTCAAACATTCCCACCATCATAGTAACTCAAAAGAAGGATGGAACAACTGCAAAAATAAATTGCCTAGAGGAAAAAGTTCTGTTTCTTATAAACAAGCCTAATATTAATATACGTTTGGTTTAAAATGTCTGTGGCAAATGTGTGTGTGTGTGTGTGTGTGTGTGTGTGTGTGTGTGTGTACTCAGTCACTTAGTCACGTCCGAGTCTTTGCGACCCCATGGACTGTAGCCGGTTGGGCTCCTCTGTCCATGGGATTTCCCAGGCAAAAATACTGGAGCAGGTTGCCATTTCCTCCTCCAGGGACTCTTCCAAACCCAGAGGTCAAACCCAAGTCTCCTGCATCTCCTGCACTGGCAGGCGGATTATTTACCACTGGGCCACCTGCAAAGCCCAGCAAATCTATATATGAGATCAAATTTCATAAAACTATTCACCAAAAGAAAAAAAAACATGATGTAAAAACTGGTGAAATCCTAACAAGTCTCAGTTAATAGTATTGTACCAATGTCAATTTCATGCTTCTGATAACTGACTATATACTATGGCTACGTAAGAGGCTATCTTTGGGAAGACTGGGTGAAGGGTAGGCTGATCATACCAATTTTGTGTACAAACAAAAATGTACAATGAGTGGTTGTACTATGTTTGCAATTTCTATGTCAAAACTAAAAGTTTTTAAAAATACATGGGCTGGGTAGAGTGGAACAGACATTTAGCCACACTGGTAACAGTGTACGTATTCTTCCAGAGAAGAATCTCAAAGAGTCCCTCAGAATGCAAAATCTACTAACCTAGCAATGCTACTTCAAAGAATCCAGCCTACAAAACTATTTGCACACGCTAACATAGAACATTCTTTGCAGCACTGTTGTTAAAAAAAAAGAAAAAAAAGGAAAAAAAATTAAATTTCTGTGCAAACATAAAAAGAATAAAGCAGCTCAACACAGAGATATCTGCAGTGTACTCCTAAGTGAAAAATGTGATGACAAAATCATAGATATGGATAGAAAGATCCTGTTTACCTAAAACCTTATTTATGTGTGTATACACATTCTGGTTGTACAAGTATGGAGAATGTCTGAAATGATACACCCTAAACAGGTCACAGCAATTGCTTCTGGGATGGAAAGTTCTTCACTGGAATGGCAAGAGTCACCTTCACTTTGTTGGAAGTATTGGGTTGGCCAAATAAGTTTGTTCGGGTTTTTCTGTACTATCTTATGGAAAAACCCAAGTGAAAATGTTTTGGCCAACCCAATACATTACAAGGAAAATGTGTTGCTTTTAGAATTGGAACAATAACAATAGAAACATAAAAGAAACAAATAAAATGGAGGCAAATTGGGAGGCCAGTGAAAGAGTACAAAAGCCCGAGTCTAGGAAAGGCTGACTTCAACAGCCACAAGAAAGTGTTGGCTTAGCAAGAGTGGCTGTAGCCCACCAGGCTCCTCTGTCCATGAGATTCTCCAGGCAAGAACACTGGAGTAGGTTGCCATGCCTTCCTCTGAGGGATTTTCCCAACCCAGGGATCAAACCTGCATCTTTTGTCTCCTGCATTGGCAGGTGGGTTCTTTTACCACTAGCTCCACCTGGGAAGCCCAGCAAAGGTGCTATGTACGCCCAAATTCTAACTACCTCTTTGAGTTACTCCTCTCAAAGTTTCTCCTGAGTGAGGTGCTGCACACAATATAAACTGTCTTTTCTGTTGTTAATCTTTTGTTGAGCTGCCCTGGGGGCTCAGTGGTAAAGAACCCACCTGCCAATGCAGGAGATGTGGGTTCGATCCTCGGGTCGGGGAGATCCCCTGGAGAAGGAAATGGCAACCCACTCCAGTATTCTTGCCTGGAGAATCCATGGACAGAGGAGCCTGGTGGGCTACCGTCCATGGGGTCACAAAGAGTCGAAGATGACTTAGCAACTGAACAACAAATCTTTTGTTGGTCTAATTTCAAGGGGCCCCAGATGGAGAACCTAGGAGGGGTGAAGCAAAAGGTTTTTTCCTCCAACACAATATTGTCTCTTGGGAAGACAATGCTCACACATGCAAAGATAAAGGTACACTTGCTCGGAGTTCATGGGGCAATGCAGTGCAGTGAGGAGAGCCTGCCACTCGATAGGAGGAGGCCCTTCAAGAAAGAGGATCCCACAGGCATGTCTCAGCTATGATTTCTGGGTCAGCATCTGATGCCCACACACACAAACAGGACTGGGGCACTCTGATGAAGCAGGAAAGCCACCAGCAACAGTTTAATCACCCTCTGGTTTAGACCAAGGGTTCCAAGAAAACACCCACCACCTGGAGATCTCGTGTGGTGCCTCTTGTTGCTGGGATGTGTACTCTCCATACTGTGGGAGAGCCGTTCTCTGATGATACATCCTGTGTCAGCTGGAAATGACTGGAGTCTGAACTGTATTTCCAGAAACCAGCGGTTACCCGCTTTGAACAAAGCACATCTTTGTGCAGAAGGCATTCTCTTAAAGGAGCCAAAGGGGTGTGAGCTGGAAGGAGGGTGTCAATACCAAGATTTCCCCTCGCGGCTTCTTTTATCGGGTGACCAAGGCTCATTCCTAACCTGCTTCTTACGCAGAGGTCACGTGTAAGTTTCTTCTCCGAGTCTGGACATTTCTGTTTAAATCTTATGCCCTCCCCTTTTTGAAAATGACACAAGTAAGCCATGATTAGGTTTCCTCGGTAAAAGATTCAAAAGGACATCAAGCAAAATGTGAAAGTCCCTTGACCACACACCTCCAGCCTCTCCCTGGTGACTCACACACTTGTGCAACCTCTTGTGCCTTCACTCCCGAAAAGAGAGACATGAGCCTTCATCCATGCTTGGTTTTCTTCCCTCCCGCTTCCCTCTTTTCCTTCCTCTTCCCCGCAGAAATGGGAAGCATGCATCTTTCTTTTAAACCACGCATGACTCTTCTTTTCTCCTCCAAACCATTCCCAGGACTAGCTTCCTGAAGATTTCCATTTCTTTGCTTGTCTATTCATTGGTGTCGGCTATCATGGATGCTAGACTCATAAAACACCCGTGTGTCGAGTTCTGTCAGGGGTGCCAGGGGTATGGAGGACTGAGGCTGGGTTTGCAGGAAGTTATTCAAGTCGGCCTGGGGCAGACGGGGCACCGGACTGCTCCATCCTGGGATTTTAGGGGTTGAGCCTTGGGAGACCAAAGCTCGGGGGTGTCTGTATGCCCCCGATTTCCAGAAGGGGCTGGAGAGCCCATATCCTGCATGGGATCTGCTCTCCCCAAGTCTCTGCGATTCCTAGCTGACTGTACTGTGGTCTAACTACCTTCATTGCCTGCCTAGAGCTCCCCATTCCCCTCCCCGCCTGCCCCTGCCCAGGACCCAGCAAGACCCCTCCGCTGAGGCATCAGGCATGTTTGTGGGAAGAAATGTTCCCGAGTGTTCCCATGCAACCAAATCAAGTGTGTGTGTAGGTGTTCTGTGTTTTTACAAACTCTCCTCCTTGGTTGTTATAAGATTAAAACAATTTTCTCCCTCAGTAAATGCTTCCCTTCAAAACCACTGGAAGTACATAATTCACCAGCCCATTTGTGGCTTCTATTTTCCTGAGGCTGGGAGGAAATCATGATTGCAGAGCCTGTTTCCTTCTAAGAGGCTAGGGCTGAGCAGGTGATGGACAGGAAGAAGTAATGTTTCAATGACAGCTCTGATCAATGTTTCATTTATTTTTGAAGTTCAGAAAAGATAGGTGAGCATCGCAGGTCTTCTGGGAAGGCAGGGATAGTAGGTTTGGAGGTAAATTACTCTCTTATCCTCAGTAAATTTAATGGACACTTTCATTAAAACTGCAGGGAATTTTAAGGTAGTTCTATTCCTATTTTAAAACTATAGTTGAGGATTTTTTTTTTTTAATGCTTGGATCGTTTTTTGCTGCTGAGAAATCTAAACATTTTAGAGACGGGGTGCATTTTATTATTTTCCTTCACAATGATGGGGAATCCACGCACACCTGAGGACACAGAAACATTACTTAAAATCATAATGGATCTCAAGGAAAAACACACACAAAGGGAGAAAATGAAAAAGCTGGCCCGGCGGATGTCAGGGGGCAGACACCAACTTGGGTTTGTCCTTGAAAAAAAAATTCACCTGTCACTGATCAACGGTGCCAGTTTGCCGGTGTGCGACTGAAAAAGCATTCCTGCTGACTGTAAAGGGCTCCTTTTACGTGACTGTTTACATAATTACACAGCGAAACATTGCAATCTTTCGGATTTAATACATGTTTTAACAAGCCCTTCAACTATGGTATAGGCTTCTATAATCAAATCTTTTCAATTAAAACACAATTAGAAAAGGTGTCATGGAGTCACTGTTACACTTTGCCGCATGAAAAGATTCAAGAATGGCTTGGCTGGAAACCTGAGCTGAGTTATTAAAGATGCCTGAGCTTAAAGGCCACGGTAGACCACCAGGGAGGGCACCCTGGCTGTGGGCCTTCAGTCCTGCCGCACAGACGCAGGTCCTCAGCCTCGGGCCTCTACTTTGTGATTAACTGATGGACTGCAGTTGGCCTAGAGAGCTTGTGGATGTCTGTGGCTTTGAGCTTGATGCCCAGGTGCCAGCAAGCATGTCATTGGCAGGAGGAAGATACCTCCTGCATGTCACAGGGTTACCAGAGAGATACCCACCTCTTCCTGGCATTAGCTGCAGCATCATGGGATTCTAGAGGTAGAAACTATTCTGTTGCTGTTGTTGAGTCGCTAAGTCATGTCCAACTCTTTTACAACCTCATGGACTGTAGCCTGCCAGGCTTCTCTGTCCGTGGGACTTTCCAGGCAAGAATATTGGAATGAGCTGCCATTTCCTCCTCCAGGGATGGAACCTGCATCTCCTGCATTGGCAGGTGGATTCTTTACCACTGAGCCAAAGAAACTATTTTAGGCATCACTTAATCTCACTGCTTCATGTAAAATGGGCTCTCAGAAGATCCAGACAGCCCTCAGTATTCCTGAGTTCCACATCCACAGATTCAACCAACCATATTTTTGCAATATGGAAAATAGCTCGAAAAAGAATTCAGAAAGCTCCAAAAAGCAAAATTTGAATTTGCCGCACAATGGCAACTACTTACATAGCATTTACATTGTATCAGGCATTATAAGTAATCTAGAGATGATTTAGGGAGAAGGCAATGACACCCCACTCCAGTACTGTTGCCCGGAAAATCCCATGGATGGAGGAGCCTGGTAGGCTGCAGTCCATGGGGTTGCTAAGAGTCAGACACGACCGAGCGACTTCACTTTCATTCTTCACTTTCATGCATTGGAGAAGGAAATGGCAACCCACTCCAGTGTTCTTGCCTGGAGAATCCCATGGACAGAGAAGCCTGGTAGGCTGCAGTCCATGGGGTCACACAGAGTCGGACACGACTGAAGCGACTTAGCAGCAGCAGCAGCAGCAGAGATGATTTAAAGTATGCATGTACTTACTACACCATGTTAGATAAGGGGCTTGAGCATCCGCAAAGGTTGGTATCCTTGGGAGGAGGGTCTTGGAACCAATTCCCCCATGGATGCTAACAGATGAATGGACATGATCTGTGCAAGGCCATAATGTTAGTTATTCTGTGAAACAAGGTTAGAGTGTGTACCCTCCCCACCACCCCTCACTTAAGGATCATTATCTAGTTAGAGCAGATATGCAAAGGAGCTCACAGAGCTAAAGGGTAGCCTTCAGAAGAGATGGTTCAGTTCCAAACTGACAACTTGGTAACAAAAGTCAAGGTTGGTATGGTGGGTTGAATGGTGATCCACCCCCCACACACACACAAAGATACATATACACCAAATCCCTGGAACCTGTAAATGTTACCAAATTCCGATAAAAGTGTCTTTGCAGATGAAGTTACAGATTGTGAGTTGAGACCATCCTCTATTAACTGGGTAAGTCCTCATCCAATGCTGTTGTTCAGTCTGATTCTTTGCAACCCTTTGGAATGCAGCATGCCTAATCCAATGACAAGTGTCTTTACAAGAGACACACACAGCAGACACACAAGAGAAGATGATATGAAGACGGAGATAGGGATTGAAGTGATGCAGACGTAAACCAAGGAACACCTGGAGCCACAGGAAGCCAGTCATGTCTGACTCTTTGCGACACTATGGACTTATAGTCCCCCAGGCTCCACAGTCCATGGGATCCGTTAGGCAAGAATACTGGAGTGGGTTGCCATTTCCTACTCCAGGGGATCTTCCTGAACCAGGGATTGAACCCAGGTCTCCTGCATCACAGGTCGATTCTTTACCCGCTGAACCACCTGGGAAACCCTAAAACTCTGCTCCTACCTTTGCAAACAGTCCCTTTACCAAAATGCCTTCAAGTTAATCAAGGTGAGCATGCCATGTGTGCTACCAAGACCTTGTTTAATATGGTCTGTGGAAGTAGCGACACGTCTACATCCTTGGACAGTACATTTATGTAGGTCAGTGGATGATCACTATTCCTTTATGACATAGGGGTGGTGGGTGTGGCTGTGCCACTCTGCCCGTGAGGCTCACAGAGATAAACTTAATTCATGATGTTTATGATACAAACGACAAACCTGCATGTCTTGGCCATGAGCTGTTTCTTCTAGCATCACAATGGGCTTCTTTGGTTTTGTTTTTTCCCAGTTTGGACTCTGACTTCCGTCATTAATTGTGAATCTCTCGGTTTACTCTCTAAGGTGGGGATTAAATGCTGAGCTGGTGGGAAGCACTCTTGAAATCTCCTGGCTGTAGCACCTGCTGCATTTCAAGCACTGTTCCCAGGGTTCCCAGACCCCTCGCCCTGGTCCACCTGCACCTCCGTGTACCTGACCTTTTGCCATTATAAACAGTATAAACACCATCAGTAGGTGTTAACACTTCCTGATTGAGAAAAGGTTTTTTTTTTATATCTTCTACTGCTCCCCTCCCCTTTTATGTCTGAAAGTGATGTTTCAAAACATCTCTTGCATTTATACATCCTGTTTTTATAAGTATAACACTCTTACATTCATTATTTCAATTTGATAAAAATGAACAATGAGTGTGCCTCAGGAGACCTGAGGCAGAATAATCAAATCCAGTAGTTCTCAAAGTGGGGCCTCCTGACCCGCAACATCAACATTACATGCTGCTACTGCTGCTAAGTCGCTTCAGTCGTGTCCAACTCTGTGCGACCCCATAGACGGCAGCCCACCAGGCTCCGCCATCCCTGGGATTCTCCAGGCAAGAACACTGGAGTGGGTTGCCATTTCCTTCTCCAATGCATGAAAGTGAAAGTGAAAGGGAAGTCGCTCAGTCGTGTCCGACTCTTCACGACCCCATGGACTGCAGCCTACCAGGCTCCTCCATCCATGGGATTTTCCAGGCAAGAGTACTGGAGTGGGGTGCCATTGCCTTCTCCTCAACATTACATGAGTAATACAAAATTTCTCCAGACCATCACAGTTCTTCAGGCACTCTACTAGATCTAATCTCTTGAATCCATTCATCACCCCCACTGTAAAATCATAAGGAATTTAAGTCATACCTGAAAGGCCTAGTGGTTTTCCCTACTTTCTTCAATTTAAGCCTGAATTTTGCAATAAGGAGCTCATGGTCTGAGCCACAGTCAGCTCCTGGTCTTGTTTTTGCTGAATGCATAGAGCTTCTCCACCTTTGGCTGCAAAGAATTCAATTAATATGATTTTGGTATTGACCCTCTGGTGATGTCCACGTGCACAGCTACTCTTGTGTTGTTGGAAAGGGTATTTGCTATGACCAATGTGTTCTCTTGACAAAACCCTGTTAGTCTTTGCCCTGCTTCATTTTGTACTCCAAGGCCAAACTTGACTGTCATTCCAGGCATCTCTTGGCTCCCTACTTTTGCATTCCAATCCCCTATGATGAAAAAGACATCTTTTTTGGTGTTAGTCATAGAAGGTCTTGTAGGTCTTCATAGAACCATTCAACTTCAGCTTCTCTGGCATTAGTGGTTGGGGCATAGACTTGGATTACTGTGATACTGAATGGTTTGTACTGGAAATGAACAAAGATCATTCTGTCATTTTTGAGACTGCATCCAAGTACTGTATTTTGAACTCTTTTGTTGAGTATGAGGGCTACTTCATTTCTTCTAAGGGATTCTTGCCCACAGTAATAGATATAATGATCATCTAAACTAAATTCACTCATTCCAGTCCATTTGAGTCACTGATTCCTAAAATGTCAATGTTCAATCTTGTCATCTCCTGCCTGACCACATCTAGTTTACCTTGATTCATGGACTCAACATACCAGGTTCCTATGCAATATTTCTCTTCACAGCATCAGACCTTCCTTTCACCACCAGTCACATCCACAACTGAGCATTGTTTTCGCTTGGCTCAGCCTCTTCATTCCTTCTGGAGCTATGTCTCTGCTCTTCCCGGGTAGCATATTGGACACCTTCCAGCCTGAGGGGCTCATCTTCCAGTGTCATATCTGTTTGCCCTTTCATACTGTTCATGGGGTCTTGCAGCAAGAATACTGGAGTGGTTTGCCATTCCCTTTTCCAGTGGACTGCATTTTGTCAGAACTTTCCCCCATGACCTGTCCATTTTGGGTGGCCCTGCATGGCATGGCTCATAGCTTCATTGAGTTCCTCAAGCCCCTTCACCACAACAAGGCTGTGATCCATGGAGGAGATAAGTACAGGACTCTTAACATTCATTATTTCAACTTGATAAAGTTAAAGATAAGATACCTCAGGGGACCTGGTTCTCAAAGTGGGATCCTCTGGCCAGTAACAGCAACATTATATTAGTAATGCAAAATTTCTTCAGAGCTGCTGAGATTCTAGGCGTGAGGCTAGTTATCTGTTTCTATAAGCTTTCCAGATTATTCTGAGACATGCTCAAGTTTGAGAACCACTAATCAAATTTCCTCTACAGCAGCTCCTTACTTAACAGATTTTGAAACTGAGACCCATGGTAATATAGTCACAGTCATTCTCTTACTCATTCAACAAGTATTTAAGACTTCTAGGGATTAGGGGTACATAATAATGTAATAATAAAAGTAATAATAAAAATAAAATAATAAAATAAAAAAATAAAAATAAAATAATAAAAATAATAAAAAAAATGTAATAATAACATAATAATAAAAGACAAATGTGGCCCTGCCTCCATGGAGTTTACTTTGTGTAAAGAAAGAACAATGAAGATCATGATAGCTTGTGGTTAGTGCTGTGAGGAAAGCAAACATGGGGATAAGACTGAGGTTAACTGAGGAAAAGTTACAATGGATGAGGTGTTCAGGGAAGGCTTTCTGGAGGAGGTGATATTTGAGCTGAATTTAAAGAATGAGCAGGAGGTGGCCATGGCAACAGAAGGAGGAGTCAACAGCTGATGCAGAAAGCTTGGAGTGAGAAAGCATTTGCTATGTTGCTAAGTCACTTCAGTTGTGTCCGACTCTGTGTGACCCCATAAAGAGCAGCCCACCAGGCTCCCCAGCCCTGGGATTCTCCAGGCAAGAACACTGGAGTAGGCTGCCATTTCCTTCTCCAATGCATGGAAGTGAAAAGTGAAAGGGAAGTCGCTCAGTCGTGTCCGACTCTTCGCGACCCCATGGACTGCAGCCCACCAGGCTCCTCTGTCCGTGGGATTTTCCAGGCAAGAGTACTGGAGTGGGGTGCCATCACCTTCTCCGGAGAAGCATTTGGTCTCTTCCAGAAACAGAAATCCAGGTTTGGCTAGAGCTTGGTGAGTGAGAAGAGGGGCTGATGAGGGGCCAGGCAGTGGATGCTACAAAGAGGCAGAGAAACAAGCAGAGCTTTGGTCAGCCTTATGAGAATGGAGGGACAGAAAGGGAGGGATCTGTAGAGGCTGGGTTTCTTCTGGAGAAGCAGGACAGACAAGTCAATGCCATACACTTCTCACTTTCCCCTTGGAGACCCTTGCCAGCTTCTGAAACTGACAGAGGAGGCTGGAAAGCTAAAGCAGGAAGCTCTGAGATGCTGAGTGGAGTCTTGGGATGCCAAGACAATGAAGATTAAAGTGAAGGTCCTGCCATAGAGGAGGGGCCCTGGTGAATACCCTGGGCTCCTAAAAGGCATCTGATTTACCAACAGGTAAACAGAGAAAAGTCCCTAACAGGATTATAGCAACCAGCTCCCACTTTATCTGCCACAAAGAAAAGGGGCCCATCCGGAGAGTCTTCACTTTTTTTTTTTTTTTTGGTCTTCACATTTGTATACATAATGTCTGCTATTCAATTAGAAATTACTAGAAATGTCTATTAACAGAACCAAATGACCAAAATCTTAAAAAGCAAAACAAAACAATAGAAGCAGATCCCCAGGTAATCTAGGCACTGGAATCAGCAGATGAGGACTTTACAATGGTTACATTAGAGATATTCAAGAACACAGATGAAAAGATGGAGGAAACAGATGAAAACATGGATAATTTCATCAGAAAATTAAAATTTATTTTTAAAAGAATTAAACAGACATTATAGAACTGAAAAATATAAAATCTCCTAGCAGTCCAACAGTTCAGACTCTGCACTTCCACTGCAGGGGGCATGGGTTCAATCTTTGGTGGGGGAACAAAACTCTCCCATGCCTCATGACGCAGCCCCCTCCCCCCCCCCAAAAAAAATCAGTAGATGGCTTGAAGGGTAGATTAGAGTCAGTAGAAGAGAAGATCATGGATTGAACATGTTAGTGGAAAACATTCAGACAGAAGGACAGAGGGGAAAATGTTGGGAAATCCAAAAAAGATGATAAGAGACATATGGAAACATAAAAAAGTCTAACAGGTAAGCGGAGTTCCCAAAATAGAAGGAAGCCATCCACTGGTGAGAGTCGATTTGGGGGACCCTTCCTTTTGTTCACTTGGCCTGGAGCCCTGCCTCCTAGTATCTCCCTTTCTTTGCCTCATAGCTCAGCAAGTAAAAGGCCATACTTCCTGTCTATGCTGCTGCTGCTGCTGCTAAATCACTTCAGTAGTGTTCGACTCTGTGCAACCCCATAGACGGCAGCCCACCAGGCTCCCCCGTCCCTGGGATTCTCCAGGCAAGAACACTGGAGTGGGTTGCCATTTCCTTCTCCAATGCATGAAAGTGAAAAGTCAAAGCGAAGTTGTTCAGTCGTGTCCGACTCTTAAAGCGACCCGATGGATTGCAGCCTACCAGGCTCCTCCATCCATGGGATTTTCCAGGCAAGAGTACTGGAGTGGGGTGCCATTGCCTTCTCCACTTCCTGTCTATAAGCACCTGCAAACAAAGATGAACTTTTTCCCATTTGATTTTGTATTAAACTCTGGCTAATATGGAGTTCAAAATGCTTGCTAACTTGTACAGATCTCTACTGGCAGAGACCTGGCACCCATCCTGATGACTCCCAGCTGTATCCTAGTGGAAGGGCCAGACCAGGCTTTGGAGTAACTGCTTAGTGTCAGTAGGGGAAGGACAGCTGGTCTACCACCAGATAGGGATGGCTGAGAGTACCATAAACCAGGGGCCCCCAGACTCTGGGATCTAATGCCTGATGACCTGAGATGGAGCTAATGTAATAATAATACAAATAAATTACACAAAAAATGTAATGTGCTTGAATCATTCCAAAACCATCCCACCCCATGCCCCAGGTCCGTGGAAAAACTATCTTCCACAAAACCAGTCCCTGGTGCCAAAAAATGTCAGGGACCACTGCCAAATTGGTATTCTAACTTTTGCCACCTTTGCTTTCCTGTTGAAATCTAATTCTCCTGTTCTCTACTGAGAAAAGGTGATTGGGTTATGCATTTGCTTTTTGAGACTACATTATAGAGAGAGGGGAACAAGTCGACTTCAACCAGAGCTGGGACTTAATTTCCTAAAACCCATCAGATGGGGAAGAAACCTGTAAGGGACAGTCTTGCCTTCTCAATAAACTATGAAAAATTCTAAATTCCTTTTACATATTCCCTTGTCCTGAGATTATGCAGTTTCTTTATGCAGCTGGCTTTTGAACCCAAGTATAGGACTTTGCTTATTTAACTTATATGCAGTACATCATGAGAAATGCTGGGCTGGAAGAAGCACAAGCTGGAATCAAGATTGCAGGGAGAAATATCAATAACCTCAGATATGCAGATAACACCACCCTTATGGCAGAAAGTGAAGAGGAACTAAAAAGCCTCTTGATGAAAGTGAAAGTGGAGAGTGAAATAGTTGGCTTAAAGCTCAACATTCAGAAAACTAAGATCATGGCATCTGGTCCCATCACTTCATGGTGAATAGATGGGAAACAGTGGAAACAGTGTCAGACTTTATTTTGGGGGGCTCCAAAATCACTGTAGATGGTGATTTCAGCCATGAAATTAAAAGACGCTTACTCCTTGGAAGGAAAGTTATGACCTAGATAGCATATTCAAAAGCTGAGTCATTACTTTGGCAACAAAGGTCCGTCTAGTCAAGGCTATGGTTTTTCCAGTGGTCATGTATAGATGTGAGAGTTGGACTGTGAAGAAAGCTGAGTGCTGAAGAATTGATGCTTTTGAACTGTGGTGTTGGAGAAGGCTCTTGAGAGTCCCTTGGACTGCAAGGAGATCCAACCAGTCCATTCTAAAGGAGATCAGTCCTGGGTATTCTTTGGAAGGACTGATGCTAAAGCTGAAACTCCAATACTTTGGCCATCTCATGTGAAGAGTTGACTCATTGGAAAAGACTCTGATGCTGGGAGGGATTGGGAACAGGAGGAGAAGGGGACAACAGAGGATGAGATGGCTGGATGGCATCACCAACTGGATGGACATGAGTTTGGGTGAACCCTGGGAGTTGGTGATGGACAGGGAAGCCTGGCGTGCTGCAATTCATGGGGCCACAAAGAGTCAGACACGACTGAGGGACTGAACTGAACTGAACTGGACTTTAAGGAGCTTCCCAGGTGGCTCAGTAGTAAAGAATCCAGTTGCCAATGAAAGAGACAAAGGTTCAATCCCTGGATCAGGAAGATTACCTGGAGAAGGAAATGGCAACTCACTCCAGTATTCTTGCCTGGGAAATCCCACAGACAGGGAAGCCTGATGGGCTGCAGTCTATAGGGTCTCAAGTCGGATATGACTAAGCAACCAAACAGCAGCAGTGACACAGGTCTTTAAATGTTTCCCTATTCTGTTTTAATTATTAGCGGTTTCAACTCTTTAAACACACACACACACACACACACACACACACACACACACACACTATTTACTTGGCTGCATCAGGTCTTGATTTTGGCACACAAGATCTTTGATTTTCACCACACAGGATCTTCAGTTGCCGCACTTGGGATCTAGTTCCCTGACCAGGGGTTGAACTCAAGCCCCCCTGCATTAGGAGTGCAAAGTCTTAGCCCTTGGACCACCAGGGAAGTCCCAGTAGTTTCAACTCTTTTCAGACTTTTGGGACCCTTGTGAACCCAGTAGCCAATGAATCAGCCATCCTCTGCCAACTCTGGGTCACCTATAAATCTGGCCAGAGTAAGGGATTTCCTCCACTTCAGATCCAAAATACAAAAATAAAATAAACAAGCAATCAAACAAAAACCCTAGGAGGGGACTGGGAGATCAGCTTTACACAAGCTGAGTCAGTTGTCCAAAATAATGAGGGCATGGTCAGAATCTGCCATTTTCCTTTGGACTGCTCCCTTTGGACATAGCCCTAAAGCTGCCAGTGATGAATTCTAACTGTTCAACTGTTCTGCCTGCTGCTCACCATCTCCTGCGGACGATGCTCAAAACCAGAAAGCTTGTTTGTGTTTGGAAGGACTGCATTCCTAAGTGGTGCGTGCATGTGACAAAGTTAACTCCATAGGATTCTCATTTTTGCTCCAGCTCTTCATTTCTGCACTGTCCACAATGAAGCAGTTGGGCAATTTATATTAACAAATATTTACTGAGTATTTACTGTGTATACACTGTGCTGGGCTCTTTAGGTTTATCGTCTCGATCAAGCCTCTTACTTATCCTCTTGGGTGGATATTTCTTCATTATAGGAAGGAGGAAACGGGGGTTTAGAGAAGTTCATGCTGGCGACAGAGGCAGTGAGTGGTGTGTCCAAAACTTGACTGCCATCTGACTGCACGGTCCTCATGCTTAACTCCGCTGGTTTAACTTGCCTAGACGATCCCCAAGGCCCCCTCCACCCCAGGCATCTTTTCTGAAACCTCTGTATCTTCTGGTGCCCAACAGAGGAAGAGCAAGACTGACTGTAAAATCCCCGAAACCATTGTTCTCCCTGTTTAGCTGGCATCTCCAGATACAGAAGGTGCCTGGCCCATCTCAGGCACCTCCGCTGTCAGAGCAGGGAATGTTGGCCACATGCCAGGCCAAACAATGCTCCAAATTACAGTTTGATCCACGTCCTCTTGACCTTTTCTCAGAGGCCTAGAGATTTCAGTAGCGCTGAAATCATTTCCCTGAAGGAGCAAGCAGAGGAGGCTTTTCTGCCACCCTCCTGACTCAGGCACACACAGCTGATGTTACCTGAAGTAATCAGAAGCATACAAGGGAACATCTTGCTCAAACAAGAAAACTCTGATACCTGATTCAAATGGCCTCTGTGGCCAAGGTCTCCAGGAAAATCTGTTGCTCACAGAAACATTAAGTGGAGGGTTTCCCTTACTTTCCTGGTGATACAAGTCTTTCTAATGAGAAATACCCAGCTTACGGTTGCCTCAAGTCTTCAACAGAGTTTTTGGTACACAGCTTAAAAGACTCCCGCTGATGCTGGAGCTTACAAAATGCTTCCAGCTACCCATTTGCTCAGCTTCTTTATTGTGACTTTTTTTTTTTTTTCTAATGGGCTGCTTTAAAACAATTCTCAAATGTATGAGTGAGGAGGGAAAAAAATCCAGTCACCTGAAGAAAGCAGAATTGAAATACTATGTCAGCCATTCAAGTCATGGCACCCACGTCTAATACCGCTCCTCCATGTAAATATACTGGAGAAGGAAATGACAACCCACTTCAGTACTCTTGCCTGGAAAATCTCAGGAAGAAGAGGCCTGGTGGGCTATAATCCATGGGTGCAAAGAGTCAGACATGACTTAGTACTAAACAACAAACAACATACATATATATATATAGCATCCATATTTAATACTGCTCCTCCATATGTATATATAGAAGGAAATGGCAATCCGCTCCAGTATTCTAGATACATATAAAGGTATGTATATCTCAACTATACTGTTGAACATTGAAAATGAAAGCTATAGTTTGCCAGAATCATCTGGATTGCTAACTCTAAGCTGCATTCCAGAGTCAGGTAGGAATAATTACTGGAAGCCATTCCCTCTTCCCCACCATCCAGATCTGTTTATTTCACATTTAATGTTTTTTTTTTTAAGAATTAACAAGGGAGAACCACCATCTGTCATTACTCCCTAGGGATCTGGAATTGAGACTTCCACAGCTACTGGCTTGTCATTTCCCCCAGCTCTCTAAAAGCTTCAGAGATCTTATTTTTTCTAACGGAGGCTTTGTCTATAGTGAATGGAACCCTGGCTACGAAGTCAGCTTGGTTAAAACAATGGGAGTTACAGAGACAATAGGAAAGAAGGTGCTGGCTTAGTGCGCTGAGTGGTAACCCCCACACAGCCATCTGCGGTGATCTGAGCCCAGCCACTCCTGACGCCGTCAAGTTCAGGGACAGGCTGGTCTTCTATTCACTGCTTCCGTGGCTCCAGCAGAGGAAATCCAATGGGGGATATGGCATCCTCATATCTCTGTTTAAGATTTCTCTGGGCTCCACACTAACAATGTCAGGCTGCCAACAGAATGAAGAGAGGGGGAGAGTCGAAACCACTGCGTGAATATTTCAGGCTCGTTTTCCCCTCCTTCTGCACCTCCTCCCCGCAGAAAACCCCTGCCTCAAAAGTGTGAGTCATTCAAGATAATCTGCAGAATATGAAGATGGTGCAAGATCATCTCACCATTTTCCTTGCGGGAGTTGAAAGCAGTGGCATCAATTTCATTGACCAGGTCAGACACCTGACAGTCATCCTGACTTTCACAGCACAGCCAATCAGGCACCGATTCCTGTTGTCCGACCTCCACAATGATGTTCTCATCTCCAGCTTCCTCTTCCCGTCCAGTGTTCCTGCCCTGGGCCTGGTCCTCACTGCCTCTCACCTGAGCTACTGCATCAGCTCCGTCTGGCCTCCCTGCCTCCTGCCTCTCCCCTCACTACACACTGCCATGGCAATGAAGGTTTAGTTGCTAAGTGGTATCCGACTCTTGCAACTCCATGGACTGTAGCCCACCAGGCTCCTCTGTCCGTGGGATTTCCCAGGCAAGAATACTGGAGTGGGTGGCCATTTCCTTCTCCAGGGGATCTTCCCAACTCAGGGATCAAACCCAGGTCTCCAACACTGCAGGTAGATTCTTTACTGAGTTAGCCACCAGGAAGGCCCCAAGCACTGCCATGGGTTTCTCCAAACAGAAACAAACCTGATCACATCCGTCCTCTTAAGAGCTTGGGTGGTTCTCCCTGATCTATGGAATAAAGTCTCAACTCCTTGCCCTGGCAGATGAGCCCCATCCCGGTTGGAAATCTATGAGCCTTGCTGTCCCTCTTGGCCCCTTGAGGATTGAGAAGTAGGCCAGGGTTTGGATCAAGGCGAGGCCCACCCCTCAGGGGAAGCCCAGCTCATCCACTCAATCTTTATCCTGCTCAGATGCTTGACACCAACCGTAACCACAGTGATGTCAGGTAGAGGGACACAGACACATCTCCCAACGCTGCCCTGCTCCAAGGGGATGCCGCAGCCTACCCCACAACACAAAAAGGCCTGATGTTCCAGAGGAAAACAGCACCTGTCAGAGACGGGAAATGTCAGAGCAGGGAACGTGGCGGTATGTGGTCTGTAAATCATGTTCATGGAGGGAATGTGAAAATCAAATTTGTCTTGATAGAAACTAAAAACAAAGAAAAATAACGGATGCCGAATGGTGGAGAGATTACTCCACCACATCCTAGTGTGCCTCCCAGGGGGAAAGTCACACCTGCCTGCACTCAGGCACTCCGGGCTCTGTACCCTATCCTGGTCTGTTAACCCTTTGCAGCCCTCAGTGCCCAGGGGAGCTCACTTCCTATCTCTCCAGTGTTCAGAGCTTTTTGGAACAGAGTCACATGAAGGACCGCCCCTACCCCCTGCCCAACTCAGGGACCCCCGATTTTTCTTCTTCTTAACAGACAGTTGCAACTTGGGCACCCCAAACCCTGCATCCTGTGAGTCTCTATTCTGCCAACAGTGGTTATTCACTGGCTCCAATTTCATTTACACTCTCCCAGCTCCAGATGGTAAAGAATCTGTCTGCAAAGCAGGAGACCCAGGTTTGATCCCTGGGTCGGGAAGATCCCCTGGAGAAGGCACTGGCAACCCACTCCAGTATCTTTGCCTGGAGAATCCGATGGACAGAGGAGCTTGACAGGCTACAGTCCATGGGCTCACAAAGAGTCAGACACGACTGAGTGACTAACACCGCCCCCAAATAACTTTCAACCACCAGGGACCCTCCAACCTCCTTCTACATACATGGCTCCACTTCTTCCTGGACGCACCCATCTCCCATCCCCAGTATACAGCGCAGAACCAATTCCCATCACATGTGACCTAGGATGGGAAGGGTGATCTGGAGAACCATGACAATACAGGGGACATCATTATATTAAATAATATGTGTGTAGGAAATGTACCTCCTAAGGGAATTTGTATGTGATCAAACATGTTTAGGAATGATGAACATGTGTTTAAGTGGTAGAAATAGGTTGAACTGGATCAGTTGTATTAAAATTAATCAAGTATGTCCAAGTTAGCAAAATGCAGAAAACTGAGGAAAACCATACAGTTTCTGAATTTTGACAAA
Organism: Bubalus kerabau; assembly: GCF_029407905.1. Lineage (NCBI taxonomy): Eukaryota > Metazoa > Chordata > Mammalia > Artiodactyla > Bovidae > Bubalus > Bubalus kerabau. Next base: position 39,465,350 of record NC_073645.1, read on the forward strand.
CATCTTAGGAAGATCATTGTCGACACAGGAATATCAAAGAAGAAGAAAAGTCGTTTTGCCATTTTAGGGACTACAATAGAGACGGGAGGACCAGGGTGGAGCTGGAGATGAGCCCAGAGGACAGTCGCTGGGATCCCCTGGGGAGGGATGCAGCCTGCATCTCACCCTGCCCATTGTCTCCATCACTGCTGTGGCCATGAAGACCACGAGTGCACGTCAGTTCTCAGCGCTCATCAGCCATGGCCAATCAGCACCACTTGCCATGGCAGCCTCTCCTCCTCCTAGGACACCTTCATCATTCAACTTCCAGGGCCCATGTTTTTCCTCTCCTTCACTCGCACAGCATCTCAGGCTTTTCCATTTCTTCTTTCTCTTCTCCACAAGCTCCAAATGTGGCCATACCCAAGGCTTTAATCAGCAGACATGTCTTTTCCATCAATGCTCTTTCCTTGAGGGAGTCTCTTCCATTTTCTTTTTTTCAGCCACGTCATGCAGCTTGTGAGATCTTAGTTCCCTGACCAAGGATCAAACCTGTGTCCCTTGCAGTGGAAGCGAGAGGTCCTAACCACTGGACCACCAGGAAATTCCCTCTTCTATTTTCTCGGCTTTAAACCCCAGTGATGTGTGAAAGCTCCCACCTTGATATTTCTAGACCAAGCCCCCCACCTCCACTTGCACATGTAATAGGTAACTCTGATAAACAAGCCCCCTCACCTCCCCTTCTTCCAGTCATCTGCACCTCAGTAACTGCTAACTTCATCTTTCCAGTTGCTTGAATAAAAAATGCTGGTGTCTTTTTTACTCATCTCTTTCACATCCTACATCCAGTTGCAAGAATCCCCAGAGCCTACATTTCCCACTTCTCACCACCTCCACCCCGTCGTACTGACCCAAACCAGCAATGTCTCCCATCTACACCTCGAGACAGCTTCCAAACTGGTCTCACTGCCTAGCCCACTCCCCATCAAAGGCTCTTCTCAGCACAACCATTGGGATCCTTTAAAAATGTAAGTTAGATCACGCCATTTTGACCACTCAAGACCCTTACTTCCTGTCTCAGAGGTCAAGCTGGAATCCCTGACTGAGGCCCTCCCTGGCCTCACCTCCCAGCTATGGGGCCTCCCTGCTGGACCTCCAACACTCAAGGCAACACCTACCTCAGGACCTTTGCACTAGCTCTTCCTCCACCCAGGATGCGCTTTTTCAGATATCCACATGGCTTGATCACCCACTCTCCTCAGGTTGCTGCAAGTGTCCCCTTCTTTGTGAGGCCTCCCTGGACTCCCTATTTTCACCTCGAACCCCATCACTCCCTATCTTCCATTCAGCTTTTTAAATTTTTTAAAATTTATTTAAAATTTTTATTTATTTATTTAGCTGTGCTGGGTCTTAGTTGTGGCACACAGGATCTTTGGTCTTCAGTGTGGCATGCAGGATCTTTTAGTGGTGGCATGAAAACTCTTAGTTTCAGCATGTGCAATCAAGTTCCCTGACCGGGGATCAAACCCAGGCCCCCTGCATTGGGAGCATGAAGTCTTAGCCACTGGACCAGCAGGGAAGTCCCTCCCCCCCATTCATCTTTATTTTTCCTCTGTACCATTTATCATCTATTTGTCAAATTTTATACACACACACACACACACACACACACACACACGAATGTAAGCTCCACAAGGACAGGAATTTCTGTCTTATTCACTGCTGTGTTTTCATGTCTAGGACAGATGCTAAATAAATATCTGTTGGCTGCTTTGCAGTTACACATTGGTTCACCTGTGTCACTTAACACCTTGACCACATGGGACCTCAGGGGACAGGATGACAAGTCACATCCTACCATAGTACCCACAGTGGGACTTGATGGCACTGGATTGACCTGTCCACCTTTTCTGTGCCTGTTATATCTCAGGATTTCCAGAGCCTACCTGTGTGTGTATAAGTCGCCTAGTCATATCCGACTCTTTGCAACCCCATGGACGATAGCCCACCAGTCTCCTCTGTCCACGGAATTCTCCAGGCAAGAATAATGGACTGGGTAGGCATTCCCTTCTCCAGGGGATCTTCCTGATCCAGGGATAAAACCTGTGTCTCCCACATTGCAGGCAGATTCTTTACCATCTGAGCCTCCAGGGAAGCCCCTAGTTACCTGGGGCCTGGAAAAAAAATGTGAGTAAACGCTTACTTACTAGTGAAATCCAGATAATTCAGGTCAAAGAGGAACCTGAATTAAATGAGATAACAAGAAATCACAGAAGTGGGTTCAGTTCAGTTCAGTTGCTCAGTCATGTCTGACTATTTGCGACCCCATGAATTGCAGCACGCCAGGCCTCCCTGTCCATCACCAACTCCCTGAGTTCACCCAAACTCATGTCCATGGAGTCGGTGATATCATCGAGCCATCTCATCCTCTGTCGTCCCCTTCTCCTCCTGCCCCCAATCCTTCCCAGCATCAGAGTCTTTTCCAATGAGTCAACTCTTCGCATGAGGTGGCCAAAGTACTGGAGTTTCAGTTTTAGCATCAGTCCTTCCAAAGAACACCCAGGACTGATCTCCTTTAGAATGGACTGGTTGGATCTTCTTGCAGTCCAAGGGACTCCCAAGAGTCTTCTCCAACACCACAGTTCAAAAGCATCAATTCTTCGGTGCTCAGCTTTCTTCCCAGTCCAACTCTCACATCCATACATGACCACAGGAAAAACCATAGCCTTGACTAGACGGACCTTTGTTGGCAAAGTAATGTCTCTGCTTTTGAATATGCTATCTAGGTTGGTCATAACCTTCCTTCCAAGGAGTAAGCGTCTTTTAATTTCATGGCTGCAATCACCATCTGCAGTGATTTTGGAGCCCAGAAAAATAAAGTCTGACACTGTTTCCACTGTTTCCCCATCTATTTGCCATGAAGTGATGGGACCGGATGCCATGATCTTCGTTTTCTGAATGTTGAGCTTTAAGCCAACTTTCTCACTCTCCTCTTTCACTTTCATCAAGAGGCTTTTTAGTTCCTCTTCACTTTCTGCCATAAGGGTGGTGTCATCTGCATATCTGAGGTTATTGATATTTCTCCCGGCAATCTTGATTCTAGCTTGTGCTTCTTCCAGCCCCGCGTTTCTCATGATGTACTCCGCATATAAGTTAAATAAGCAGGGTGACAATATACAGCCTCGATGTACTCCTTTTCCTATTTGTGGGTTAAAAGATCCCTATTCATGTTCTTCCCATCCACTGGTGTTTGTTCAGGCAACTGCATCACTATGTATAATACACAGCAGCAGTATTTCACTGTGGGTACAGGAAGCTGTCCACCTAAGTTTACCAAGGATGTGGAATTTCTGCCCACATCCACACTGGCTCCCACCACCGTCCACACATGAACTTTCTCCATCATGAGTGGAGGGGGCTCAGGATAAGTCAACATACGCCATGGATTCTAGTCTTCCCTCCACACTTACCACACTTAAGTATGACTTTACTCTTTGTGATTCTCTATTTCTTCATATGAAGTTAATTCTTTTACAATGAAAGAATAACTGGCTTGTGAGTTTGGGAGAAAGGATTCAGGATTACCTGTTAAAGGAGATGTATGAACATGTAGAAAGCCTAGATCACTAGGACCCACAGGGGACTTGTAGAGGAAAAGCTCTATCAAATAAATGTGTTTCCTTCTTTGATGGGATTATTAGACTGTATAGAAATGAAGCAGATCAAAGATTCATGAATTCAGTTGATAAGTTCAGGGGAGGCTGACCTATGGATTGAATGCATGGACTACTGAGCCGGGTGTAAGGAAGTTGTTTCTACAATATATAAAGAGCACTTACAAATAAACAATAAAAAGATAACCCAGTGCTAAAATGGGCAGAGAATAAGAACAGATATTTTTCCAAAGAAATTTTACAAATGACCAATCAGCAAATGAGAAGATGCTATCATTAAGCATCCATGAAAAGCAAATCAAAACACAATGAAATATCACTTTACACCCAGGAGAAAGACGATAATCAAAATAACAGATTAACAGGTATTGGCCAGGTTGTGGGGGAATAAGAACCCTCATACACTGCTGGTTGAGATATAAAGTGGTGTAGTGGCTTTGGAAAACAATCTGGCAGTATCTCAAAAAGTTAAACACAGAGTTACCATGACCCAGAAATTCCACCCCAAGGTATATACTCAAAAGAAGTCAAAAATGCATCTGTACAAAAACATGTATGTAAATGTTCACATCAGCATTATTCATAACAACCAGTAAGTGAACAACTCAAATGCCCACCGACTGACTAATGAATAGACAAACCGTGGCTTCTCCATACCACACAATATTACCGAGCAACAAAAAGTAGTCAAGTACTGGCATATGCTATAATATGGATGAACCTTAAAAACACTGCACTAAATGAAAAAAAAAAAAAAACAGTTACAAAATGCCACATCCTGTGTGATTCCACTTATATGAGGTATCCAGAATAGGCAACTGTTAGTATCAGAAAACAACTGGTGTTTCCCATTGTGGGGGTTTGGGGAGGGGGAATGGAGACTGACTGCTATGGGAATAGGAGATTCCTTTTGGGGTAATAAAAACGGTTTAAAATTGATCTGGTGATGGTTGTACAATTCCATGACACACTAAAAATCATTGAACTGTACCCTTTAAATGAAAGAATTGTACGGTATGTGAATTGTAGCTCAATAAAATTACTATTAGAGCAGGGGGCATATCAACAAACTGGATCTCAGAACGAGAAAAGGCTGTAAAATCACATCCTAGGAAGAAAAGCTGAAGACACTGGGGATAAAACAGAAGATGCTATAGTCAAATATTTAAGGGCTCAACGTGGAAAGGGAATTAGGTGCTTGGTGTGGTTTCCAAGAAGACTCTGCTCCTCCTTCTGGATTGTTCACTGCCCTCCCACCCCCAATATCTCCTACATATTTACAAGTCTCAGCTTAACTGTCACCTCCTAGGGACATTCCCCCAACTCCTCTCTCCCATCATCTTTGCTGTGCACACCTGCTCATCAAGACATGTTTATTTAGCTACAGGGTTACAGTCTGAAGAACTCGGTGAATTACCAGCTCTATGAAGCGAGCGTCTACACTTTCAATCACTTTCGTCTCCCCAGAATTTATCACTGTGCCTGGCATAGATGAAGTGCTTAATATGTATTTATTAAATGAACAAACGAACAAGAAATATAACTATTAGAGACTACAAACAGACAGTCTGAGAGCTGAGTTGAGAGAGAATCAGTTCTCTAAAATTGATCTGGTGATGGCTGTACAATTCCATGATACACTAAAAATCATTGAAATGTACACTTTAAATGAGTGAACTGTATGGTATGTGAATTGTAGCTCAATAATATCATTATTAAAGTTGGGGGGGGGCATATAAACAAACTGGATCTCAGAATGACAAAAGACTGTAAAACCACATTCCAGGAAGAAAAGCTGAAGACACTGGGGGTAAACAGAAGACGCTGTAGTCAAGGGAGAGTGGAGAGAGGGAGAACCTTCTGAGAGTCAGAGTTGCCAGCACATTGGATAAGTTGCCCTAAGTGCCTCTGCACCTCCCTTCATGGGAACCGTTCAAGCATGTGGGGGACAGAGGCGTCAGGGAACAGAGTAATGTGCCAAAAAGATGGTTAGCTGGGATCTCTTTCCCTGCTGTTGGAAATCTCATATATAGTTCATGTGCTTCAGAAAAGTCCTGAAAGGCAGATATGTGCATGCTTAGTCACTCGGTCGTGTCTGACTCTTTGTGATTCTATAGACTGCAGCCCACAAGGCTTCTCTGTCCATGAGGATTCTCCAGGCAAGAATACTGGAGTGGGTTGCCATGCCCTCCTGCAGGGGATCTTTCCAACCCAGGAATTGAACCAGGGTCCCCTGCTGTGCAGGCAGATTCGTTACCAGCTAAGCTACCAGAAAGAAAGTGAAGTTGCTCAGTTGGGTCTGACTCTTTGTGACCCCATGGACTGTAGCCTACTAGGCTCCTCTGTCCATGGGATCTTCCAGGCAAGAGTACTGGAGTGGGTTGCCATTTCCTTCTCCAGGGGATCTCCCCAACCTAGGGATCGAACCCAGGTCTCCCGCATTGCAGGCAGACACTTTACCGTCTAAGCCACCAGGGAAGTCACTAAGCTACCAAGAAAAAAGCTACCAGGGAAAGGCAGATAACAGAAGTAATTTGTCAGTTGAATCACCCATAAACTCTCTACTAAGCAGCAGCCACAGATAACAGAGAGCATCCTTCTAGATGGTGGTAATGCAGCATTTCACATGGACAAATACTGCTTTAGTTAATGAGGGACGATGAACATCTCACAACCTCTCACATAGCTCATGCTTATTGGATGCTTAATGGGTGCCAGGCGCTCTGCTAAAAATTTCACGTGCATCTGATTCTCTTCACACCCACTGAGGCAAATGCGTAATATTATTCATAGTTCATGTCACAGATGGAGAAACTGGGGTGTAGAGAATCATGTAACCTTCTCAAGATCACAGACTAGCACATGGCAAAGCCCATTCAGATCCCCTGGAATCTGAGTCCAGACTCCAGTAAGGGTTCCACTGATGCCTGCTGAATGAATGAATGAATGAGGGCTCAGCTTCCACCTGAGAAAGAACTGAGCTTTTCTTCACCAAGTGCTTTGTTCTTATCTCACAAATGCTCTATATCTTAAAGTCACTCATCTCTATCTGGATCACCCTATTCCAAGGCTAAAAATGGGGTCATTTAACAGCATTTCTTTGGCTCCAATTCCCACCTGCTATTGGAGGAGTCTTCCTCCAATTGAACTGAAGTGAAGTCGCTCAGTCATGTCTGACTCTGTGACCCCCATGGAGTATAGCCTACCAGGCTTCTCGGTCCATGGAGTTTTCCAGGCCAGCATATTGGAGTGGGTTGCCATTTCCTTCTCCAGGGATCTTCTCAACCCAGGGATTAAACCCAGGTCTCCCGCATTGCAGGCAGACACTTTAACATCTGAGCCACCTGGGAAACCCCTAAGTCTTCCTCCAGGGGAGCCTCAAATACCTCCTTGGATGGGCCTCCTCGCTGTTGTCCAGGCTTCTGTCTCCCATGGAGCTGCTGCAGGGCCCTCATTAAGGGAGGCAGAGCCACTCTGGGCCGCGGCCAGCCACCCCCCTCCCCCTTGGCTGAAGCTGACCGGCCCCTGCAGCTGCTGCGATGTTGCTGCATCCACTTGGAGGGTGTGGTGCCACCTCGTGCTGGTGCAGGTGCTGCCCGTGCTGGTGCCACCGCCACCGCCAGTGCTGGTGCCACCGCCCCCACGCAAGTGCCACCAACACTGCCAGCGCCGGGCTCACCGCCTCTGCCGCCGCCGTCACATCCCTGGAGACACCACGTCGCTGGGTCATCACCGTGAGGAGCTGGGCCGGCGGCCCCTGCTCTCAGAACGGGAGGTACATGGGACAGCGAGGGGCTTCTGTCGTTGTTTGCTCAAGCCTGGGCTGTAGGCAGGCGAGGGACAGAGTGAGTGACATCAAAGAAAAGAAAAGAAAGTGAAGTTGCTCAGTTGTGTCCAACTCTTTGCAACCCCATGGACTGTAGCCCACCAGGCTCCTCCATCCATGAATTTTCTAGGCAAGAGTACTAGAGTGGGTTGCCATGTCCTTCTCCAGGTGATCTTCCTAGGCCAGGGTCTCCTGTATTGCAGGCAGAGGCTTTACCATCTGACCCACCAGGGAAGCCTGAGTGACATCACGACATACTCAAAATGACCCTCTCCTCTGAGAGAAGCATCACTCTGTCCTACCTTTGGGGTTTCCTGGGAGATGATCAGTTCCTCATGCAAACAGTTTCCAACTCATGTTCCTGATATCTCTGCATCCCACGGGGAAACAGTGGAAGCCAAGCTGAGACCTGCTTCATCCCCCTCCCCCTCCAGCTGATGCGCGGAGACTGAGACACACGTTTGTGATTCATCTTTCAAAATCCACAGGACCTCATGGTATGCATCTGTGACCTCATTTACCCTTGACTTTGCCTTGGTTCCCTTTCAGTCCTTTCTCTTGGGTGTATCATTCTTATTATTGTATTACACATATGTCTAAAAAAGTCCCTTTTCAAGACAGGAGAGATTACAGAAGCAAAAAGAAATCAAATGAAGAGCAGGAATGAGAACTTACATGCACATATTTGTAAAAGAAAAGCCCATTTCTAAATTTGATGTGCTTCAATGGGGAGTTCTTTCTGAGGAGTTTAAACAAGCAGAAATTCTTGGCCAAATGACCTGGTGCATGCATGCTCATTCGCTCAGTCATCTCCAACTCTTTGTGACCCCATGGACCCCAGAGGCCCACCAGGGTCCTCTGTCCATGGGATTTTCCAGGCAAAATTCTGGAGTGGGCTGCCATGTCCTCCTCCAGGGGATCTTCCCCATCCAGGGATCGTACCCGCAACCCCTGGGTCTCCTTCATTGCAGGAAGATTCTTTATTGCTGAGTCACTGCAGAAGCCCAAATGACTTGGTAGTTCATGTGAAAAACAAGGCTCTCTCAGGAAGCCTTACGGAACATGAAATACAGAACAGTTGTTCATTCCTTGTCCTCTGTAGACAGACATGAAGAACACTGCTGTGCATGGCTGATCCTGGGCAAAGCTGGCCTTCAGGGCCGCAACCTCCTTGACCTTATAGCACCTTCCACCTAGCCTGAAACTCCTTCCTTAAAAGAGGCTCTCGTTAAGCCCTGGGTAGACCACAAGAGACAATTCATGTCTCTGCCATGTGCTGGCCCTATGCTAAGCACCACCACATCAAGTGACTTGATAAAGAGTGTCACCACCCTCCAGGGCCTCACCATCCAGAGAGGAGAAAACTGAAACCACACACCCAAGCTTATCAGCATGGCGGCTACTTATGATGGGAGGCAGTGTGCATGGGTGGTTCTAGGTGAAGGGTGGTTAGTGCGTGTGCTCCAGTCCTCTTTCAAGGCGTGTGACCTTAAACATGCACCTTGAGTGTCCTCATCGGTAGTGAGCACCTACCTACAACAGCAAAAGCACTTACACTTAGCTGGCAAACAGAAGGCCCTCAATAAAAGGGAACTTGTACCATGATGCTTTTGAACTGTGGTGTTGGAGAAGACTCTTGAGAGTCCCTTGGACTGCAAGGAGATCCAACCAGTCCATCCTAAAGGAGATCAGTCCTGGGTGTTCATTGGAAGGACTGATGTTGAAGCTGAAACTCCAATACTTTCACCACTGGATGCAAAGAGCTGACTCATTGGACAAGACCCCGATGCTGGGAAAGATTGAGGGCAGGAGGAGAAGGGGACGACAGAGGATGAGATGGTTGGATGGCATCACCGACTCAATGGACATGGGTTTGGGTGGACTCCGGGAGTTGGTGATGGACAGGGAGGCCTGGTGTGCTGCAGTTCATGGGGTTGCAAAGAGTTGGACAGGACTGAGCGACTGAACTGAACTGAACCATGATTACACCCTGCAGGGGGATACAAAAGAGAGAAAGGTCAATCTAACGTGGGGGTGCCAGGAGAAGCTTGGTGGAGGAGGTGGCACAATGAGTAGGTGGTTGGACAGGCAAACAAGAGGGAGAAAGGATTCTAAGGATAAAGAAGAATCTGTTCAAAGGCCCTGAGGCTTGAAGCATCCTGAAATGTCGATAGAACTGCCAGTACATCAGGACAACCAGAGTAAGTGTTTAAGGTCAAAGAAAACAATGGAAAAACAAAATCAGATTTGCCTTTCAGAAAGGCTTAGGTAATATCTGTGCGTGATAAATTGCTTCAGTTGTGTCCGACTCTCTGCAACCCCTTGGAGTGTAGCCCACCAGGCTCCTCTGTTCATGGGCAACAATACTGGAGTAGTTGCCATTTCTTTCTCCAGGGGATCTTCCCGACCCAGGGACTGAACTTGCATCTCTTATGTCTCCTGCATTGGCAGGTGGGTTCTTTACCACTAGTGCCACCTGGGAAGCCCCAGACATAGCTGAACATAATTCCAGTTTTCCAGGGTCGCCACTGTAATGATCAGTTATCATGTATACAGTCGGGAGATATTAATGCCAGAGGACTCCTTGTAATTCACAGGCAGATGCGGGAGGCAAAGCACAGACAAGGGTCAGTACTGGGGCCAGAAGCGGAACCACATCCCAGGATAGAAGCGGTACAAGGAAACACAGGAAGCTGCTGAAGAGGAGGAGAAACAGCATGTGCTGCGGTACAACATGGATGGACAAAATGCAAAGTGGGTCTTTTAAGGGAATTTAGTGACAAAGGGGGCTTCCCTGAGGGCTCAGATGGAAAAAAATTCACCTGCAATGTAGGACACCCGGCTTCGATCCCTAGGTCGGGAAGATCCCCTGGAGGGCAGCATGGCAACCCCCTCCAGTATTCTTGCCTGGGGAATTCCATGAACAGAGGAGGCTGGCAGGCTACAGTCCATGGGGGTTGCAGAGAGTCAGACACGACTGAGTGACTAACACTTTCACTTTTTCTTTTTTCAGTGACAAAGGTGGTCCCTGGAGGGAAAGTGTGAGACAGGCAACTAACCTGGTTGAAAAACGTCTAGATTCATCTGCTCATTCACCATTCATGAGGTCAGCCTATTAGTCAAGTCTATTAATTCTCTTTGTTCAAATGTGTCCTGGGTATTGAGAAAATAGCTTGACACCGCAGAACAGCACATGGTCTCCAACCAAGAAGAACCCGGGACAGCGGGGAGGGAACTTAGCGCCATCCAGCACCTGATACATGCCAGATATCGCCCTCGGTGTGCTCAGTACACAGTCTCCTTTATTTTCACAACACTCCTTGATAAAACCAATAGACAGTCTGTTTTTTCTGGCCCTACTTTTCACTGGCCCACGTTAGAGAAAACAGGGGCAGCAGGTGGGAAAGTCATCATTGTGTGAAGAAAGGAAGCTGCAAACTTGAAGTTTCAGACACCCATCACCCGAATCTCCCATCTCCTTCTTAGAACTACAATCCTGGGGTCTGGTCTTAGATTTTCATAAGCATGGCTTTTTTCAGTTCACGTTTTTCCCTTTAACACAGCACTGCTCCCAAAACCCCATGTATTACTCCAGTCATTCCTTGTTTACCAGGCCTGCTAATAGGCTCAGTTAGTGTGTGTGTGTGTGTGTGTGTGTGTGTGTGTGTGCATGTGCACACACTCAAGTGCTAGTAGGTTGAATTCAGGCACAAATCGGCCAGGGTGTCAACTCCAAATTCTAGACACTGCTGTTCTATTCCTGTTACTCGACTGCCTTTTTGTGTCATAGATGCTGTAGCCCAGGGCTCCAGCACCAGTGGTATTTTGCTTGATTTAAGTTGTTAAAAAGAAAGAAAAAGCAAAAAATAAGATAATCATATCACCCCATCATGTGGTACATCAACTTAGCACATATTTCACGGTCAACTAAGAAATTCAAAGAGCTCTGTAGAAACAATGAAAGTAAGCATGAGAAATAGCAGGATCTCTATCAATCACTCTTTGCTTCTCAGACAGTGGTTTTTCTCCTGAAAAATCAAACAATAAATTATTTATTCAGCTCCTTCTATGTGCCAGGTTCTCTATATCCAGTGGAACAGGTTAGGGTTTTTCACTGTTGTCTTTTCTTCAGTGAAAGGTTAAAGGCATTGATTAAAGCACTGATGCTTTAGCTGTTTTCTCCTCAAGGAATTTTATTATGATGAATGTCTTCAGAAGCTTAATGCTTTGATGGCTCTGCAGAGCTTTCTGGGTCTTTTTTGCTTTGTTTTATTTTCTCCTACTATTGTTTTTCACCTAAAACTTTTCTTTCCCTACCCTCTGATTTTTTAGGGAGAAAAAAAATATCTAGCATCAGGGGTCTGAGACCACTTGAAATGTCTGGGCTGGGGATTGCTAATGACCTCCCAGAGATAACCCAAACTGCTGATTTAGCAAAGCCCATTCTTGACCTTGACACAAGACAAGACAGGCAAAGGGGAAGGACTTGGGAGGGAGCCCTGAAAGAAAAAGGATCATAGAAGCACTCAGATCTCGCCAGGCCCCCTCCCCCATTCAGCAAACACCTGGCTGAGTTGGAAAACATGACCGGCCCAACCTTCCTATTGGCATCAATTGAAGCTGTCAGCTCTCGGCTTGTCACCAGTTGCACTGGGAGGCCCCGGGCAGCCACAAGAGCCCTAATTAGGCAGAAATGACACTTCTACAACTGACCTGCCAGGACCTTTGGCAAACCATTTAACATCATTAGTTAACATTTTTTAAAAGTGTGAATGTAAATGAACAGCCAGCGGCTTTCAATGGAGTTTGTCGGTGGCATCTCTCCCCCCTTCCCTGCTCACTCTTTCTCTTGTTACATGAATAGTCCGCTTGTTTTCTCCAGAATTGGGTGGAGTGGGGGGATGCACTGGGGAAGAAAGAAGAAGAAGACCAGTCCTCTGAGAGGAGAGACGTGTTAAAGCATAAACAAGCTTGGCTGAGGGGAGAGACCATCTCTTCCTGCCTTAGCCCGGTGCCCAGAGAGCAGGGGGCTGGTGTACACCAGGCAGGCTACATGGATGTTAAGTCCCACTCCACGAGCCGTGCTTGTGAGCATGGACCCCAACCACCCTGGGCTTCAGGTAGGTGGGAAATGACTTCATGAGCCGAGTGCCTGAGATCCTCTTTCTCTCATACCTCTCACCACGTGTTGGGATTCTGAACAAGCCACTCTGAGTAAGCCACGATTTAGCAAATACCTTAGGACGACGTGTGCACAGATGTACAAGTACCTTGGCCCTCTCTAAAGGAATAGCGTCCTGGGGGTGACCACTTCAGACACGTTTGATACTTACACATATCAGCTCATTTCCTACCTGAAGCGGTCATCTCCCACCTGGAATCACACTTCATTTTGTTCTTTGCTGTACACCCACAGAATCTGTACACGCCAACACTCTCCATCTGTAGGAGGGGGAAGAGATTTACACCGTGAACACGTCACTTCGGGTGCCTCCAGGCTGCTCTCAAACTGTGTGCTCGGGGGGGCAGACAGACTGAGAGGCAGCCTGGGGTAGAAGGGAAGCCGCAGTTTGGGGGCATGGGGGCAGGGGAGCAGTTGCTGTGGGCCTTTGACTTACCACCTATTCCTTGTGGGGCCCTGGGCAAGGTGCTTTGCCCTGAATCTCAGATGTTTTCATCTGTAAGATAGAGATAATGCCTTACTACTTCAAGTGAGGGGAAAAAAACAACAACATGGAAATATCATGAGAACTGGAAAGTGGTGAGTGAAAGTAAGGAGTTCGGACGCTTAGGAGCTGCCAAAATCGAGGTCCTCATCTATCATTTACCTTGGAGATTTGACATTGCCAGTCTGTCCTCTCGACTCACAAGGCAGGCTCCACAAAGCCACAGCACCACCAGCACCTTCCAGGTCCCTCCCTACCCCACCTCCACTTCTGCCTATTCTCAAAAGGGCTGCAAGTATGCAGTTAGCCCCAAAGTTGTTGATTTTTTCCTTAAGACGTTATGGAAAAATCCCAGCCAACTTTTGGGCCAACCCAGTACTACACAGAAAAGTGCATGGGTGCAAAACAAATGCGCCTATATTAGCCACTTCCTCTCTCTGCTGGATCCTTAAACAGTACAAGAAGGGGAGCGTGGTCTTGTTCATGTCTGGGTTTCCGAGAGCCCCAAGGACAGTGGTAGGTACACAGTTGTTTGCTGTTTAGTCCTTCAGTCGAGTCCAACTCTTTTGTCACCCCCGTGGACTGGGGCCTGCATGCTCCTCTGTCCATGGGATTTGGCAGGCAAGAATACTGGAGTGGGTTGCCATTTCCTCCTCCAGGGGACCTTCCTGACTGGGGGATCGAACCCACATTTCATCTCCTGCACTGAAGGCAGATTCTTGACCGCGAAGCCCTCAGGGAAAGTACTCAGAAGATGCACAAAAAAGGTCTGCTAAGTTGAAACGCAATTGCCCTGTCCAGACCTGAGCTTAGGGCAGCCAGGATGCGTGCCCTTTAGGAAAGCAGCAGAGACCTTCAGTATTACTTATCCCTGAATTAAAAACGAGTAAAATCAAGCGGGCAGCAGTAGCTTGTGGTAGAGAATGCCTGTAAGTAGTCATGAGAGAGGAGCGAAAAAAAACAATCTTAGTTTTGGGGCGGAAAGCGAGAGAAAATACGGGGGGAAATGTCCTTAATAACAGTAAATGGGAAAGGGAGAGAGCAGCTCGTCGTGATGGAGCATTTAGTGCTTTTAAGCTAAATACCTCAGCATATTAAGCAAATAGAGAAAAGCCGGCTACTGGATGTCAGCAAATTGAACCGACGGGTGCGCAGGAAGCCAATAGGAGGTGGCTGGCGGTGACCCCTTTCCCCATCACGTGCCTACTCCGCGCCGGCTTGTTTGGTGTTGCTTCGTCCCTCCAGCTGCGGAGCTTATTGAAAAGCTCTCGCTCCCTGCCTGGTTTTGGCACATTTTCTGCAGGTGCCTCCTACTGCGGCCACAATGGGCTGCTAGGGAGGTTTAGACCTGTCAACAGCGACCGGGGAAGGGGCGCGGGGGGTGGGTGTGGGGGGAAGCACGGCCATTGTCTTAAAGGGCCAGCGACATTGTGCGCTGCCGCCGCTGAGCCCGCAGCCCCGCACCTGCTAATGAGATGAGTCCTTTTCTCCCTGCTCTCTCTTTCTCTCTTTAATGATTTAACTTGATCTCTTTGGTTCCTTTCTGGAAGGAGAATTGCTCCATTGATCATATAAAGTAATTGCCCGTAAAACATGGCTCTGCAACGACTGCTACTTCCCTGGCTGAAAATGTCACGGCAATTGAAAAGCTCTTAGCCCAGTTCAAGAATGGGGTTGCTCAAGAGAACAATCTTTGCATAGGTTCCCGGCCCCCACTCCCCGCCAACCCCACCCCACCTCCCGCGTTGGCGTGTTGTGAAAGTTACAAGTTTTGGGTGCGCAGGATGGATCTGTAGGATAATTTCCCTTCCCTGTAGCGAAGCATGATTTTGCCTGAGACTGTGGGACACGACCCAAACTGAGCTAAAAACAGCCTCAACCTGAATATTGGATATATTCGTTGAAGCCCAGGAAACTGTTTTCTGATTCACCCCCGGCTTTCTTTTTTCAGAAGCCCTGAATTCCAGCGCGGGGGGCACCGCCGGGTGTGACGCCCACGTGGGTCAAGCTGATTGAGGAGAGCATTCTTCCTCAGTTCCTGTCACCTAAGAAGACAATCTCTCTGTCAAGGAGTAGCAGGGGCCTTCGCTTGGAAAGAGGAATCGATTCTCTAATGGCTTAAGATTTGCTGATTTTTTTCCAGAACTGTCACTTGGCGGCAGCAGTGACACACTGTGGGAACGGGGGACCACACGCTTAAGGAGTTTCATAAATAACTTTATTAGTCATTGCCGCACCAGAGTAAGCGAGTAATTCATCTGGGGAAAAATTACTTTGTCGTAGGCATGAAGCTGCCAGCGAAATAAACAGTGGTTAGTGATGGTTTCATTTTCCTCTGACAAGTGAAAGCTTAAGTTTATATCTGAGTTAAGAGAGAGAGAGGGGGTTATTTTTTTTTCCCTCAGTTGGTGGGAAGCACCACTTGCTAAATGAGATGCTGCCCAGTTACTAATTTGGGAACCAAGCTTCAGGTGAATCACCTTCCAACTGGAAGAGCCATGAATATGTTTTGTAGCTGATGAAGGGCAGAAGACATGCTTCTTATTGTACTTTAAAAAAAAAAAAAAAGGCAAAAACATCTGCCTGCTTACTTGAAAGAATATAGGGAACTCGGCTATAAAAAGGTCATTTTAAAGGTATAAATCTGAAGAAAGCCATAGAACTTTTTACATCTAAACCCTCTAAAAGGTCGTGGTACAAGCTTCATAACTATAAACAGGTACAACACTTTTTTCTTGGAAGTTTGGATTTTAGACTTTTAAATCTTTTAATATTGTCAGAATATACATGATACCAGGGCAATTACACATATTACACCAAAATACATCATATATATATAATAAAAGGTGTTTTCCCTTTATGCATATGATGAAGAAAAATTTAAAACTCTTTATGTTTAAACCCATTAAATAAACTGATTCCTGCATAAGAAGAATTACGTTCAGAATCTTTCACCAGCAACAGGAATTTATTTTTTCTATGTGCTTATTATAAGGGAAGGTCTTTTTCTTTTTGGGGG
Source organism: Bubalus kerabau (assembly GCF_029407905.1). NCBI lineage: Eukaryota > Metazoa > Chordata > Mammalia > Artiodactyla > Bovidae > Bubalus > Bubalus kerabau. Next base: position 39,481,514 of record NC_073645.1, read on the forward strand.
GAGGGAGGTTTGTAAAATGAAGGGGTGGATGCTCTGCCCGGCTCTGTGATTTACTTATCTGTAAGAATGATTCCTATCATGGCAAATAGTGAGATGAACACGAAACACGGTCACACAGTTATTTCTAGCCGCTCTGCCTATTAGACAGGCAGTCAAGACAAGAGGAAAAGTGGGTTGAGTTAAGTAAGGCCCTGAGGCCAAGACCAGGAGGACCCGAACCATCAAGGCCAGATCCCAGATATGTAAAGCACAGCAGGAGAATAGTGCTGGGAAGGTGGCGTTCATGGTGGGGGGTGGGGGGAGTGGGAGGGTGGCTGGCCTGTGGCTGATGCCCTGCCCGGTGTCCTCTATGTGAACTCCTGGAGTGGGAGCCTGTATGGACACTGTTGACACTGGTTCACCATATTTCTGGAAGGGGAAAGAGAAAGAATATTTGAAAAGGAAGAAAATAAGCCAAACCAGCGCATCATCAGGGAATGAATATCAAATCTGCCCAAAGCCAGGACTGGTTTCACTTTTGCATCTTCGCTGTAAGAGGTCTGCATAGAATTCCAAAGTTCAGAGACAACAAAACGGGGCTGCACGTCCTATTCCTCATGTAGATCTTCACAGCACATGTTAAACCACCTGACTTTACAGGGTAGAACTTAACCTTGGGTTACATGTGTTTGAACTTCATACTAAAGAGAGTTTGTCGACATGTTTGGCATGTGTTTGTTTGTTTGTTTTGCTTTTTGGTTTGGGGAGGGGTTGTTTCTTTTGTTTTTAGATGTGCCATGAGGCTTCTGAGATCTTAATTCCCCAACCAGGGACGATGGAACCTGGGCCTCTACAGTCAAGGTGCGGAGTCCTAACCACTGGACTGCCAGGGAATTCCCAGACTTGTGTTTAAAAAAAGAAAAAGGAAAAAGAATGCATTTTAAAGTGCTACATCATCTCTATGTCTATGCACACCAATCCGATGAAAGGTACATGCTTACTGTTGTGAAAGGGAAGACCTAACATGCTTCATAATCAGATTCTGTAAATTTACTTTCGCAATGAAAGCCACAGGCTTCTCAGCCTGAGCCCTTTATTTACTCAGTGTTCACGGATTACATCCACTAAAAGTTAACGCACAGAAATGTTAAGACCTTTTGTGCTTAAATAAAAAGTTAACACCGGGCAAGTGGGTAACAGTACCTGTTGAAATGTTTATATTCTCTATATAAGGTATGCTTGCTTTCCAGTTAGAAAAGGATATCAATTTGAAACTTGCTTTATAGTTCCTGAATTAATATAGAACCACCAGCTAAGGAAAGAAAAAGATTTTACTCTTTTATCCCTTGGTTCAGTGCATGGGATCATCCAGAGAGACACTTCAGCTGCAGTTTGTCATGACTAAGTCAGACATCGCAGAAGCTATACAAGCAGGGACTTCACTCCCCTCCCCCATGAAAAACTCGAGTCTACTTTTCTTGCGCCTTACAATTTCCATGCTGCAAAGTTTCCTTCCTTTCAAAAGTCAGAAAGCACTAAGTGCTCCCATACTGGTTTTCTCCAGTTTGTTTGATACAGGATCCTGGCCCCTTTCCTCCCATCATATTCTTTCAGAGTTACAGCTTATTACAAAATATCTACTGGAAATAGACACACATTAGTCATCAACACAAGTATGACGGACCCACAGGACTAGTTCATTAAAAAAAAAAAACTAAAATTTTAGCTATGCGTTTTGTCAAAAATGGATGAGAGAGGATGGGGTGAGGTGTACAGTCCTAAAGTCTAAATTTGGAGAGCAAGGTGAGTTGCTCATAAACATAAAAATCATGCAGGCTGACTCAAGAGGTGGCAGCTGAGCCTTTACCCCAGAGGGTATAGGCGCGTGTGTGTGTGTGTGATGGTCTCTGGTCTACCAGCCAGGGTCTGGTTTTATGTCAAGTAGGGTAGTGTATTTTTATCTTAGCATCAGGGCTGGGAAAAGCGTGCGAAAAGTTCAAGGCATCCCCTGGTGAGTCACAATCAAACCTAGGCAACAGACACAGGGGAAGGTAAAATGGTTATCTTTCTAGTTAAGAAAAAAAACACACGTGGTGATTCCTTTCATTCTCATAGGACAAATAATACTTGGAGACAAAAAGTCTATTGCAAATATAAATGAAAAGAGAGCTTATACTTTTGAAATCTTCATTTTGATTGCATTTTTGCTTTTTTAGATTTGTAATTATCCCCCAAAAAAGAAAACGAATTTTCTAACATCAGGCTTATCAGAAATATACAGAAAAAAATATTAATTGGATATCTGTATGTTTATATTTTTCTATCGATGGTCTTAGTTAAGAATTCAAAATGACTCTATTTTCAGTAAAGTAATAAATGATACTTAGGACAATATTCATTCTAAGCTTATAAACTGATAAATACCTATTTCAAATATCATACATTAAAAGCTTTATTTTTGTTCTTATGCTATAAAACATACTCTTTGAGTCTTACCCTACAAAAGACAGCCTTTGACTTTGTATGCTCAGAACAAGCACAGAAATTTTATTTTTCCCGTATATCCTGTCAGCTTGGCTATAAAGAAAAGAAAGCAGTTGTGATTAGGCAACCAAAGTTCAGGTCAAACCCACAAGTGAATAAAAATTCCAGTAAGTGCTGGCAAGGAATAATTTTATACCCCAAAAAGAAATCTGGTACTAGCTCTCTCAAACAGGGACTCTAATTTTAAAATTTTAGAGGTAGAAAAATTGTTTAGAAGGTACAGACATCTACAGTTAACCGAGATGGCTCTTCTCTGTGAAATTCCCTGCCTCGTGAGTTCATTTCACAATCTTCTTCATTTTCAAATTCCCACAAAGGTCATACAAATATATGGCCATGAACTTTGGGAGAGATGGTACCTTAGAAAAGCTCAGGGACATATTAAGTCACTCTGTTGGTCACAAATCAACTCACATTCTTACAACAGTCTAACAGTAGCCTTTGTATAAGTGCAGCTCCTTCTGGGAGCCGAGGAGAGGGTAGACGCAGGATTACTCTCGATCCTGCTTTTGGCCGCATCTCTGCACACAAAAAGAAATGGACACCAGTGGGCACCCTGATACTTCTATTCCAAACCTTACTTTTGCCTCAATTACTTATTTCAAATTCAAATACCATCATACAAAATCACCCTAATACACCTCAGCTCTTTATTTCTGTCTGAGTATTACTGTGTTAGATTCTCTTGCATGTTTCTTTTCCTTCTTTCCCCAATTGTATAGCATTTAAAATATACTTATGCTGACTATAGCCCAAGGCAAAGATAGGCATCACTAATGATGTATTAAAATTCCTTCCATTTTAGAAATAATATTTTAATTTTTCACCGTACTATGTCTCTCCTTCAAGTATTAATGGAAACAGTATTTGCTTTTCTGAAAAACTGATACTGATGATTACTACTTTCCTTTCTATAATATCCTCCTAAGGTACTGAATGCACAATCACAAAATGTAATAATTGTATTACTTAATTAAAAACAGGATCCATTACCCCTTGCTAATATACAACACAATTACATTAAAAAAAAAAACTGTACAGGAATTGCATCTAACACATTAGATCTGCATTAAAGAATCATTTGCAACTGTCTCCTTAAATAACTTTGGAGACCAATGATAAAAATTTACATATGATTGTCATATATGAAAGAGATGTACTTAAATCAATATTGAGGAATTTGCCTATTCTATTCACTAAAAATTCATGGGAATTTACTTCAAGTCACAATTCTTCAAGAAATAATTTTCATCGCATCTATGCCAGTATTTATTTTTTTAATATTCAAAGAACTTCTCAAACTTCTCAAATATGAGAAAAAAAGGCAAATCAAGGAATAAAAAGAGAAAACAACATGAACAACAAACAATCCTGCATTTTGCCAATAATAAATGTAAAGAGTCAAATCCTAAATTTTTGACAAGTGAATTTTTCAAATCTCCCAAATAATTTTTTGAAGGTTTAACATTAGCATGAGATTCATGACTAGGCCTGTAGAAATCATCAATTACAAAGGAACAGACAGTCTTTTGATTTTACTAATATGAAATAATTCCTCTGAAGCAGAATCTAGAACATTCCTAGATTCATGTTCTAGGAAGCAAAAGTTCCCTTCAGTTGGGTTCTTACGTTTAATCACAAAAGTCAATCAATTTATTAATATTAGCTCTCACTCAAGTGCAACAACAAAATAGGCAGGCTGACAACTCTCAGGGGCCAAGAGACAAACCCAGTCAATATTTATGCCAGTAGTAAGAGAAAACATTTTGAGCTATAATTTGATAAAACATCTAACTGGTCCTCTTAACCAGGATTCCTCTCTTCTTTGCTGCCCCCTATGTGGAAAATACATTTAACTTTTTCTTTGTTCATAATAAATGCAATTACTACATTTATTTTGCCCCTTTCATATTAAAAAAAAGTACAAATTAGAAAACCTGGCCTTTGTTGGATATTTTATATGCATTCATTTTGCTTTGTGAGCCCCGTAATTATGTCACAAAAATACTCTTTAAGTTGTATCTATTTCTATAAAGTTAAAAAGTATCTATTTAAAAATGGCAAAATAGCTTGCTTAAAAGAATTTCTTTTGCCTAATTTTTTCCTTTTCTCCTTACAGTCTGAACTCTCTGGATTAACTGCCCTGTTTCCAGTTTCATTCTGCCTATATAGAAATCGTGTGTCTACACCCTGAAAAATACCAATTAAACTGCCAGCAGCAGCATCTCCAACAGGATCTTTTGGTCTTGTGTCAAAGCCCTTTGAACAAACGACCAGAAGGCTGAATCGAAAACAGCCTTTGACAGGATGCCAGTTTTGAACACTCACTTTATGACTATGACTCCAGCTTCCTGCTACACTTGGGAAGCAAGAGAGAAATAACACATCAACTTTATAATTTTGTGAAAATGGTTAAGGTTTAAAGGCCACTAATATTGTTCTAAAGGGGGGGGTCCCTTATCATTTAATTCAATTCCATCTGAATTCCAGTACAAAGCTAAATGAAGGTTTTCAGACAATACCACCAAACTGCAAAAAATGCTACATTTTCCTTTTCCTTAATTTCTTTGGTAATAATGACATCATTTACTACGATTAGGGCACAGCAGGAAGAAGGTCACATGGATTTTTAAATTTAAATCATAGCAATTCTGTTGAAAATACTCGTCAATGGGAAAAAAAATGGGCTCAGAGAGGTTAAGTAACTTGTACAAGGTCACACAGCTGGGAACTGGAAGAACCAGGACTTGAACCCATGGCGTCTGATTCAAGACCCAATACTTCCAGATCGTCTTGGCAGCATCCATTATCAACCCATTCCTGGGTAAAGCTGTAATCATTCTCTTCATGACACAATCCATGAAGAAATCTTTTAGAGCAGTGGTTCTCAACCTTGGCTGCACATTAATATCACACATTAAAAGAAAATACCCATGCTTGGGTCCCATTGCTGGAGATTCCATTTTAAGGGACCAGGCATCAGCATTTTTCAGTACCACAGCAGTGAATAGAATAGCTAATCCTTCTTGTGGTATTTAATTCTAATGGTGCTAAAATCCTGGCAGAATCTAGTAGAATCCCCAGGTAATTCTAGTGTATAGCCCTGACTGAGAACCAGTGATCAAGAGATCACCACCTTTGCCCAGGCTCCTTTCTCTAAGCTGAATGTGAGGAACCCAACTGTCTTCTCTAGAGAGGTTGGCCAAGAGTCTTGCAAAAGATGACACGAGGCATCAGAATCTGCCTGAAAGTTCTAGATTTGAGAGGCAGTAGAGCACAGTAAGAAATGTGTGGGCGCTGGAGTCAGCCAGACCTTGGTTCAAATTCCATCTCTGCTCTTTATTAACTGTGTAACCTGGGGCCAATCACTTACCTTTTGTGACTGTTGTGCAGATTCAATGGGATGATACAAGGAAAGACCCAAGCATATAAAAGTGATCCATCAATGATAGTTGCTGTTGGTTTTTGTGGTTTTGTTGTTAGTACTATTACACTGGAAATGACTACTGCCAGGAGGCATCAGTAATGAAAAAACTGAGTTAGGAAAAACATTTTTTATTAGTCAAATCATTCCTACTTTTATTACTTAGCATTTCATTTACAGCTATTTATATTGCAATTAGCTTGGCAATCATATTTCTCATTCATGACAAATGGGTAAGGAAGTGTTACATTATTAGTCCCATTTTCTAGATGAGGAAAATGCAACATCTCCATCTATTCTGTCTCCAGCTTCTATGATTCTATGATTAAAGGCACCTGCAATCATGTTCATTAGTTCCCTATGAAAAATTATATTCCACACAGATGGGAACTGCAGGAAAGAAGAATTAACAAGCACTTGATAGCAACCCTGAAATAACATCTAAATAATCACTTTTGAAGATTAAAGTCATGGCAAACAGGTTCTAATTTATATAAAGGTGTTGGAAAGGATTAAGGAAAAATGAACAAATACATCTTTATTCATCCCCATTCATTTAGGTGATGTCTGACATAGCTTAGAAAATCTTTTTGAAATGCAGACTTAAAAATGATTAACTTCCTCTACAAAGGATCTTCAATTAGCAGATAGGAACAGACTAACAAGTCCTGGTATTTTATCTTGACTCAGAGCTATAAGTAGTACAGATCTGAGATGAAGAGACCCAGGTCAGTGCTTCTCACTCAATCAAGATCTGTGAGAAACCCATGGATGTGGGCAAGTGGCCTGTAATTCCAAACGCACACCAAACACACCCCCGACACTGACGAATGGCTTGCCTGTAAATGTATTTTTGTCATATGTACAAAATTTCCATGAATGAAATACAAATGCCTCTAGAGGGACCACTGAATTCATAGACACTATGACAGTCACAGCCACTGTTACATGGACTGTGGAGGGGGAGGGGGCTGTCTCAATTTTTTGTTGTTTAAAAGGAGTCTCCATAATGAAAAAGGGTAGGAAACACTGATCTAGCCCAACACTCTCATTTCATTCATGAAGTCCCAGAAGATCTTGGAGATCACTGGGACTCCAATCTGAGTTTTCTAATTCCCAAATGGTCCTTGTCCCACACTTTCCAATGAGGAAAATGTAACAATGGGGCAGGCGCCCCATTCTCTAAAAGAGGAGAGTATAATTCTACCCTTTATTGCTGGATATGTTCCAGAACGTTCTACATCACCTGAGCTTTTCCTTCATTTCCCTCCCCTCATGTATTCCCCAGTTCACATCTTTAGGGTGAGCCGCACTCAATCTTTTTCAAGTTCTGATGCTCTGTAAGTGCCCTTGGACATTTAGTCTCAAGATGAAACGGAAATAGTCACCAAGGTACTGGCACAAGACATGTGTTAAGTCTATAACATATATATATATATATGCATAAATGTATTTTACAGCTATAACCCTAATATTTCTAATATCTATGGAAAAGAAGAAAATTGGAATATTCATGAATAATAATTGTATTTATTCTGGATCTGTCAACACCAATAGGCTATTAGACCCCCAGCATATACCAACTTTTCAAAATGCTTTCACATCTATTATTATTTCAGTTCAGTGTCCCAATGGTTCACTAGGGTGTAAGTGCTACTGAAGTGCCAATAGAACTTAAGTGGCACAAAGAGAAGAAATGTTACCCACTTTATTCACTGTGTTTCCTCCAGGGCCTAGAACAGTGCCTGACACATGGTAAGCATTAAATATCAGCTGACTGAGTGAATGAGGGAAGCCAACAAGGAGGCAGATTTACTTACTTATTAAGCCTGCCTGTAGTTTTTATTTGAGAAGATGGAATGATTCATAAGGGAAGAACTGAGTTCCTAAAAATATCTTTTTTGTCTTCAATTCTCCTGCCACATTTGATCTAATATCTTTCTCTCAAATATTTTTAACGTAACACTTCAAAGTGACAGAAATGATACACTCATTTCAGGGAAATCAGATACTACCAATATACAAAAGGAGAAAGTAAGAGACCCCATCACCAAAGGATGACACAATTAACATGCAAATGTATATGTTTTTAGACTTTAATCCGTGCATATGAACACACACATCTAACAGAGTCCCAAAATTTTCTGCACTAGACTCTAGGATGTGCACTTTTTTCTTTTTTTCTCTAAGTCTTTTTCGTTTGTTCCCCCTGTCCTAGATGAATTCATTCCTGAATATTTAGGTCCTGAGTTCAAGATGATTGGTTTCTCCTTTCCTTCCAGAGGATTTATCTATTTTTATTCAACTGTAAATTCTTTGTGGATGCCTTCCATCTGCATCGTCAGTCCTTCGTTTCCTCTGGGATACCCCAAGCCCCACACATCTAAAACGAAATGCACCATGTTCCCTTCATCAAAACCAGATCACTCTCTCACTTACCACGTTTCTGTCAACCAAAAAAGAATTCTACAAGTTATCCTCTGGAGTCATATTTGGTTCCCCAACCTTACATCCAACCACTCAGGGATTTTCATCCTCCCTTCCTATTACCTATCTCATACTTCTTTTCCCATTGCTACCATTACTGTTTAGGCTCTTACATCTGTTTTTTTTTTTTAATAACAAAACACTCACTAAGCCCACCCAACTGCTGCCAGTTAACCTTCTCCAACACCACTTCCATCTTGCCCAGTCTATATTTACAAGGTTGGGGGTGCTCCCCACTCTTACAGAATGGTATTCCAGTTCCTTCATGATCTCACCTCAGACTACTTTTCCATTCGTATTTCTCATTGTTCCTGAAAACGGAGACTTTGCTCAAGCCAGCCTGGTGTACTCATTACTCACCCATTAACCACAAAACCTTTATGAGTTAAGTGTTTATTATGTGTAAAATACATCTATTCATTCAACACATTTACTGAATATCTTAGTGAACAAGACAAAACAAGTCCCTGTCCTCAAAAAATTAATAGGCCAGTAGGTCATAGAGGGAAGGCTCTGAGACATCATGGTCCCAGCCCAGGATGCTTCCAATCTTCCAGTAAGACATCACATGAGTCAAGACATCCCTGAGGGCTGAGCTCTGTGGCCCACACTGCAAGCAGGGAAGGAGTTCAGAAGAAAGGAATGGCTGGCCACAGTGAGAGCTAAAGTGTGGCGCATGGCTTTTTTGAAGATGTGGGACTCAACAGGAATTAAAGGATGGGTGCATGAGAGAAGTGGGAGGCTTCTATCTAAAGAGATGTGAGGAAAGGTGTATGGAGGAATGGAAACAGCAGCAACAGCAACTGGCTTATTTTGAATAAAACTTCCCTCAACACCTGTTCGGCAGAGGACATGTTCTGTCCCTGTGGGAGGCCCAGGCTCTGCTGTACTTGTGAGGATGACTCAGACTTGGCTCCACCATGGAGGGATTTCCATCTACCAAGGACAAGGTAGGCCCATGACCATCAATCCCAACCCAGAAAGTGAGATGTTCCGTTAGCAGCAGTCCCCAAACTTTTTGCACCAGGGAAGGGTTTTGTGGAAGATAATTTTTTCACGGACTGGAGATGGGGGGATGGTTTTGGGGTGATTCAAACACATCATACTTATTGTGCACTTTGTTTCAATTATTACTGTCTCAGCTCCACCCCAGATCATCAGGCATTGGATCCCAGAGACTGGGGACTCCTGCATTAGAGAACTGGACAAAACACCCAGAGTTCAGAAAGAGGTACACCTCTGGGTTCCTTAACAGTATTTATAGAATCACTTTATTTTTATACAAATACCGACCTCTACTGAAAATAACTATCTTGTTTCAAAGTGTTTTCTCACTCACTTTCTCATTTTATTTCTAACTGACTTGTGAGTTAGAATAGTTAAAATTAGTTAGTAGTTAGTAGCAGAGTAGTTAAGATTGTTTTCCAGATGAGCAAAAGTGCAGCATGAATGTTTTGAATGGTCTGCTTAGGCCAGGAACAAGGACAGAGGGGAACAAGGACACCGGGTCCATCTCAGCCCTTTATCTGCAGCAGAAGAATCTAGAATAGAGGGCGCACATTAATAAGCTGTATAAGCGCACGTGACACCTGGTAGGTGTAATGAAGCCAAGCAGGCAGTCTGGATTTAAAAAGGGCAGGACGCAGGCAGCCTCTTAAGAAGGTTCTGGAGAAGGAACATGACCCAATGACAGTTCTTCATTCCTGCTTCTCTTCCTCAAGTCTTGCCTGTAACACCTCCACCCTAGGCCCGGTCCTTAAGGTACATCCCAAATTTGGGGGGGAAACACACTGTTCTTCCTTCTACGGTAAAATTTCACCTCACTAATCTCCCAGGGGAGGGCGAGTAGCCGGTTCTCTGCTGGACATCGCGGTATCCACAGCCAGCACCCTGCTCGACTCAGGGCAGGTAAACATCAGCCTAACGAACCAATGGCGGAGTCCTCCACAGCTTAGGGAAGGACACCCAGCGTTCTTACAACCTCCCCAGGAGAGGGGGCCGGCACAGGCCGCCGCTCGGAGGAGCTCCCTGATCGCGAGGAATGAGGGGGAAAGTGGGGAAGGCCTGATGGCCCAAGTCCCAGGGCCACCTGAAAACTGGCGCCACCCGCGGTTCGAGTCCCCAGCTGGAAGAGGAGGGGCTAACCCGCTCTCACGTCTCCGCAAAAAGCGCTTCGTGAGAGTGTTAACCGTTTTCCTATCTGAAAACCGTCAGGGAAACACGTCCTGGAAAACAACGCCAGAAGGGCGCTAGTCTCAAGAGTAAATAAGCCCAAAACCCGGGGAGGCGGGGCGGGGGGTCAAAACCTCAGGGACAGGGAGGGCGGAGGAGCCATCCGCGTCTGCCGCAAGCAGGAAGAACCCAAGGCAGGAAGCATCGCGAGATCTGAGGTCGGGAATCTCGCTGCGTTGCCTAGCGACAGGGAGGACGCTCGCGGGCCCCCAGGCTAACCCCCGCTTGTAGCCTTAAATCTCCTACCATGGGGGAAGAAGGCGGCGGCCGCAGCTGTGGGAGCACTAGGGAGCTGCAGAAGCTGAAGCAGCAGGCGATGGAGTATTACCGCGAGAACGACGTTCCGCGCAGGCTGGAAGAGCTGCTCAACTCCACCTTCTACCTCCAGCCTGCCGACGTCTACGGGCACCTGGTAGGGACCTGGGACCAGAACCCTCTTCCCTCCAGCCCCTCTCCCCCCGCCCCGCGCTGCGGCAACGCGGGGCGCTTGCGCCGCAGAGTCGCGCACGCGCGCCGCGGGTTGACGCGGCGCTGGGATCCTGAAGGGAAGAAGCGGAGCGGAAACCTGGCTAAAGGAATCTCGAGAGAGAAAGTGGTGGACTGGAAACTGCTGGAGGAAAGAGGGCTCTGGGCGGATTTGTAGCTACGGCGCGACAGCTCCAGGGGCCGGCAGGCATCCTCACTACCTCTGGGCGGACCTGTCCTGCTGCCAGTTATCTCCTTTAATCACAATCCTTTATACCTCATAGCTCAGTTTACCAACCTTCAGCGGCCTCCTTTTGACCACGGAGCGAACGCCTTTGGCTTTCGCTACAGCGTAGCCTTCAGCCCACCCCGGGGCCTCGTACCCAGCAGGCTCCCATCGCTGCCAAGTTTCGGTCGATTTCAAACCTCGGCTCCTTGGCTTGTGGGCCCTGCGTGCGCTCCGGGGATCCCCGTCCCACCTGGTCAGCTCGTATCTAAACTTCAAATTCAGATCAAAGTCTTGCCCCCCCCCCCCCCCTTCGCCCTGGACTGATCGTCCTGCAGCGGCCTTGTAGCATCCCCTATTTTGTATTGAAACCCTCCCTAGGCAGCTTGTGAGCTCCTGTGGAGAGGGGTGGGGGCGGCGGGGGGTGGGTTTCGCCTTTTCGCATACCCCTTAGCTCCTTTGCTCACCATCTGGCGTATATTTAGTCTTAAAGCCGTGGGCAGTTGAAACAAAGGCAGGCATTTTCTCACTTCCAGACCCGTAAGTACTAACCAACACCCACCTTCTGAAAGGTATCAAGGTTGGAACTGGTAGGGATTCGCACTACAGTGAGGCAGAATGACAACACCAAGCAGAGTATGTAAGTGCAGTAAAGAAGCAGTGTGTCTACAGGGTTCAAAATTACGTCTTGTCAGGGCAGTTAATATAGGGGATGTTCCACAAATATTTGTTTTTTTCGGTCTTGGCCGATACATCAAATCGGTGGAGGGGAGAGGAGAGATGTTTATCCACGCACCTTGTGTTATGTGGTTACTGTGATATCACTTCATCCCTAGGACCGCGGTGAAGTAAACCTTATGATTCTGTATTACAAATAAAGGAACCGTGGCCCGGTGAATTTAGATGGTTTTCTCAAGGAACATTGTGAATGACAGAAATCAAACCGGGTCTGTGTCCCTAGTACCTAGCACAGTGCATAGTGGACACTCACAGTGAATAAGTGAATGCAACTCCCAATTCCATTCTCTTTCCACAGTCTCTTGCCAGAGGAATTCTTGAAAGTTAACTAGTCCAACTTCCTCATTTTAGAAAGACCCCAAGCTCTTGTCTCACAATGAATTAATGCAGAAGTGAAAACTGGAAACTTGCACTCTTGCCCCCAGTGTAACACTCCTCCCAGTCTATTAGGCAGTTAGGGCTTTGGTTTGCACAGCTCTTTGGGAACTTCTACCTCAATTTAGGGGCAAGGGCCACTGATACATAAAATAACTGGAGTAATAGATAGGGTAATTCAGAATTGTGTGCCAGACTGAGGAATAGATCACTGTGTGTTTGTTAAAGAAACTCGGGTGGGCAAGATCCCTGTGGGCTGTAGCATGTGGGAATTTTGGCCTGGGCTTTGACGAATGTTCAGCAGTTGACATAAAGGCACCTCCATTTCATTTTCTCAGTTGCTACTCCAGTTCTTCTCAGTTGCTGTCCCAGTTTTGGCCCTCTTTATTCTCTCCCCCTCCCCCATCAAGTTCATCCCACTAATGCTGCCAGAGTAGTGTTCCTCATCCCAAATCTGACCATCATTCTCTCACTCAACTTCCTGTGGTTCTCTCTTGCATGCTTAGTAAGATCCAACACATTCCAGTATGTGCAACTCAAAACGCTTGCCCCTACTTTGGTAACTCAGGCTTATCTATGCTTCCCTCCCCTGCTCCTTTCCATGGGCCTGCTGACTTTTTTTTTTAAATGTGAAGTTTCCCAATTCCCTCCCCTTCACTTATCCTGTTCTGCCTACCTAAAGTATCAATTTCTCCATGTTGTCTGCCTGTAGAATACTACACAACCTCCTGTGTCCAGCTCAAATGCCATTTCTTCCATGGTTCTCTTACATATTAGAAGAATTCAGGGATGGGAGAGATCCCTGTGGGCAATAGCAATACTCTTTGCTCCTTCATAAAACTTATGATTAAGAGTTTATGATTGGGAACCGGGCAGATTGGATTTGATCCTTAGCTCTGCTGCTTTGTAGCAGTAATGAACTGTTAAATTGATGGTCCCTAATGGAGAAGGAAATGGCAACCCACTCCAGTGTTCTCACCTGGAGAATCCCAGGGACCGGGGAGCCTGGTGGGCTGCCATCTGTGGGGTCGCACAGAGTCAGACACGACTGAAGCGACTTAGCAGCAGCAGCAGCAGCAATGAACCACACCACCAGAATGAACAGTCTTATGGAAGTCCCTCCTATATTGACTGGAGTCGTGGCCTTATGACTTGCTTTGATCCGTAGGACCTTGGCAAGTATGATGCAAACAGAGGTTTGGTAAGGGCTGGCATGATGTACTCTTGGAATACTCCCTCTTGGAAGTTAGTCATGCTGAAGGGAAATCTGATTGCCATGCTAGAGAGAGCGAAAGAGAGAGAGATCCAGTAGAGAGAGGCCCTAGCAGATGTGAGAGACCTTCTAGATGTGCCGTGAGAAAGACAGATGGCCTGGGAGCCCCTGGATGTTCCAACCGTCCTGGCTGAGACACTGCACATGTGAATGGAAGCATTTTGGGTACTCTGAACTGGGTCCAGCCTACAGATGACTGAATCTGTATAGGAGACCCCAGGCAAGATCAACCAAAGAATTGCCCAGTTAAGCCCAGCCTAGATTGCAGAATCATGAGCAAGTAAATGGCTTGAGCCACTAAGCCTGTTACAAAGCAGTAAACATTGGTGATTTTAAGACATTGGTTAATGAAGACATTGGTTATTTTATCTTGGACAGGTTTCCCTCTGGAGTTTAGTTTGCTCATCTGTGGAACTGAGGTGATACCACCTTATAGAGTTGTTTTGAGAAGTTAATAATATAATGTATACAAAGTGTCCAAGGTTGTGTTAGGTTGTGTCTGGCCTTTATTCATGTATGCAGGATTCAAATTTTGTTCTTGTTGTTCAGTTGCTAAGTCATATCTGACTCTTTGCAGCTCCAAGGACTGCAGCATGCCAGGCTTCCCTGTCCTTCACCATCTCTTAGAGTTTGCTCAGACTCATGTCCATTGAGTCAGATGCCATCCAACCATCTCATCCTCTGTTACCCCCTTCTTCCTCCTGCCCTCAGTCTTTCCCAGCATCAGGGTCTTTTCCAACGAATCAATTTATGGAATCCCAAATATACCAGGCACTGTGGAATGTGATACAGTGATAAACAAGACCAAGTCACTCCTTTAAGGTACATACTAAACATTTTTAAAAAGTTAGTCCCATTTTCCTCCTTACCCAATATGTGGTATATTGTAGGTGCTCATTACTTGTTGAATTGAACTCACTAATACACAAAAGTTAAATTAGATAATATTTTTCTTCTCCTATTCTATTAACTTCATTTCGATACTTACTCTATACCTGGGCTTCGGAGATGGCTCAGTGGTAAAGAACCCGCCTGCCAGCTCCGGAGACTCAGGAGACTCCAGTTCAATCCTTGGGTCAGGAAGATTCCCCTGGAGGAGGAAATGGCAACCCACTCCAGTATTTTTGCCTGGGGAATCCCATGTGCAGAGAAGTCTCACGCGTACAGTCCATGGGGTGGCAAAGAGTTGGACACAACTAAGCGACTGAGCACATGTGCACGCACAGCAATATACAAACTGTCATCCTTAAAATGCATGGATGGCTTGAAAATTGGCTTTTGCTTTAGTTCTGGTGGGCACCACCTCGGTGCTGGCACATTGGCGATGGATGTGAGATGACCAGTTAGGTAGGTTGTGGTCATTGGATTTTGAACTGAAAGATCAGAGGCCTGGTTTGCTATGTGGAAATAAAGAGTGAATACTGTCTGAAGATAAAAGAGGGTGAGGGGGTGGGCCTTCTCTCGCCCCTCTTCCTTCTCTCCCAGCTCCCAGCCCTCTGCACAGGGGCCCAGTCGTGAATCTTGTAATTTTTGTGTATCTATTTGGCTGCGCTGGATCTTTTTCATGGCATGTGGAATCTTCTTTTAGTTGCAGCATGTGGGATCTAGTTCCCTGACCAGGGATGGAACCTGTACCTCCTGCAGTGGGAGCTCAGAGTCTTAGCCCCTGGATAAGCAGGGAAGTCCCTTGAATCTTTTTACTCAGGCTCCTTGAGAGGATTTTCTCCCTCAGCTTCATTCTCTTTCTTCTGTTTCTTGGATCAACTTCCAAATGACCTCTGTTCTTCCACATCAATGAAACTGCTGTCACTGAGGTTCCAACAGTCCTCTTTGAACATGTAGTTCTATGCATGAACTGATGGTAAATGAAGTGCAGCCTATGTATAAGTCTTCACCTTTTAAAATACCTGCCTTGTAGGGAGAAATGATAATGAACCCACTTAAGGCTTCTTGGGTTTGAATGCATCGCAGTTTTCTAGAAGCCAATTGACTTCAGCATCTTGGATGGAAGGATAGGTTAGGGCCCATAAAGAATGAACCAGGACCTTTAAATAAAGACATGCCTGTGAGTTTCCCATGAGAGTTCAATAGACAAATTGCCCCATGTACCAGAAGCTAAATCTAAGTCTTTATGTTCCCACAGAGCTGCTAGACTAATCACAGAATGAGGACATTCACAGAGAGGTTTACTAGAAACTAGAGCAAATGTGAATGACCTTTCAAAGATAAATTAGATGTGGTATTTTTGTGTTGTTTTTATGTGTGTGTGTGTTGAAGGCAAACTGCTTTTCTAAACTTGCAAAACCTCCCACCATATGCAAAGTTGCGGGGAAAAATGTGCTGGATGGACTTGGGCTTCCAACCCTCCAAGTGGAAATATTCTGCACCATTCAAAATTTTCCCAAGGTAGGAAGCAACTTAAACCTGTTCTTCTCTTTGTCTTGGCTCCACTGCATTTATTAGCATTTACTGTCTAAATAGTGGGAAATTAATGTTTTGAAATTCAGTATCTGTGAGATACACATATTTGTAGGCAAGTTATGAACACAAAGCATGAATCATACAATCTGCCATGATGGTTTATTATGTGCACTGTTGGTAAAGACCTGAAGGTGATCTGAAGATTGAGACATGAAATGGGGCAAAAATAGTTTTAAAACTCTGACACTGCTAATGTCATGAGTTCTGTAATCTGCAGATAGGGTTATAGATTCATGTATTTACATGAAGATTTACATAGATTTGGTGGCTCAGATGGTGAAGAATCCGCCTGCAGTGCAGGAGACCTGGGTTGATTCCTGGGTTGGGAAGATCCCCTGGAGAAGGGAATGGCTACCCACTCCAGTATTCTGGCCTGGAGAATTCCATGGACAGAGGAGCCTGGCGGGCTACAGTCCATGGGTTTGTAGAGTCAGACACGACTAACTGACTCTCACTCACTTACATAGAATTATAAATATGTAGACTGATCTACGTGAAGAAAAATTCATTGTCATCCATGAAAATAATTATGATTAAATCTGTCTCCTTTTTTGCTATTTTTGAGAGAGGCAATGATAGAAATGAAGTTCAATGTAAGGTTTTTATAAGAGTATTTTAACAAGGTAATAATTTTAAACATTCCTTGAAGTCAGGTTCCACCGTGTTTCAATAGCTATAAAAATATCTCAAAGAAAATTATAGATTCTCATTTTCTCTTTTAAATTGGTGATAAAAGATCATGTACCTTAAAGTTGGATACATTCAATTTCCTATTTCCTGTGAAAGGCAGGGAAAATGTAGGACACATTTATATTGTTTTCAGAACATATGTTCTGTGGTGATCGCAACTCACTTTGAAGCCCACGAGAACGCTTCACCTGAGCTCGTTGAAGCCGAGGAAGTGGAAAGGTTGGATGCTGTCAGCACCGCAGTGCGGTGGGTCAACGAAACCCTCACTGAGGAGCTGCAGGGCCTCGTGCCCTCCAGCCAGGCTGAGGTGGATCAGGTGCTCAGGTAAGTATGAAACTTGGAAACCTAAGTGTCCAGTATAAGCATGTACCTATTTTCTTTCCATTTCACCTGCCAATGAAACAGGTGTGTCCTATCTATAGGGTACAGTTGGGAAGTCAATTAGGAAACACATGCTAAAGCATCAACATGCAGCATAAAATGTTTTTCTCCTGAAAATCCTGTTATTAAACTTTTACTGTGTAAGGCTACGTAAGGCCTTTTGGCCTCTTTTTATGCATAGTGCTTTCCTAGGATTCAAAGTTTCTCTGGAAAAGGATGACGAATTCAGACATCATCTTTTTCCACTCTGTACCTCCTCACATGCGTCATCCCCATGAGCCTCTCTTATCCTTTTATATGACCCAGTGGGTGGTGCTTATGTTCTGATCGCCAAACACAGCCAAATATTCCAGGCCTTGCCCGCAGGTTGACTCTAAAATGTGCAAACCAAGGAAGTATGGCTGTGTGAGCATAGTTCACATAGCTAACCCAACCACGTCGTGGGTTACCATTACTTCTCCTTTTGTGTGGATCAATGCCACAGTCCTCGTGGCCAAAGAATGTCAACTGGATTCTCTTTCTTTAAAGTTTTATCATTTGCTTAATTGTGTGTAACTTCACATTTTAGTTTGCTTCAGAGTTGTATCATGACCTTATAAGAAAACTTTTTTTTGAATAGCTTTTTACAGGTTTTGAATCCTATATAATTTCGTGTGACTTCTAGTTATGTCTTTTATAAATAGCATGTGCATGTGTGTGTGCATGCACATGTGCGTGCTCAGTCGTGTCCAACTCTTTATAACCCTATGGATTGTAGCCCTCCAGTTTTTGAATGCTATTCCACTTCTTTGTGTGTGTTATTTGCTATTAATATATCCTTAATTGTTTTCCTAATCTCTTAGTCATACCTTCTATTTCATTACATTCCTGTTTTTCCTGGAACTTTCCCTCCCAAATCTCCCGTCTTGAGTTGTTCCTCTCTAGACCTACTACAGAGATGCCATAAGATATCCCTTCATTGTTCTCCTGTTTCCTGGATCCCATATCTTCCTCTTTCTTGAATTGTTGGATTACATCCTGTAAAAGTAAGGATGAAGGCTTCTTTCATGGTACACTGGATAAGAGTCCTCCTACCAGTGCAGAAGAACACAAGTTTGATCTCTGGTCAGGGAAGATTCTACATGCTGCCGAGCAACTAAGCCCACAAATCCTGAGTCCAAGCTCTCGAGCCTGAGAGCCACAACTAGTGAAGCCTGCGTGCCTAGAGCCTGTGCTCTGCAACAAGAGAAGCCACCACAAGAAGGCCACACACCACAACAGTTGCCCTCGCTTCCTCAACTAGAGAAAATACTCAGCCAGGAATGAAGACCCAGCACAGCCAGAATAAATATATAATTTTTTTTTAAGTAAGGATGAGAAAAGAGTATTTGGGATATAAATTTTTGTAAGGGTATTCTTACATGTGTGAAATGTTAGCATTTTGCCTTCATGTTTGACTGTTTAGCTGAGTATAGAATTCTCATTTGAAATCTGTTTCTTTCATTACTTTAAAGGCACAGCCCCACCAGCATCTGATGCAAATTTGATTCCCAAATCTTTTTTTTTTATTTTGGCTTGTGGGTTTTTTGTCTCTGGGAATTTTTACCCTCTTTTTATTCCAGGGAGCTGAAATTTTATTTAGAGGTACCTAAGTTGGGGTTCCCAAAAATTTTTTAGCATTCATTTTAAGCACCCACCTCAAATAAAAAAAAAGTTAGTCCTGCATATAATGCTATGTATTTCACTGTCTATGCTTGCCTCATTTTTGGTCTGATGGTCATTTATTTATTATTTATTCAAAAAGAATAAATGACTGTTAGCCTGAATAATGACCAGTAGCCCTTAATCAAATTATCTCTTCAAATTTTACTTTAAAAATAATAAACAGGGCTCAGATAATTTTTAAAATGAGCACCTGAAATCTTTAAACATTTATTTCCAGGCCAAAATGATTTGCAATTCTTGAACACGGTTTTATAACAGTGTCATTTTTTAGTCTTGGAAATTTAAGCAGATTTGTTCTTAGGTAGCTTAAAAAGCAGAGTTAGCTACTGAAATATTTTAGGGTCAGCACTAAAATGTGACCAAAGTTACAAGCGATCTTCCTAAGTAATCTCATTATAAATCCATACTTTCTTGCCATTAAGGACATTCTTTGAAAATAAAGTACAAGAAGATAAGGAGAGAAAAGAATTGGAAAAGAACCTACAAGACTCAACAGCGCTTTCACCCCAGCTGCCCCCGCCACCACCTCCTCCTCCACCTCCATCCAAGAAAAAAGGACAAAAGCAAGGTCAGTGGCTGATCATCTTGTAGAACCTTAACCATAAGTAACAAATGTGGGGGAAGAAAGGCTGAAGCTTGGACTGCCTTTTCAAGGTCAGGTCTCTCCGCTGCACACCTGGATTGGGTTCCCACCAGGTACCATCCATCCTCCATGCCATTTCCTTGCTTGAAGCTACAATGTTAGGTCAGCACAGTTTTACCCCATCTTGCCCTCCATTTTTATTTGTAAGATAAAAAATATTTCTTACCCAGATGTAAGCACTTAGTAAACAAAGTACTCTGAACAGTACTCTCTGCCGAAGGGCAGAGAGGGTGGGGGGTGACATGGAGACCTTCAACTGCTTCTCAAATTTCCCATTAGCTCATCAGAAAGCCACATCATATTTTAAAAATTAATGGTATCCTTTGATATGCACAACCAACATTTCTTCAGTCCCAGGTGACATTAATGAAAACTGTCTTTGGAAGACCTTGCCATTTTAAGGCATATAACTGAAGTTATCATAGCCCTTTGCTCCATGCCTTCTAACATACTGTTCACCTCAGTTGCTCTAATATATTAATTCCAGAGCTGCTGCTAGTGTTGTAACAGTGTTTTGTATGTCCATCCAATTACAACACTCCTTGAAGGCATGAATCATGCCTCATTCGATTTAGAACTACCAGTTCCTAGCATGATGCTGGGACTAGACTAAATACCAGATGAGTGTGGATTCCATTGAGTAAGAAAGCACCAGAACCATGGGCCAAAGAGATCATGAATACAAGGTCTCTTATTTCATAGTTTCAGATGCCGAGGCCCAGACAGAGGAGGAGAGTTGCCCAAGGCAGAAAAATCATGTTAAACCAATCTTCTGGAAGGTGGGGATGGCCGCTGCTGAATCATAGGCAGAGACCACCAGTGGGTGTTCATTTGGTGGTTCCTTTTGACTGATAGAACTTGGAATGTAAGACGGGAAGGAGTAGGAGGGAACCTTAATTTGCTAAACATTTAATGTGTGCTGGGCGCTTACACATCTGACTCCACTTACCTTACGTACCTGACTCGGGTCAGCAGCTGTGGGAAAGCAGAGAACAGGAGGGGAACGAGAGATTTATTATGGACGCTCTGGTGCCTGATCAGACTAAGTGGCTGAGAATATATGAGGGTGAAAGATGGCTGGGGATTCTGAGTGGATGGTTAGATCTGGAAGGAATTCCTCATAGAAAAAGACACCCACTTAGGGTTGGCAAGCAAGATAACCAGTTAGATATACACATGAGATGTTCAGCACAAAGCTGGGTATGCAAGAGCGATGGTGGAACATAGAAAAACAAAGCGTTTGGAATTCAGAGACTGTCCAAATGCTCTCCTTAAATTCACGTTCTGCTGGATGTGGGGCAAGTATTTAAGCCTAAGCCATCATTGAGATGAGATAACAATTTCTACCCTATATGACTGTGGAAGGAGTTAATACTGAATATTCTAAAATGTCTTTGGCAAAATTCATGGCTGGGGACTCTTTGGACGTTAGAGAGTAGTGACATCAGACGAACTTCTCAGGGGTGGAAGTGAGTACGTTCTTCCCAGCCTCAGTTTTCAGTCTTTGCATCTGTAAGTTAAACATTGAAAAATACAGTTTTATCATAGTCACACTTTTGCTTTCTGGAAAGCAATCTTTTATCAAATTTTTTTTCTTCAGGAAGGATGGAGACTTCTGCAGAAAAACCAGTCATACCTGCAGAGCCTCCTGAGCCTGTCCTCTGTGGCAGCATGGCCATAGGCGCTGTGTCACTGGCTGTTGCCAAAGCCAGTGCTGTGCTGGACAATAACCCTCTCTACCTGAACATTGCGTTATCGAAGCACCACCAGGTTAGTGCCCATTACACACCTTTATAAGGACCATGAGCGTCTCAACACGAATGAACCACGTTTCTCATTTCCTCTTGCTTCCCCGCCCTGCCACCCCCATTTCAGGAACAGCCAGAAAAGCTAACTATACCTCTTCTGATGGTGTCGCTGGTCAGCTGTGGGAAGTCATCACCTGGGAAGCTGAATTTGATGAAAGAAGTGATCTGTATACCCCATCCTGGATTAACAGCTAAACAAGTACCTTACATTATCTCAAACTACCTTTTCTTTAAAAAAAAATTTCTTCATCATCAGTGAGTTTTTAGTGGATGCTCCAAAGGCTTATTATACCAATGGAAAGGGAATTAAATTAAAAATGAGAAAAAATTTTAGGAAATTAGGGAAGCAGGAAGAAAACAAGACCACAAATGAAAGGGGATCACATTTAGATCACCTTGGATCTCTGGCTGTTTATAATACTGACTCATGCTAGAGGATCACAGTTGAGTTTGAGCAAGCCCTGGAGTTGGTGATGGATAGGGAAGCCTTGTGTGCTGCAGTCCATGGGGTTGCAAAGTGTTGGACATGACTGAGTGACTGAAATGAACTGAGAGGCTCACAGAGAAGCCTTGAGAGTGCTAGAATGATGTTCTTTGGGGCAACTGAGATATCTTTATTTACTAGTCTATGCACAATGGCTGCAACAAGAGGAAGCTGGCACTTTCATAGGAGCCCTTCTGTTAAGTAGGAACTGCAGAGCCTAGCAGATTGCCTGGCATGTAAGAGAGGTTTAGTGCATGTTTATGGAATATGGAAGGAAGGAATCCTAAGTGGCATGTTTACTACTCAGAGGTCTGTCAGTGCCTAACTGTTCTTCAGTGGCATAAATGAGTCAATATGCCTCTTTATATCTTCATGAAATATCCTGCCAATTAGGCATTAGGCAGAACTAAGCATTCGTGTTCTGTAGTGGACGTTTACAGGAAAAGGACAGGAAGCTCCGTCCCCTCTGGGCAACATAGTGATTGATACTTTATCCAACATAGTGAAAATCTTTTTTTTTTTTTTAATCTCAAGATGATTTCTTTATGATAAAGAATTCTTTTTTTTTTTTTTTTTAAGGGAAATAGGCATTACCTCGCTTTTATCAGTTTTGGAAGACTCAAATTTATATCTGGCACACCATCTGTCAGATCCCGTGCAGATCCTGGTGCCAGAATCTTTCCTTCAGTTAATATCTGTTGTGCTATTTGGGTACCAGAGCGTTTGGCATGCCATTCTTTGTCTGTCTCCATATGCAGATCCCACCATCAGCAGAATACATCCTCCCCCTTTCTAAGTGACAGTGGATTCATACTAATTCAAACACTCCCCTGCAGAAGCCCTTGATGACCTGGGACATGTGTTGCAAGAAGGTTGGTCAGGAGACCATGAAAGAGAGTGAAGTTAACGTGACCCAACCAACTAAACCAGCCAGTTCTGAACAGTGAAGAGAGGATAACGAGGAAGAGCCTCTCATTCATTTTCACCCAAATAAAAATGGAGAGTTGAGATTAGCATTTAATCCTCTGATATTGTAGGCCATATGTAATTCACTACCAAGGATGTCTAATCAAAGACCCCACAAATATTCTGAGTTAGAAATATTCATGTGTGGTGTAAGTGTTTATATTTAAAATTCTAGACTGCAGTTGTGAAGTGTGAAGTTAAAGTCACTCAGTCATGTCCAACTCTTTGAGACCCCATGGACTATACAGCCCATGGAATTATCCAGGCCAGAATACTGGAGTGGGTAGCCTTTCCCTTCTCCAGGGGATCTTTTGAACCCAGGGATTGAACGCAGGTCTCCCGCATTGCAGGCGGTTTCTTTACCAGCTGAGCCACAACAGAAGCCCAAGAATACTGGAGTGGGTAGCCTTTCCCTTCTCCAGGGGATCTTCCCGACCCAGGGCTCGAACCAGGGTCTCCTGCATTGCAGGCAGATTCTTTATCAACTGAGCTATCAGGCAGTTGTGGAAGATTACGGTTATTCTGCTTACAGGGTGTAGAGATGCTTCTGGAAATTCAGAAACACATCAACAAAGCAATTGAAATGGTATGTAAAGAGGATATATGGTATGTAATAACTGATGCTTATATACCTTCTGGTGTTGAAATTATAGTTCATATGCAACATGATCAATATTGTTGCTACAGAAAGGAAAACGTATTCATCTTCTTTGGGTTTCCCCCATGACCCAAGCTCCTATGTTCCCTCATTGGGGCCAGTTTCTAATGGAATTTAATCATCTCATTTTGATTTCTGAGGCAGATGGCCCTGTGCGAAGATTATGAGGGAAAGATCTGGCCCCTAGGATCATGAGAGGCCGCTTGGTATGATGGTGAAGGCACGGTCACATGTGCCTGCTCAGAATCCCAGTGTTGGGCAAATGAGTACCCTTGACTGAGAAACCCTTGGGGGGGATGTCACAGAGGCTGGATGGGGGCAGCTGTAGAGGCACCAGGCGGTTCCATCATATTCTTTTTTTATTATTAATTTAAATCGGAAGATGACTGCTTTACAATGTTGTGTTGGTTTCTGCCATTCAACAATGTGAATCAGCCATAAGTATACATATATTCCCTGCCTCTTGAGCCTCCCTCCCATGCCACCCGCATCCCACCCTTCTAGGATGTCACAGAGCGCCGGGTTGGGCTGCATGTGTTATACAGCAGCTTCCTATTAGCTGTCTTACATATGGCCATGTATATGTTTCAATGCTACCCTCTCAATTCGTCCCACCCTCTCTTTCCTCCGCTGTGTCCACAAAGTGCATCTCTGTCCACGGATGCATCAGGAATACCTGTTCAGACGCAGGAATGTACAGTCATGTTCTGACTGGGGTCGTGCACAGTGCACAGGCTGAGGGGCCCGATCCTTGTCTTTAACTTTGGGATAATGCTGCATTTATAGAGAAGCTGCAGAGTCTGTGCAGAGAGTTCGCAAACACCCCCTCACCCCAGTTTCCCCCAGGGTTAACAGGATACATCACCGAAGCACATTTATCACAACTAAGAAACCAAAAGACTGCGTTACTACTAACTGAGCTCCAGACTTTATTCAAATTTCACTGGTTTTTCCACTAACATCCTTCTTCTGTTCCAGGATCCAATCCTGAGCCCACAGTTACATAGTGTGAGGCTTCTAAACTACATGATTAGGATGCACTAGCTGATTCTCCTGCAGGATGGGAGCCAAGATGCCATCTCGATATGTTGTGAAGGAACTTTGGCTCCAGTGCAATCTTGCCAGCACTGAATCAGTGATGGGGGCAGGTGGCTGGGGCCCATGCCCTACAGTTGATCAGAATTGCTTTAAGCACCTGGCTACCCACTCCAGTATTCTTGCCTGGAGAATCTCATGGTCAGAAGAGCCTGGTGGGCTGCAGTCCAAGGGGTCACAAAGAGTCGGACACCACTGAGTGACTAACACTTTCACACATTCATACTGGAGCCAGTTTCCGGGGTGATTTCCAGGAGGCCAACTTCCTTATAGGTGACCAGCCTGCAGAGACTCAGACTTGGACAAGTTAACCCTCACCTTGCCTTTTGCGTTGCCCCTTTACTAGCTGTGGGCCCTTGTGCCAATTACATAAGCTCTCTGCCTCAGGCTCTTCATCCATAAAATGGATATGATACGTTGTGAGGAGTATGCAGGTTGAATATATGCAGCGTGCTCAGAGCTGACACGGCCATGAGCAGTGCCTAGTGCTGGTGGCTGTCAGAGCAGGTGGAGGAGATCCAGCTTAGAATATTAGAAATTCAGGATATTTGAGCTTTCTGGAGTCATCCTGACTTTCAAATTTTTAATTATACAATTTTAATTATACAGTTTATTTTTAATTATACAAGTAGCTCATGCATGTTCTTATGAAAATTCAAATGCTGGTAGAGCTAGTTCCCCTCACCCCACCCCTGTGCTAACTCCACCTGCCTGGACCCCACACTCACCACCACCCTCAGTTCCAGTTCTATCTCTAGAGCTGACCACTGTTAAAAATTGAGTGTGGTCTTCTAGCCTTTGTTTTGTATTTATACACACAGATATCACACATCCAAGTATATAGCATGATTTGTATTTAAAATCATGTAAAATTCTGCACAAATCTCTGCAGATGCTTTATTTTTTTACCCTTTTTATTTGTGTTCATCTTTTACTGATAATCTAGGAATTCTTTCTGTAATAAAGGCTTCAGTCCTTTCTACATGTCACATTAATACCTAATTTCCTCTACCATGTTGCCTGCCTTTTTAACTATTTTATGAAGTCATAGAGATATTTTTTCTTTTTCAATTTTGACAAAATAAAATGTATCACTGTGTTCTTCTAAGGCAGTGGTTCTTAGTGGGGAGTGATTTTGCCCAAAGGGACAATTGACAATGCCCAGAGATGTTCTGGGTTGTCCCAGTTTGAGGCTCTCCTGGCATCTAGAACGCTGAGATCAGGGATGCGGCTCCACATCCGACAATGCACGAGGCAGCCCTTCAAGCAGAGGCTCACCCAGTCCAAGTATCAAGAGTGCCACAGCTCAAAACGCTGCTTTAGGACTTTTGCCCTTGCTCAGCTCTGGGCCATGAATATGCTGCTCTTTACCTGGAGGGCTCGGCACTCCCACGTTCCCCCCCTCCCACCAGGTATCTGCTTCTTCCGAGTCCCCCCTTCCCTGACTCTCCCCCAGGGAAGTCCCCTAGCTCGGCACTCCCCACCACACCGCCTTCCTCCTGGTTGTTGGCTGCGTCTCACCACCTGCCATCACTGGATCACAGCCTCCTGACCCAGTGCTGTGCGTGTCGCGCTGTCTCTCTTGGCACATCACTTCGCTTCCTATATTATTTCTATTAATACCAAGGGATAGAAAGCTCAGCTGACTCCACAGTGAAAGGAAGCAGGATAACTTCTGTATGTGTGTATACTTGAGTATGAACCTTGTTGATTCTTGACAAACATGCCTCCACTTATAGAGGCAATAACTGCTGGGCATTAAGGTGCATCGTCTTTTGGGGGGGATGGCTGTGCTGGGTCTTTGTTGATTTTGCACGGGCTTTCTCTTGTGCTGAAGCTGAAGCGCCAATACTTTGGCCACCTGATGCAAAGAACTGACTCATTAGAAAAGACTGATGCTGAGAAATATTGAGGGCAGGAGGAGAAGAGGACGACAGAGGATGAGATGGTTGGATGGCATCACTGACTCATTGGACATGAGTTTGTACAAGCTCTGGGAGTTGGTGATGGACAGGGAAGCCTGGCATGCTGCAGTCCATGGGGTCGCAAAGAGTCAGACACGCCTGAGCAACTAAACTGAACTGAACTTGTGGAGCACAGGTCCTAGGCACATGGACTTCAGTAGTTACAGCATTCAGGCTCAGTAGTCGTGGCATATATAGGCTTAGCCATTCCGTGGCATGTGGAATCTTCCTGGACCGGGGATCGAGCCCATGTCCCCTGCATTGGCAGACAGGTTTCTGTCCACTGCGCCACCAGGGAAGTCCTAAAGTGCACCCTATAAAAGGCTAGATCCATGTTACAGTGTGCTGTCAATACTGCAGACTGTGGGAGCGTCTCGTTGGTAATTAGCTTTGCTTTTAATGTCACATGACATTACATACATCAGATCCAGCAGATTTAATGACCATCATCTATTTCCGAAAGTCAAACCTATCCAGTAGGTGAGAGTGTTTGCACCGTAAGAATATTTAAAACAATATGTTGGGCCTTTAAAAGCAAATCCCACACTGGGGTTATTCCTTACGGACAAGAAGGGGACTTAATACCCTCCTGTAAAAAAGAATTCCTGAACACAGCAGGAGTCAGGACATGATGAGGGAATACTTACTTATATAAGTAAAAATGCATGAACATGTATATCCATACCCCCATACATTAGAGTGGTTGGTATCACCCATGTGTGTGTGTGTGTGTGTGAGAGAGAGAGAGAGACTTGCAGCGTGACCAGCTCGGCCCAGAACGTTGCCAGGTCAGAGGACCAAAAGCTCTGCCCACTGCCACAGACGTGTCTGGTGACATATCTTTATCTTCTGTCCCACAGTCCCCTCCTCCAAAGCCAGAGACGAAAAAAAGTCATGATGGAGGCAAAAGAGGCCAAGTAAGTAAATGCACTTCCCACACTCTGTATGACAGGTCATTTATTCCCCGCCCCCTCCCCCTCCCAAAGTCACTCTGCTCCAGGACCAGGCCTCACATAAACAGAAATCGCATGGTGATATGGCTTCAAGGGGACTGACCCAGGCGGCCAGCCCCCAGAGCTGGAATATCATTCCGTCCCTGCCTCTCCGGCAACAGGCTGCTGGGCCCGCAGTCGCCTGGCCCACTGAAGTCTCAGACTTTGACCTTTCCCCAAGATCATTTGGGTCCTCACACCTTCTTCCACTGTCGTGCATCCTCTGTGCCGTGTCCTTTCAGCTGGAGTCGCCCATCCTTTTTAAAATAAAACCTTTCTTGAAGAAGAATTACATTTTTTTAACTTACATTTTCACAGTTGTGCTGCACTGTGCTTAGTCGTGTCCAACTCTTTGAGACCCCATGGACTGTAGCCTGCCAGGCTTCTCTGTTCATGCTGATTCTCCAGGCAAGAATACTGGAGTGGGTTGCCCTGCTCTCCTCCAGGGGATCTTCCCAACCCAGAAATCGAACCCAGGTCTCCTGCACTGCAGGTGGATTCTTTACTGTGTGAACCACCAGAGAAGCCCTTTTAATAGTTCAGTTCAGTCACTCAGTTGTGTCCAACTCTTTGCAGCCCCATGGACTGCAGCACGCCAGGCTTCCCTGTCCATCATCAACTCCCAGAGCTTACTCAAACTCCTGTCCATTGCATCGGTGATGCCATCCAACCATCTCATCCTCTGTCACCCCCTTCTCCTCCTGCCTTCAATCTTTCCCAGCATCAGGGTCTTTTCCAATGAGTCGGTTCTTTGCATCAGGTGGCCTTTTAACAGTTGTATCCTTCTAAAGGAAAATGGGACACAGGAAAGAGCAGGTCTAGAGGAAGAAGGCAGAGTTAGGGACAGGCAGGACAGACACTTATAGGGACAGACTGAAGACTCACCAGTCTGGTGGTCATGGCTCAGGTCAGTCCGTGTTCAATGGTAGAGCCAACAGAGAGATGACATGGGCAACTAAAGAGAGAGGAGTGTGTTCCCAGGTCAAACTTGAAAACCTCAGGAGTAAGAAAACTATTCCCAGATACTGCAGAACACTCATCTGCCCAGAGGTCATGCAGACATGAGCAGGAACTAGGGAGAGGGTGAAGGAGAGTAAGAGGACCTTGTGTTTGTAGAGCTGAGTCTGGTTATTAGCTGCCAACCACCAGAAGCTCCAAGAACCTTAGCGTGCTATATTTACATGCGTGGTTTTCTTGATCCTGCAGCAGCAGATCACCGGCAAGATGTCCCATCTTGGCTGTTTAACCATTAATTATGACACTGTAGAGCAGCCACTGCTCCTCATACAAGGAATCTGTGCGAACCTGGGGCTAGAATTGGGAACGGACCTGCATCTAGCCATCAACTGTGCCGCACATGAGCTGATGGACTACGTAAGTTTCCACTCGAGAGTTTTTGCCTTTTGTTTCAGTCCCATTATTTTTTAAATTAGAACTCAAAAGAGGAGCCTATCTGTTTATATTTCCGAAGTCTATTTTTTCAAGTAATATCATGGAAGGGTCCAAATATAAATGGAGTTGGGAAAGCCAAGTTAGCTAATGACCAGACAACGTGCTGTGCTGTGTTCAGTCACTCGGTTGCATCCAACTCTGTGCAGCCCCATGGACTGCAGCCCGCCAGGCTCCTCCGTCCGTGGGGATTCACCAGGCAAGAACACCAGAGTGGGTTGCCATCCCCTTCTCCAGGGGATCTTCACAGCCCAGGGATGGAACCCAGGTCTCCCACATTGCAGATGGATTCTTTACCATCTGAGCCATCAGGGAAGCCTATAGTCTTCTTCTGACAGACAATAACATAGCCATATAACTTTAAATATTAACAGGAAATGTCATAATAATTATATAGAGAAATTCTGTAATAAAAGTGACTAAAATGAATTACTTACATTGAAATCATGAGAACTGCTGAAAAATAACAAATTGGTATGTTCTGCTGAGTACATTCATTTGGTTGATGAATGCTGAATTGGTCAAGCATAAAAAGTGAGTTAATTGTAACTATGACTTGACAAGCTCTTCTAGACACATGGTTCTTGGAGTTTTTGCTGGTGACTCACTTTTTAAATATAAAAAGTATTTCCAAGTTATTGAAGTTTTTGGAGAATAATTAGTAATGGTAATTAATGTCAAATTCAGGGGACATGACCAAATAGGATTCCACTTTAATTTGCAATTCTAATTTTTGACTTCAAAGGAAATCTTGAATAGTATATTAGAAACCTAAGTATCAGCTGACTTCTAAAGTTTTTAGTTTCCTAAAGAAACTAAGCACAGAAAAGAATGTTTAATGTAATTTTCTATTCTTCACATAATGATTGGTTCCTAGGCATACCATTAAGAAAAATAATTGCATGTTTTCATCTACAACGTATACCATGAACTATGAATATACTGACTGCTAGCGCTAACGAGACTGGATATTTATTGCTTATATTCGGTAAAATGCATTAGCTAGATAGCAGATAATTCTTCTTATGTTAGTTCAAAGTCATTGAAAAAGTTAGTTCAAAGCATTTCCTCTCTGACAAGATTGTATACGTTTTGCGGTATAGAAACTAAGAGTTCTTAACCACTTTTTAATGTGAAAAAAGTACAGAATCTTTTCAGTGATGGACTTCTTAGGAACCTGCTGAATTCTAATGGAATCCGTTCTGTTAGCAGCCACAGGAAGGCATTAGTAAATCAGTCATTCTGGTGCACTCCACCTCCCTCCCCGTACCTAAATGCCCCAGGTACCAGTGCTGGACACAGATTTGGACTGGACATAAGGGTGCTGTGTTTGCAGACATCATACTAAATTCTCCAGGTCCGTTCACTCCTGTACGTAAGTACCTGGGGGCATTCCAGACTTCAGATGAACAGGCTACACTAGAATTCCACTTCCAAAACAATAGTCGCTACTAGCACATGCCTGCTTGCTTTCACCCAAGTCTCTTTACATTTCATATTGACTGTTCATATCTCAAAAGTCTAGCCCTGCTTTCAAATTTAAAATATTCACAGTAAAGAAAACAAGCTAAATTCATCCACTGTGAGTGAACAATGGCAGTTCTAGTGAGCAGGCAGGTTTGCACTGCTATTCTGTTTATGACTTTATGTGATTGCCCGTCTTCCAAGCAGCCAGGTATCTGGCATCACATCCTAAAACTGAAGTAAGGAATTACTCCTCTCCTACTCTGCAGGCAGTTGTTTTGTGCAGAAGGTTTCATCTGAAGTCCGCAGGAAGAGCTGTATGGGGCATCCAGAGAAACGCGGACTTGATTTTCTCAGGTTGATATTTAACAGATATTTAAAGTAAAAGGCACAGATTTCTCGTGTGAGGGTGGCCTGAAAATAACCCACAGTCTTTTATATGAAATGAATGAAAGAAGTTGAATTGCATCTTTAATGTTGGAAGAACTCATCATTCAGCCTTTATTTTAATATCTTCTTTACACTTATCAGAGTAAAGGAAAGTATGAAGTGATGATGGGGACCTACAAAAATGCAGCTGAGATGGTTGACCTGTATGTGGATCTGATCAACAAGTTCCCTTCAATTATTGCCTTAATTGATCCTTTCAGGAAGGAGGTAATGGGATTCACCTTGAATTTCATAATAAAACAGAATAAAGTCTCATTCTTTTCGATCTGTAGATTTGAAATGTAATTTGGGCTGGGATATTTTATTTGGGCATTTATGAGAAAAGGCCCTTACCGGGAAAATGACTAGCAGAAACAGAATTACCTAGGAGTGTGCCCATCTACGGAATAAAACATGTATCCCCCAGCACTTCAGAGTACCTGTGTGTTTACCAGCAGCCTAAGTGATGGCAGATGAGCCTGCTGTGCTGGCTGGTGCTTCAATAGGTTAATCACACATCATTTCCAAGTGCTCATAGAAACAGAACTTCAACTAGGCCAAATGTTTTTTAACCTAAATTCAGTTACTACACATGTATAGAAGTTTAAAAAAAACATATTCTTTAAAAGATTTGAGATATTGAGGTTTTCTGACCTGTTCACACTAATGCATCCAACAAGGACTGTCTATGTGCCTATAACTATCTCTCTTCCTAACCCACTTAAACTTCAAAACTTACATTCTTGATTTTATGAACTTGAGAGCCATTAGATATAGTGAGCAGATATCCTCTTTGAGATAACTCAGCTATTAAAATTTGAGGGACAGAAAGAGAGCTGGATCTTACTGGAGCCCCAGGCTCTCTCATTCCCATATTTCCTTTCACAGCCTGGGCTACATCCCAGCACTTGTGGAAGATACTGAGCCCAGATCTTGCATCCCACCAGACGTTATCTTCTGCGGCTTGTCCCCAGGCTCTGGCCACAGCTCTTTTTTAATGTGATAAGATGCACCTGTATTGTCTGTCCTAATGGGACAGGTGGAACTCTAGTACAACAGCTGGGAAGACTGTATATTACTATTTAAATGAGCATTTCACTTCATTTGGTCTCACCAATTAAAAATAAGGGTGTTGGGAATGAGGGTCTACAGCCCTACAGGCTCATTTCTTTCCATTGTCTTTTTACCAGAGATAACATTAACATCCTCCAAGCAGCCAGTGTTTAGCAGCATCGTGGATAACACAGTGGGTGGGAAAAGCCTGTGCTTGAAGGATGTCAGAATCAACGTGGAGAAAAGCATTTAATGTGTATTAACATTTTATTCACTAGATCTTTAAGCTCAAATTTCATCACTTTAGGTTTCTATTCCACAAAGCCTATTAACTTGTGTGGCTGTGGTACAAGCAGCATTCAGCTGAAAAATGCAAAAAACAAAAAACTCCCCCTAAACCCCTAGCTTGTATATCTCAGAAAGGTGTCTAACTTTGATTGTCTATGATTCCTGTTGTTTTGTGATGATGCTCCATTCACTGTAATGACCAATTCTTAAATATCCATCCAGGACTCTGAACAGTGGGACAGCATCTATAATGCTCTTGGTTCCAGGTGTTACATAATTGCAGGCACCGCGTCCAAAAGCATCTCTAAACTGCTAGAGGAGGGCAACATCAGCATCCTCAAATACAGCGGGCTGATCATAAAACACACAAACCAAACTACGATGTCGGACTTGGTGGAAATAACCAATCTCATTGACAGTGAGTAGAAATACAGATCTGAAAGACTCATTATGAACTTAAACACACAGTGTATCAGGCACTAAAAAGCATGGAGTCCATCTTGGAAGAAAAAAACACCCCAGCTCTTTGTGAGTGATTTGGTGCTAAATAGCAAAATGTACCTTACTACTGATTCAGTTCATAATGTTCTAAGAACAGCCCCACCCAGGAGGTCGCCCCTTTCAGGGAGGGCTACCACAAACACATGGCTGAGGCTGCTGTTCTCTCAGCTTCACAGGACACCACACTGATTCTTTTTTTTTCAATCATTAGCCCACACTGGCTTTTTTTTAGTTCCTCAAGAGTTTCAAGCTCTTTATGACCTACAAGTCTTTGAACATGCTTTTCCTTCAGCCTAGAATGCTTTGCCCTGTACCATTTAGTTGGCTAACTAGTCCTGATCCTTCAGATCTTCTTGACCTAAATGAAACCTCTTCAGATGTAGATGCCTTTTCCTAATTTTCCCCACCCCTCACTGGCTACTCTGAATCTTTCTCATCCCATATTTTCAACTGTAGTAACTGGCCACAATTTGTTCAGTTGGGTCTGACTCTTTGCGAGCCTAGGCTTCCCTGTCATCCACTATCTCCCTGACATCAAACTCATGTCCATTGAGTTGATGATGCCATCCAACCGTCTCATCTTCTTGTTGCCTCCTTTTCCAGGGTGTTCTTGGGAGTCTTGTTCACTTATGCACAGGGCCTGAAACATGAGTATCGTCAGTGGATCTCAGGAACTAAGCAGAAGGCTAGTCTCAGAGCTGGTGCGAGACTCAGATGGAGACTGGGAGCCAGGGGCCTGGGCTGGATGCAGAAGATGGAATGAAATGCCTGTGGTCCCTTCGCCTGCAGCCTGCCCCGGTCTAGGACCCAGCAGAGTGGCTTGCAGGTGGTGGGAGAGACGCCCCCGGCCTGGCCTTTCTTCCTGGGCCTGGCACTTGGCAGACATTCTGTCCCATGCCAGATCACTGCCGTGACTCCTGCCTGTAAGACACAACACTGTCACCACAGGAAGAACTCTGGATTGCAGTCTTTGTAGGCCTTGGCAAATTTTAAGGGGTTTTGAGATCTTTAAACGTGATTGATTAAGTACTATTAACACTGCTCTTCTAATAAGTCAACATTCAGAAAGACAGTTTTCCTTTGAACAAAATTTTACATGAATTGTGAAATCTGTTATTTAGGCATATGATGCCCTTGTACTTACTTGTATTTTGACTCTAAGATGCACATTTTTCTACATTGAACATGGATGATTGTGTCTTACAGCTGTGGTCTGAGAAATGTGTCAATCTAACTTGAGCATTTTTCCTCTTTAGTGGTTAATAATGGCGCCTCTTACAATCGAGGGTATCTTAGATTTGATGAAACATAGCATTCATTTAGTGTTCATTATCTACACAGATATAATCAGGGTACTAGAAATGCAAATATACGGGTTAGAATTCTCAGATGGTCAACGAATTGACTCTTCGCAGTTTTAAACCTCTGGCAGACTTTAAAGTTTTATTCTGGAGGCTTGTATCTGTTGATTAGATTCATACCATCTAAAATGAAACGAATTCCTCTGCTTACAGGTAAGAAGCTCATTGCCGTCTTTGGAAGCACAGAAGGAGAATCGTCTGATGACAGCCTTGTCGATTTGGTAAGTGCTAAAAACTGGTCCATTGCAGAATTGCCAAAACACTGCTTTTATCATGAAATGGTGTTTCAGAGTGGTGGACTTTGGCAGACAAAGTCATGTAACCTTTTATGAAAGATTTGCTTCCTCCCAGACAGCTGCCTTTTGCAAAGAGCTAATCTTTGAACTTTTAAAAACAAGAAAAATTGAAGTCCTGGGAAAATGATGAGCAGACTTAAATGACTGGGCTGTGCACTTGCAATCTTACCTCCTAAAATGAAGTGATAAATGCCAGAGTGTTCTTATATAAAAGTCAGACGCTCACATGACTAGGATAGCATCTGATGTACAGTCACACTATCTCTGTACCCCTGAGTCTTCTCGGCTTGTAAGCAGGCCACTTTACACTTATAAGATGAGAAACTGACTTAAGAGAGTAAAACCAAAACACACAGCGGCAGTGTGTGGGTCCCTCCTCCCTAACGAGTTTAGTTTAGCGAAACATGACTTCACTTAAAATAAGCTGTTCCTCATCCCTTTAGGCTGTTGGACTTGGTGTCCGGTTTATCAAGTTGGGAGGTCTTTCTCGTGGCGAACGGGTGACCAAGTACAACCGCCTCTTTACTATAGAGGAAGAACTTGGCCAGAATGGAACACTGGGTATGTGCTGCTTTCTGCTTTGTTTTCCTTTAGCCATGAATAAGAGAACAAAGATTGGGAGAGGGAGGAATAGAAGTCTCTCAGCAGGCGGGCAGGGGAATCCAAAGACTATAAATAAGTGCTGACAAAACCAGGATGGCATTTGCCACAATGTGCATTGTTTTCTTAATGGATTATCTATTTACCTGAATGTTTAAAACTCTCGCCCTTTTTTTTTTTTTTTGATGAATAGGCTGTGTGATGCTTTTCAATAGACTTAATTGATTGGAATTTCCAAGCCTACCTTTTGTTATGGTCCAAATTATACTTAAGGTTTCTCTGCACAGCCCAAGAAAGTTAAAGACAGATGTTTCCCTGGTGGTTCTTGGCAACAATTTGTCGTACTTAAGTAGACAGCATGTTAATTTAATCTACCTTGGAAAGACTACAGTCTCAAGAGAAATGAACCAGTCATTTATGACATCAAACTTTGTAAATCTGCATGGATAGAAGCAGCTTATGTACCAGCTACCTGGAGAGAAAACCTCCAATATGCATTTTTACTCTTTATGTATTACTGTGATAGCTAAAAGAAAGCATGCAAAGACGTTTAAAGAGACCAATACTTGTCTTTGCAAAATTCTAAAACTATTTGCATTTTAAAATGGAATTGACAGACTGCAAAAAAGGATGTTATTTAAGTAGTGCTGACGTACTTGTTACCATAAATCAGGGGTCCCCAACTTGCGGGATCTAATGTCTGATGATCTAAGGTGGATCTGATGTAATCAATAACAAAGTGCACAATAAATCTAACGCACTTGAATCATCCCAAAGCCATCCATCCCCTCACCACCCTCCCCTGGTTCGTGGAAAAACTGTCTTCCATGAAACAAGTCCCTGGTGTCAAAAAGGTTGGGGGCCGGCCACTGCCATAAATGTAACTCTTGAATGAGATATATTACAGAAAGTATTGTGGACAAGCAAGGAAGTCCTACTCAATACAGGCACTTTTTTCAGGGACCAATAGAAATAGTAACTATAAATTTGTCACATGTAACATATGTAATGACCTTGACACACATCTTAAGATTTATAGAAAAAAAAAAGATATAATGGGGAGACTATGTTTCAGTCATGTAAGGGCAGTCAAAAGTTCGTATTATTTAGTGTGTAACATGAGGGCTTTTTTTTTCAAATGGGTAAAATTATATGGCTCCTACTTACTGTCTGATTAATTTTTGTCATCCTGACTCATGGAAGCTTTAGATTCCCTAAATGACCGATCACATTTCCAACCAGACTTCGCCACAAGGGGAACAGCTGCTTCCGGGCATCAAAAAGGACTCTAGTGACCGGGGGCCCAGCTCCTCCCTGGTGACAGTGCCGGCCTCTGAGCATTCCGGAATGAATTAACAGATTAACGAGGATTTTGCTGACATTGGCAGTGGTCAATACATGTGAAGGGGGACCAAAAAAACTGGAAAAGCAAACCACTCCACTGAGAGGTTGCGTAGGAAATCTTGGCAAAAGCTCAGCCGTTAAAACACTGTTCTTGCCTACGGGGACCTGAGTGCAACAGTCTAAGCTGACAGAGGCTGATCTTGGAATAGTTAGTTGGCAACGGTTTGTCTCATGCAGAGCACTGGCCTTCCCTCCAGTTCATCTTCCTCTTATCCTATGGTGCTCAGCCTCTGCCCAAAGTCTGCTGTATACCAGACGTTCCAGAATGTTGTCTAAGGATACAATGCAGACTGAACAAAACAAGTGTATTGCAGCTAACGTATAACCAATGACAGGCCCACTCTTTCGCAGGTCTAGAATCCTTTCTAATGGTGGTGTGACACCTCTGGACAGTTCTGAAGCTGGTCTCCTTTAAATCCTGTAATAAACATAAAAACTGGAACCAGGGGCTTCCCTGCTGGTCCACTGGTTAAGACCCTATGCTTCCAATGCAGGGAGCATGGGTCTGATCCCTGGTCAGGGAACTAAGATCCCACATGTCACATAGCCAAAAAAAAGAAAAAAAGAAATCAGCCACTGAATTAGTAAACTTTATTGTTGTCATTTTTTAATAGGCTTCAATGAAGAACACACATTTTTCTCCTGGAATGAGGAAGCTGAAAAGGCTGGTGAGCTGCACGAGGTCCCTGAGCCCATCTTCCCCACAGAAGTTGCGGAGGAACTCGCCAAACTTTGAGCATCTTCCCACCGGGGTTGCACGCACCCCAGCTGACAGCCACACCACTCAGACTGTTAGACTGATAGACCTGGAGGATATCTTCATTTTGCTTTTGCTCCAAAAACTTCACTAACTTGTGTGCTTTTTCTTCCTTTACGTTTACTGTTTGGTGAAAGACAGAGATAGTATTTTGCCTGAAATTATACCTGTGAACCTGTCTTCCAGCCGTCACATTTCTGTGGGGATCCTGTTTGTACCTGTTCATGCTCTGGTTCATGGAAAAATTGTCTTGCACATGTTTGTATATGTCCATTTGAGGGGGAGGGGTCATGACCCAGTAGAACAGTCCAATATTTTTGCCACCAACTCCACACTCAGTTCAAACACCCCATACTTTACTAGTCAGAACATCTCTAAAAATAAACATCTTTTACACTGGGAGCTTTCTCTGCCAGGAAAAGGTATACATCTTCTCTTTTTATCTTAAATATCCATGCTATAAAGCACACACACAGTTTTATAGCCAACCTCGTGCAAAACTATGAGTTTCACATATTTTTTTAAGAGCCAAACAGCTTCCTCTAACTTTCCTACCCTCAAATCCCTTTTCTCTGATTCCCACCTCTTTCTAAATTTTAATTTTTCATCTATCATTTATATCCCTGGGGAATCTCCTTAGAGCCTTTTTGGAATGAGTATAAATGAGAAAATAAATGAGTATAAATTCAGTAAACACTGAGTTTATTCATTTGATGAATGAATAAATACTTTTAAAGTCATTAAATGCATAATTATTTTTATTATAGCATCTAGTAGGTGATTAAAAACGATGCAACATATAGATTGTCTTTTTTGAAAGCTGGTATTGGGGTGATCGAGGAGAGTCAAAACCAATCATGTTCAAACACTGACCTGTAATATAATAACATCCAGTGGCTTTATATGATTTAAATTCTCTGTTCAGTTACCATATTTTTTCCCGAAATTACATAAACTGCTACGTACTGACCTGTGAGAAAGTTGGCTAAGTTTAGATTTCTGGTGTATTCTCTAAGTTTTTCTAAGCACTCCGAGGACCTCTCTGTTGAAGAGAGTGCTAACAGGGAGATGTAATGATCTTATGGCAGAGCCAAGGCCTTACTCTCAAAGCAGTGACTTAAAGTAGGCTCGGTGGCAGGTTCGTTCAGAGCCCAAGGCAGGAGGGTTGGTTGGTATCACTCTGAAGTTAAGAGCTGTGTCACAGTGCGCGATTGTAGTTGCCCTTCCTGATTCTTAGCAATAAACAATGTACCCACACACACATACACACACACACAGGAAATATGGGAGGTCACGTGAGAGTATGCCCTGAAACTGTGATACAAATTATAACCGAATGAAGCCACAACAAAAATGTACAACTTAGTAACTGAATAATTAAAAATTAACCAAAGAGGTGACTTATTACCTCAACCAAGTCAACACTAATTTTAGTGCTGAGCACTGCCTATTCTCCTTGACCTCACTTGAGGCCTGGGGTCACCAAATGGACATTAGCACTTTAAGTTTCTGAGAGTGATAAGCACTGTTTCTATTTATATATTTTCTCTCTCTACATACGTTACAGGACATGTAATAGATATAAACCGTATCATGGACCCAATGGACATGAGTTTGGGTGAACTCCGGGAGTTGGTGATAAGCCAGGGAGGCCTGGTGTGCTGCAGTTTATGGGGTCGCAAAGAGTCGGACCCGACTGAATGACTGAACTGAAGATATTACATATGAGATGAAAGAAACTCATCATACCCTTTATTAGAAATGGCAGGGGGACTGGGGAATGTTAGTGCTTGGAGGAAACTTCAAATCCAGTCCTTAAGTAAGGACTGCTTGATGACCATACTAAGGTCAATGATGATGAGAGATGCTTATCCATTCTCCACAACTTATTGCCACATAAGCTGAAGCCATTCCGTGATGAAATGATTAAATATGTATTGGAGTGGGTTGCCAGTCTCTTCTCCAGGAGATCTTCCCAACCCAGGGATCAAACCTGTGTCTCATGCATTGCAGGCAGATTTTTTTACCATCCAGCCACCAGGGAAGCCCCTAAACATGTATGGTGTGCATTTATAAAAATCATCCAAGCCTTGTTTTTAACATTCTGTGAAACAGACTATCATTTACCTGACAAATATCCTAAAAATGGCGTGGAAGGATAATTAACAGTAATCTTTACCTGCCCTACTCTATTTCTAATAGACATTTTACTGTTAACAAAAAAGGTAAGGAAGGAGGAATAATGGTGAGTAGTAGAATCTGCCTGCAATGTGGAAGACCCAGGTTTGATCTCTGGGTTGGGAAGATCCTCTGGAGAAGGAAATGGCAACCCACTTCATTATTCTTGCCTGGGAAATCTCATGGACAGAGGAGCCTGGCAGGCTACAGTCCACAGGGGTTGCAAAGAGTCAGACACGACTGAAGCTACTAACACACAGAGTCAGAGCCGCAACGTCCTTTGTTTTCACTCAGGCCAATCAAGGTTGCATGGTTTTAGCCCTGTTAACGCCACAGTTATTTCCACAGGAATGGTCAACTGCTGAAACCAATGGAGGTGAGTTTATATGAGACTAGCTCAGCTACAAAAAGGTACTAGAAATAATTTTATCAAAGTAATTTTAAATACTTTGTGATCATGGTGAAGGAATAAGCAGCTCAGAAAAAGTAAGAACCCTTTCAGAATACCAGTGACTAAATGTTGCCTGGTCCAGCTAACACATTTCACCAGATGACTGACTCTTTACCCTGGAAAGGGTGTGTGATGAGAGATGGAATTACAAATGTAACAGAATTTTGTATTTCCAAATACCTTTAAGACACATGCCAGCAGACAATATACACAGGGATGGGGAAAGCAGGAAGAAACGTAGCATAAAATTCCTCAAAAGAAATCATTTTGTGGATTATTAAAAATTACTAAACTTATCAAGTCTTATACAATTTTTTTATTAAAGGATGTCAAGTTTGGGGAACTAAACCAAAAATATCAATAACCACAAGTGACCTTTAGTGGGAAACTATTGGTGCTTTTTAATAAATGTGCTGAGGAGAGTTCAAATCACAGCATAACAGACCTTATTTCAGTGAATTAATGCCATTTGTAATTTGTATATCATACAGCAGTATTGTTCAATCAGGGGAAGTCACAGTTGAAAAGCATTACATTTTAATTCCCTATGAGTAAACTGATAAGCAACTGTAAAAACATCACTGGAAGAAACATGGAAACAGCCAAGCATAACGAACCTACAGAAGGATAATTATCTCCAAATTTAGGAAGTACATTTACTTGCCTAACCACCTTTTCAAGCCTATGTTTAGCATACGTGCAAAAATAAAATACAACTACTGCAATTATTACTATCATTTTCTTCCGCCCTTAGGTGAGTAACACCTGACAGCTTCATGCTGAGCTATGCTAACAAAACGAAACCTTTCACTTTCTTTAATAGTAAAATTACCCTTACTGAATCATTGTCATAAGAAAATGCATTCAAGTACATTACCACTTATTTTAAATAAACACCAATTTTGAAACAATCAACTTTGAAAAGCTGCATAAGTCTTTTTTTTTTAATCCCTGATTACATTTCTTTATTCGCTGTGGTAGACTGAAACATTGTATTTTTAGAGACTATCACCTAATTTGTTTAAAAACAAAACAAAACAACAAACTTGTGTAATGTAAAACAGCAGTGAAGCATGAAACTGTATGCTTGTCGCTTATCTTCACTGTACGTAAGAACTGGGATAAAATATGGTACTTGTGCCACATGAGTACATGAGAAAACACAATTGACCCATAGCACTGAACACACCGTTTACCAAGATAATACTCTATTAAATTCAAGCTTTGGACTTCACCTCAATTCTGCATTCAGGCCACTAGAGCATTCCCTCCAAAGTCTTTGGGAAGCTTTGGACACAATCATCCCATAGTTAATAATGTGTGTAATTAACACTGAGTATGAAACTGCTAGCTTGACATCAGCTCCTAAAATTTAAGCTTATCTCAGTATATCCTAGAAAGTAATTTGTATACCACAGTGCCTAACAATTTCCATGCTACTGAAGTTTCTCCATCCAAAAAAAAAAAAAAAGGATCAGATACGCAAAACAGAAGCTTCTCTGGGTTTTTTTAAAATCACCTTATTAAGCTAGTCAGTTCTGTTTATCCAATTATACACAAGTGCTGCAACCTTTCATCATTACATTTGATTAGTGGTATGCACATTACCTAAGAAGATAACATCTGAATTTTTTGTTATCTTCTAAAAGAAGTCACATTTAATACAGTAATTAGAAAAAAATCTTATCCCTATAAACATTAAAAAAAGCTACCAAGAATGGGTATTTTGCTAAATAGCTTACTTATATTTATAGGTGAACTACTTACAAAAGTGACATCAGAAAAGAACCTATATTCTGAATACAGTGACAAGAACAGTGTCTATAGCCCTTGCCAATACACCAAAACTAATCATGTGCTCGTTACAAAAGGACTTCCGCACGTGCCAGCCTTCGGTTTACAGATCAGCAGTTGGAGCTGCTGGAGTCTCTCACTCTCTGTTTGTATCCTGGTTTAGTTTCACCTTCATCATCCTTGTGTTGAGCTGGATCTTTCTCAGCGACCTGGTCTTTGGTTTGAGGTTCGTGTGTGGAAACAGGATCTAAAACTACAACCGGTTTGGCTTGTTTTCCACTGCCAATGTATTGTTTCCTGTATCCAGTGTTACTGGGAGGCCTAGGGGGTGAACAGTTAAACAAACAAACAAAAAATTAAAAGCAGAGAGAGAAAGCATTTATCTTTCCGTATTCCTGGATTCAGAGGAGCAAAAACCCCAAAACATTCTAAGTCTAGTCAACATGCAAAAAGTGGTCTTTGAGGTGCCAGCCATTAAAAAAAAAAAAGCTATTAGATTACATCTTAGGAACACAAGGCCAGAAGAAAGGCGGAAAAAGTCAGAGCAATTAACTGCAGAAGTGTTAAAAAGCCAAAGGCACCTACCTGCTTAATCGCACACTCTGCTCATAGAAGCACAAAGCTCACAGGTCCTCT
Source organism: Bubalus kerabau (assembly GCF_029407905.1). NCBI lineage: Eukaryota > Metazoa > Chordata > Mammalia > Artiodactyla > Bovidae > Bubalus > Bubalus kerabau. Next base: position 39,523,784 of record NC_073645.1, read on the forward strand.
GTGCATACCGCCCCACTGCCTGCTGCCCCCCACTCCTGCCCCACCTCTGCTTAGCTGGAAGGAGGCAGGGAGCCCCTCCCTTGTGTGCCCAGGGCACATGGAGTTGCAGACTAGCTCTGAGGAGACTACATGGAGGAGGGAAATAAATCACCACCATCCCCCATGGGCAGCTGAGAGATGTGCCAGCTGCTGCCGTTTGCTGGCAGGAATGACTCTGGTCAGACCTGGGGAGGAACGAGGGCGGATGGGAGAATCTAGAGGTAGAGGGTCAGCTGAAATGCCGAGTTACCACTTTTTCTAAAAAGGAGAGCCACATTTGAGAAAATTCTTATTGAATTTCAAATGGCAGTTTATTTTTCCACTGAGGTTTCCTCTCTTCTCTTCTGATGTAAGAAGCTACTGCTTCTCCAGCTAAACAGGCAGTAATTTCCTTGTGGAAATGGAGATGTCCTGAAACGCTCTTCTCTTGCCACGTGTCAGGAGATTAGGCTGAAGGCACCTAGTCCTCTCAGAAGACAGGACAGCAGCAACCATCTGAAGGGGCTAGACTGCTGATCTGATGCCTGGAGGTTGAGGGGTGTGTTGTAGGAAGGGCAGAGGCTATTCAGACTTATCTGGTCTTCCTGGTGGTTGCTAGGACGTTAACCATGACCCAGCAACCTTTGTCCCGTGTCCACCTCTGGATGTCAGGATGAGTAGTGATGAACTGCTGGCCAGGTCTCCCCACTGCTCTACTAGTCCCCCTGATCAGTCAATGTCTATTATTCCCTGACCCCTAGGTCAGACCTGCTGGTTGACACTCCCTTACTGCCTCATACTTCTCCCTTGTTGGACTTACCACAGTTACAGTTAAATAACCAGTTGTTAAATGTCTGTCTCTTTAAGTAACATGCAAGCATCCACGAGTTGGACTGTTTAGCTTTGTTCATAGTTATACGCCAGCACCCAGAGTAGACCCATTTGTGGAGTAAACAAATGAGCGAATACTAATGAACTACCTTACGTGAAAGGCTCAGAATGAATGCTCAGAAACCAAGGCTTTTGTGTGAGCAGGTCTGGATACCTCTATTGTACAACAAAAGCAACAAGAACAAATGATTAACTGTTGAGACAAAGTGGCCTGCACGATCCAGCCACAGGTAACAAAACTCCAACCCAGGGACCACGGTTTTATCACCTAGCGCTATGAGATCTGTCCTGATGTTTGAAAACCATTATAAGGCTTTCCAGTTACACTGTGTGACTTGATTATCATCAATAAGTAACTAGCACATAACTGTATGCTTTGGAGGAGTAAAAGCAGAGAGATGATCAGAGGCCTGAGAGGAAAGTTACAACGTAGTGAGCACAGATTCCTTTATTTTTGCCTGAATCTGGCAACACCCTTTTCATTAGCAGACACCTCTGACACTGCCCACCTGCTCTGGCCAAAGATCCACTTCTCAAGATATCTGTTACTGTGTTCTGGCAATCACCATGGGATGAATTTACCCCAGTGGTATCTGGCTTGACTTTCTCTGACCTAGGGAACACCTGAAAGACCGAATCCATGGTTGGAGAAGCAGAACCACTGTGAAAGGCCTAAGGATTCACTATAGGTTAGACCTCAGGCAATGGAGAGAGCCAGTCAGGCAGTCTACATGAGTCTGTGTATGATGCTGGGCCTGAAATCAGCATGTCGTGCAGGTGAGAAGCAGCAAGAAGCTGAGGACAAACAAGAGCCCCATCTCACAATCCCCAATCCTGAAGATGCAGGCGAGCTTCAGGGTAAACCTGGAGCCCTTCCACAGGGAATCACACATGCATCTGGCTCAAGATCTGGGGAAGCTAGAAGGGGAGATGGGGGCAGCTGTGCCACATGCCAACTAGGTAACAATGTGCATGAGCAGTAAAAGCACCTGCCCTACACACACTTTCAGAGCATTAAAAAAAAAAAAAAAAAAAGACTATTATGTCACTTCCACTTTCTAAATCTCATGCCAATTTCTCTTGTGGTGAAGCCTAACCTGGAAACAAATGGGTAAGAGAATTCAAGGGAATTCTAGAAAATGAAGTCCCAGCCTAGCTAAACTGTTACAGTCAAAGTCACATAAAATCTGCCAGTCAAGTCCCTAGTCTGGTTCTGCAACACTGGGTCTAAGCCCATTGCTGGCTTAGACCAGATAAGCTGGCCAGTCTGCTCGACACATGCAATGGAGGTATCCATCTCATTCCAGGTGAGCAATTTCCATCCACCCATACTGACCTTCATTCATCACTTTTGTAGAACTACCATGGATGTTTTCATGCCCACATGTGTCTGCAGGTGAAAGGGGTGGTGAACATATCCTAAAAATGCTTTCTTCATCAGCTGGAGGCTGAAAACTTCCAGGAAGTGCTCTTGGGGCTCCACAACAGCAACAAATGATGTTGACTCAACTGAAAGCTCAGAAACTCTGTATGGCCAGGCTCAATTTTCCTGGAATTGTCTCGGTCCAGAGAATTGCTGTTCTTTCCTGAAGTAGGCTTCTCAATAACTAATAGATTAATCTATTATTAATCTATTCACCTGTAGACTCCAGTTTGAGAACTCCTTTGCTTGTCACTGAACTTGGCACAGTGGAAAACTTCTTTGACTCTATGTGTTGAGAATCAGAGTTAACTAGTTTCTTAAAGATAATGACCACTGGCTTGTAATTCCAAAGGGCTGAAGCTAAAAGGGACTATGGCAATCATCTAGTCCAACTGGTTCTTTTACAGATAAGGAAAATGAGGTTTGGAGAAGGGAGGAGCAAGATCTAAAATTATACAGCTTATCAGTGGCAGAGCTAAGACAAGAATCAGAAGTTTCTATCTCCCTGTTCCTGACTCTCCCACAATATCACATAGCTTTTTACCAAAGGCATCTTCTAAAAACACGATGATGCCGCCACAGGCTAATTCTGATATGTTTACAGATTCTTTCTGAATCCTTGTTTTCACCTGCATGTTTCAGATCTATAAATACAAAATTCATCCCTTGGAGGTATCCCTTGTTTTGTTTCTTTCCTTTGTGACTTAAACCTAGCTCTTCCTGGTTTGACATCATTAAGTCCATTCCTGGTTCCCATGGGGGAGCAGCCCAGGGCTCCTTCCGGAATGAGGGGCCTCATTGTACCTCCAGTTCCATCTTATGGGGAGAGCCAGAAAGCCCCCCAGTGATGGTGCTCAGAACCCAGGCTCCTGCTCTAGGCAGCCACAGTGGCAGGTTCTAGAAGGTTAAATCTGAGGCTTCTCCCCAAGGTGAAAAATCCCAGGTGCTCAAACACAACAATCCAATAGGAACTGCAGTATACCACTGTTTGGTTCAGTTTTTCTACTTTAATTTGTCTAAGAGCAATGATCCCAAATAAGGAATTAAAGTCAGTATTCATAAAAAGGATGGCAGACCTTCTCTTGTAAGCTGCAAAATCTCCAAGCAAAGCTTAAATTTTAGAGCTGACATGAAGACTCAAATCATGGACTGTTCAGGCTGAGGGATTACTGACATGAACCAGTCCATCCTTCTCATTTGTCAGGTGAAGACACCAAAGAATAGTGGGTTAAATGCTTGTGTGGGCACACAATTTGTTAATAGCAGATAAGGATTAACATTGTGGCATCTTGACTTCTTGTCAAGTATTTTTTTTCTTACCACAACAGAGTAGCAGTGATTTTTTGATCCATTCAAATAGGTGTTTTTGTGAGTCATTTTCAATCATTTGTTAAGTGCTATTCCAAGACAAAAAGAAAAACCAAAAAGCAAAATAAAAGCTAGGAGAAAATATACTAATCTATGCCACTCTATGAAGCCTAATGCCCAAGTAGTGGGCAGGCCAAAAAATTCATTTGGGTTTTCCCATAACATCTTACGGAAAAACCCAAATGAACTTTTTGGCCAACTCAACACTACTTGGTTGCCCTTTCAGAAAGCAGTTACTTTTCCCTGCCTGCAAGAGGGCCAGAAGGTGAGGCTGGGGCAGATGGGGCCACTTGCTAGTAAAAGGGAAAACCTGACTCCAGCTGGTACTGGTACCAGAAGAATCAGAACAATTGCAAACGGTAATGCCCAAAATTGAACTTTATAATAAAGGGACTCAGTGATTTCTCAGACTGTGTTACAAGAGATGAAAGTGCAGCTTTCTAATTCTTAAAAAAGCACATCATTGTTTGCATTCAATGAAATTTCATTCAAAATCAACTTTCCACATTCCAATTATATTCAACAACATTCTAGCTAACATTTCGGCTTCAATTCAAATTAACTAATGCCCCCAAAGAGTCCTAATAGACATGGTTCTGAGCTCAATTGAATACAATCAAAGCTCATGAAATGAAGGGGGGAAAATGCTTATTTCATGCAAATTTTGCATATCACTCAAGCTTAATTTTACTGATAATATAAAGGTGGGACATTTTGAACATTACAGTGAACGAAACTTTTAAGCGGCGAGAGTTATTTTATAAAATGCTACCTCTGAAAAGCTGATTGCCAAACAGTATAAAAACGGTTTGAGGCATAAATGCCAAGTTCATTTCTATTTCCCTTCTGAGGTAACTATCTTTCAAATCGCAACAGCTGGACTATTTAACACAATCTGGTGAATCAAAGTATAGTTCTTCTCTGGTCTCCCAGTGGGACGCCTGCATTAGTCGGTGGCAGCCATCCAACAGATGACGCACAGCCGGACGGTCTGAACTCTGCTTCATTTACAATAAAAATGGATAAAGCCGCAATCATATTTACCACCTTCAAGGACAGAAAACGGAAAGATTTAAATGTGTCTTTATAAAGTAGTTTCTTGGGAAAACTCCAAAAAGGAAGTCCGTTTTACATTTTCCCTTGTGTGAAAATAAGAAGTCTCGCTGCCCGCCCCCCGCCCCCGGCCCATCCCCAAGCCCTTTACAGAGTTGCTGCCGCAGGGAAGAGCAGCGGCACTGCAACCAGAGCGAGTTTTGTTTCTCTTAGACGTCCTGTTTTTCAGGACATTTTAACACACTTGTTCAAAATTTCCCCAAATCGAGTTTCAAACAAGAGATGAAACTGTCTATATTATTGCTCATTCTACTACTTTTAAATATCATGAAGGTAAAATGAAACTAATTCTTTTTGGCTTTGTGTACTTTTTGAAACTGCATTCAGCTCAAAGAATAAATTAGTTGGCCAATTTGGGTCAGCTTCTGTTTGAGGGGAAAAGAGATATAGTTTTAAATTATGAAAAATAAATACTGTTAAGCAGCAGAATACCGCCACGCACGGATGAAAATCTGACATCACCTTCTGGATGCTGATTTGCTGTCAGGATTAACAAGAATCCCTTTTTAACAGAGGTTAACAATGGCTGGGCAAAGACTTCTGTGTCCACGTTGAGCCACAGTTTCTTTGGTGGAGTAACTGCAGCATAGCTTCTCAACGCACAGGTTACCTCCCAGACCACAGTGAATGCTACGAAGCCTTGTCCCAGTTCTTTTATTCCTCCAGTGTAAGCTGGGCTCTGCGCATTTACAGATTCCAAATACACTGGGCCCAGGGAGGCCAGGAAACTGAACCTTTCTCACCAGCAAAATCAATGATAAAGCATGAGCTAAGACTGGTTGTAGCTCAGGCAAAGATTCTTTTTTTAAATGTGTATGATACTTTTGGGGGCTACTTATAAAGGTTTTTGTAATTTTGTACAACCTAAGTCACCATGGAAAATTCACTGAGATCTCAGCTATGAAATGTGAATGCTATCTAAAAAAGAAATTTTAAGGGACATAAAGTTTTCCACCAGAATCACCATCTATAACATGGGCACCTCAAGAAAGCTGTCATGCACAAAATGTTTGTATTTTCATTCATAATTTTCAGAAAAATATTTTTAAATTTTAAGAGATTTTTCTTTAAATTTACTATATTAAATACTTTAAACTCTCTTTTAAGATGGTAAGTTGTGAAGAATTCAGTGTGCTACTTTTCATATAGTTATATGACAAAATATATTTCAGATGAAAAGCATTTATCAGGTTTCAGAAGTTAAATCAATTTATCCTCAGGTCTGAAACTACACTTAACTTATAGCCAGAACTTCTATTTGAATAAATTTTAAGTCTCCACTACTCCACAATAGAAAAATAAAAGGAAACACAAATACTGCAGAGACTACTGAAAGATGTTTAAAATAAATGACAAAGCACCAAAAGCAATTTGGTTCTCCATGCCGAAATGATACATTTTATGCTAAGTTTCTAAAAGTCATACCTGTTGGCAACAATAGGCAAATGTTACAAGGCAATTCATTCTTTGAGAGAACTGAGAATTGCTCAGCTGTATTTTTAACAGTTATTCTGAGATTTACTCAACAGAATTTTAACACTGGGTATAACAGAGCCTCAACAATTAATCTGGAAGCATTTGCTGTCTGTGGAGCAACTCGGAACACCTGTGAGACAAAACCGACAGGCCGGTCTTCTGGGCAGCCCACAGGAAAACTCCTACGGAGGGGGCTGAGTGAGGCAATCTCAACTTCCAGAACATCCAGTTGTTCTGCTAATTTTGTTGTTAAAACTTAATTGTCCATGTGCAGGCACACATGGAGAACCTTTGTCGTAGTGCTTAGCTGAGCAGAGCTGTTTCCTGCAGTGTCCGTACACAATTCAGGGGTACTAAGATTACAGTGGAGAGCACAGCAAATCCTTTAATTGTATAAGAGCATCAGATTAAGCAGCAACGTCCATGCAGTTCATTCTGCTAGCTAGTCATCTCTTCTCAGAAACAAACGTTTACTAAGTACACAGAAGGTGCCCTCCTTTCTCTGCTCTGCACCACACAAGCAAACACACGCACACACACACACACGCACACACACACAAAAGGAAAGAAAAGAGGTGGAGGAGGGGGATGGGAGTAACAGGAAAACACACATACACACACACACACACACACACACACACTCTGTCCACCACAAGGACTAAAAGAACTTGGCTCTATTCTATCTGAACAAAATGTTGACTCGAAAGAAATAGCTGTATGACCAACCAAGTTAACTTCCAGGTGAGACTTGAGACAATTTTATGCCAAGCTTCCCTAAAAATAAGTTGAGACTCTTAATTTCTACTTGGCAACATATTTCAAAAGCTGAAATTCTGCAGCTCTAATGCAAAAGAGCAATTTCATTTTTCTACATCCGTTCACACTGGAAATAATGGAGAAAAACCTGAAGAGAGACTACTTAAAAGTCAATCGATCTTTTAATTCAAACCCAGAAATGGCAATTAGATTTTCTTTTTCTTTCATAGAAACATTTGACTGATTATACTAACCATCAGACATCTAAAATTTATCTTTTATCAAGTATACTTCGGTAGTCAGTTAATGGCTCAAACAAGATGAACTCTCACAAAAATAAATCTGTGTGGGGCCAAAAGTCACATGTATTTCGAGATACCATAGATCTAGAAATTAAATGCAAATTGAAATAAAAAGGGCTTCACTGGAAATGGTCATTTTTCTATTGAAATTGAAGTCCTGTAATTGCTACATTGGTTTTTGTGTGTTTTTTTTTAAATTCTTCTATGGGGCACAATGTGACCTGTTTTGACCTCCCAAACAAAAAAGGCAAGCTAGCCGCCTGTCTGATGGTTAAAAAGGAAATTTTAAAAAGCCTGATAAAGCTTCGAGTTCGGGGGAGATCTGGGACAGAAGAGAAGCATGATGAATTAGAGAAGTGTTAACTGGAAGGGTCTCTGGCAATTGTGGCTTAAAAGCATCTTTAAGAATAGCCAAGAAATGAGGATATAGCTACGAGATTACTGCAAATCACACCAATTACAACAGAAACTGGGTTCTCCCCTGTGAAACAAGGTTTTAGAAATAAACTGGATGAAATGAAAAATCATCCATGAGGTTGACCACTTTGTTTAATTGTAACTGTCAGGAGGATAGTCACCTTTCTAAAAGTAATTAATAGAACAAGTGAACATAGATGAATAAAGCTCAGTACAGACAAGTAAGGCCACTTCTAAGATGAGACTGTTCAGAGATAGAAAGGCAAGATGGTGAAAACACAAGAAACTCCTGGGCCTCTGCCTGATTGTGCTGCAGAACTCTCGTAAGATCTGCTTACTTCTTTCTCCATGCTGCCGGCCCATTTGTCCTGCCTTTCTTTATAACTACCCATCTTTCTATAAGTAAGAGATGTCCCAATGGACACTACAGCCCAAACTCAAAGGAGCTAACGGGGAACTGACCAGAAGTGGAGTTGACTGACAGAGGTACAGCAGGAAGTGGCTACAACAATGAAATTTATTTGGGGCTGTAGAATGTATGTTTTGAAAAAACAGTATTCACAGTGATTCATCTTTATATTATCACATTATCATTTAGTAAAACATCTTTCTAATCCAATGGTTACAGTCAGATACATTCAAAGTACTTGACTTCTGGGAATGAACTAATCTTCAGCATGCTTGAAATGTCAATAAATAAAAAAATTCATAAATGAAACTTGGGCTTCCCTAATGGCTCAGTGCTAAAGAGTCCTCCTGCCAGTGCAGGAGATGCAGGTTCAATCTCTGAGTCAGAAAGATCCCCTGGAGGAGGAAATGGTAATCTACTCCAATATTCTTGCCCAGAAAATCCCATGGTCAGAGGAACCTGGTGGGTTACAGTTCATGGGGTCACAAAAGACTTGGACACAACTCAGGGACTAAACAACAACAAATGAAATTTATGCCAAAGACTAAAGGAGCTAAGGCTGGGATTCTAATGTATTAATTTCCAAAGTTTACTTGTGAAGCATGCTCCTTTACTGGACATTTGACAACATTAAAACAATTTCTTTCCAAATTCCTTTCCAGCTACTCTTTCGAGTCTTCTTGCTAATTTAGATGGACTCTACTTTTCAGAATTCTTGGTTTTACTGGGTAACATTTTCTTCCCATGGCAAAAGATATTTTAATTGTCTAGGTAGCCTTAGGAAGAGGAAAGATAAAAGAGATTACACCATCTAAGAGTACGCAGGGTCAGAGGAGCAGGATGCGAGAAACATAGGCCAAATGAACTACACTGCTTCCTACAGGGGAAACCTTATAGTCATTTTCTTCACTTCCATTCCTAGAGCTCTGAATACACACAATGAATATGCTGTCATTCAAAAGCATGGGCTTTAAAGTTAGAGTGAAAAAGGTTCAAATAAAATCTGACCCAACTATCGAGTGGGAATAGAATTTTGGGCAAATTATTTATGCCACTAAAACTCAGTTTTCTCATCTGTAAAATGGAGATAATGTCCAATCTGTACCTTTGGGAGAATCAAAGAATAAATGTTAGTGAAACATTAGTAACAACAACAAAACATTACAGAAGCAAATTCCAAAACTCTGAACCTCCAAATTGGAAACTGGCGCCATTACTCACAGCCTGCATCGGATATCTTATCCTGCACTAAGTTGCTTCAGTTGTGTCTGACTCTCTCCAACCCCGTGGACTGTAGCCCCCCAGGATCCTCTGTCTATGGGATTCTCCAGGCAAGAATACTGGAGTGGCTTATCATGCCCTCCTCCAGGGGATCTTCCCCACACAGGGATTGAACCCACGTCTCTTATGTCTCCTGCATTGCCAGGTGGGTCCTTTACCACTAGTACTACCTGGAAAAGTCCATCAGACCTCTTGCCTACAGCAATTTAAGCACATTTCCTCTCAGGTGAATGTTGCTAGAATATGGATACATATTAATATATATTGATGAAGAGTAACAGAAAACATTAACTTAAAAACAGGTGAAACATATACAATGGAAGGTTATAAACTTTCGTTCCCAAAGGTTTTCCCAATTCACTTCACTTATGTCAATCAAGAACATCAGGCTTTGCCATTCTGTTGATAATAGAGCTAACGTGTCTCACAGGATACAATGGAAGACAACTTTACCCATACTTAGGTATTGTACTGCATTTTCTTACTTACTGCTCAATTTATGTTTGCTACTGAAATATTAATTTCCTACCTACCCTTTAATCAATGCCCCAGATTATGTAAATTTGGAACCAGTCAACCTAACTAAAGAAACACGCTTTGATTTTCCTGTGTTGCACAGTACTTTTCTGTACATGTGGTTGGATGTCATGGGTCTGAGTCACATTTTTTTTAAATGCGTTTGTAACTGTGGCAAACTGAGGGCTATTTCCAAATACTGAGTCAGTGTGCAACAGGCAAGTCATTTGGGAACATGTTGAACATACAGTGGTGGTTAAAATGGATCATATAGTTTCTTGACCAAAATGAACACTGACACTAATTCTCTTACAGGACTCGCTGAGTGGCTCTAAAGCACTCTACTTCTCATCTGCTTTTTCCACTCCAAATTAAATGGATAGGAAAGACCTTCCAATTTACTTCCTCTGTGGTCAGATATCTCTAATCCAAGCAGCTCTAAAAGCATCTGGAGCAATAGTGACAGAGATGGAATGAGTATCCTGGCCCTGAAGGATAACAATCATTTCAATTTGGATTTGTAAGTTCCCCCGATATAGTTTGAAAATTAAAAATTTTCAAGAAATCATTTTACATTTCTAGGTTTTTGTGTGTTTTCTGTAAATCTATGTTTAGAGACATATTAGGAGTAGAAAATATGTGCTTAACTCTTTTCTTTTCTTAACTGTGAACATTTTTATCAAGCAACCACATTTGTGAGGGATTATTGGGCTTCCCTGGTGACTAAGATGGTAAAGAATCTGCCTGCAATGCAGGAGACCCAGGTTCAATCCCTGATTCTGGAAGATCCCCTAGAGAAGGGAATGGCAACCCACTCCAGTATTCTTGCCTGGAGAATTCCATGGACAGAGGAGCCTGGCAGGCTACATACAGTCCATGGGGGCGTGAAGAATCAAACATGACTGAGCGGCTAACCCTTTCACTCATTGGGGTTCTAGATCTGAGAGAGAATCTAGAGAGTACCTCAACTATTTGCCTCCATTTTAAACAAGAAAAACAAAACCAAAACAGAATAAAAGTTACATGATTTTCCCAAGGAAACCTGGACCAGTCAATAACCCGGGTGTGCAGTATCTAAGCTTTCAACTCTAACTTTTGTCTCTGATCATCCAGTAATGGCCCAGCATTATAATTAAGATAGAAAAGGAATTTGTTGAAATACTTTTCATTATTATTTAATTTACATGACAACCCTACAAGGTTACCCTCATCATCCACGTGAAGAACCAGTCACTGGTTAAATAACTTGCCTAAGGCCATAAAGATAATATAGCTAGCAAACTCAAGATATCATTGTAGAGCTGGCATTCTGGAAATAATTCGAAGCTACTTGCCACCCTGAGCATATGTGGGAAAACACTGGTTTATAAACCTGACCACACTGTGCTTCCTTGTTACTCCTTGCCCACTCTACAGGGTTTTACGGATGAAAATACAACTCATTCTTGTTCATTTGACCCTGTGCAACACTCAGTTTATTTCCAGGTACTATGGCTATCAAAAAGTAATTACGGTTATCTTTTTAAACTTCTGTAATTTGGAATTTTCCCTATTTTATATTGACCAACAGGGCCATTGATTAGCTTGAATCAATGAGTCTTACTCTATTTTAACATAGTCAGTTTACTCTGGATCAGCTGCAGAGAGCATGAGAGCAAAAATAAAGCTTATACTATTCATTTGCTTGGCCAGCTCCTTACCTCTCATAGTATAAAGGGAGATTATAAACATAATTCCTCCTGAACAATTACTAATCAGAATTAATGAAATTCAAATTCATCGTTAGATTTAAGATATTATTACCAGATAGTACATACTTACTGGGCTTCCCAGGTGGTGCTAGTGGTAAAGAACGTGCCTGCCAATGCAGGATATATTTTGGGTTTGATCCCTGGGTTGAGGAGATTCCCTGGAAGAGGACATGACAACCCACTCCAGTATTCTTGCCTGGAGAATCTCATGGACAGAGGAGCCTAGAGGGCTACAGTCCACAGCGTGACAAAGAGCTGGACACGACTGAAGCAACTTGGCACACACACATATACTTATTAGAAATAATTAAGAGGACACAGATATTCCTAAAGCTATTATTAAAGGGGAAATAGAAACAATTAGATTTCTCCAAGTCCCGATTATCTTCTTTTTCATTTTTCTTCAGAAAAACAAACAAAAAACCTTGCTTGCGCAGGCTGGTGACAAGAATGTTAATTAATTCTTACAACGAAGTATCAAAGGTGTCTCCTGCCATTTCCTAAGTCCCTAAGAAATAAACCCATGTATTTCTGTCTCCACAATTTACCAAACAGGACTTACTCAGTTATCTGGAACACACACATAATTTTAGGGATTTATTAAAAGGAAAATAAACTTTCTGGGAAGAGCTTGATGCTATTTAATTTTCTGGATAAGTGAAGATCTTACACAGAAAACATCTATGTTTCTTCCTTCACTTTACAAGGCTTCTTAGTAGTTAGCAAACTTTCCTGTCCACTTGAGGCCAATCAAATGAGCACAGGCGAAACATTCTTTTACAACTGGGTCTGCAGTCTCTGGTCACTCTATCTTGTATAGCTACAAAGAAGTGAAAGTGAAGTCGCTTAGTCATGTCCAACTCTTTGCGACCGCATGGACTGTAGCCTACCAGGCTCACCCCTCCATGGGATTCTCCAGGCAAGAGTACTGGAGCGGGTTGACATTTCCTTCTCCAGGGGATATTTCCAACCCAGGGATCGAACCTGGGTCTCCCGCGTTCCAGGCAGATGCTTTAACCTCTGAGCCACCTGAGAAGTCCAAAGATGCAGAAGACATGCAAAACTGAGCTCAATGTAAATGACTCTGGGGCATTTTTAAAAGGTTTAAAAAAACCAAATAGGCAAGCAAACAAACCAAAATATCTAATATTTGGGTACACATATATCTGTATATGTGTGACTGTTGAATAATGGGGTAATGTAGGTTAACTGAGTTGATATTCTGTTTCACTAATAAAAAAGTGTATTTATTCATTCTTTTAGTCAGTAAGTTATTTCCTGAGAGCCTACCATAAGGCAGGAATTTCTCCAGGTGTTTGAAACATATGAGTAACAAAAAATTTCCTATCCTCAAGGAGTTTACATTCTAGGAGGGGAAGAGAAAAAAAACAAGCATATATATATAAAAAAACAAAGTATATAGTATGTTAAAGGTAACAGTCATGGGGAAAATGGAGTAGGATAAGGGTTTTAAACTGCAAAAAAGAACTGCAGTTTATAGGAGTTGAGTTACAGTTTTAAATAGGTGGTTAGCATAGGTCTCACTGAAAAGTTGACATGTGAGCAAAGAAATGATGGAGGTGACATAGTGTAGCGACTGGAGGAAGGGCATCCCAAAGGGAAGGAAAAGCAAAGAACTGGGGTAGAAGGAATGACACTAGGGCAGAGAGGCCAAAGTGGGGCTCGGAAGGAAGCCTAAGAGCAGCAGGGACTCGTGTGTATGTGTGTACACGTGCATACATGTGCACAAAAAATAATGTTATGTATTAGAGGCTACTGCGATTGGTATCCTCCCTTGACCTTGACACTGCTGAGCGTTTAACACTTGACCTTGACCTTGATTACCTGTCAAGAGACAATAAAGCCACTCACCTGAAATACACTATGGTGGTGTTGCCACAGCTCAAGATAATGGTGCCACTGTTTTTTTGTTTTTTTAAAAAGTTGCTAAGTCGTGTCTGACTCTTTTGTGACCCTATGGACTGTAGCCTGCCAGGCTCCTCTGTCCAGGCAAGAATACTGGAGTGGATTGCCATTTCCTCCTCCTGATCTTCCTGACCCAGGGACTGAACCTGCTTCTCCTGCATGTCCTGAATTGCAGGTGGATTCTTTATAGCTGAGCCACCAGGGAAGCTGATCTCACTTCAAAGTGACAATTCAGATCTATGAGGTAAGACAATGTTGTTGCCTCCACCTTATGGCTAGTATAACAGTGAACCTATATAACAAAGTGAACCTATCGGTCAAAGCCAGCCAGAAATAATCCCGGAAATAACCCTTCTCTTTCCCGGTAGCTAAACCACTTTCAGGAGATCCTGAGAAATCACATGGTTTTTTTTACTTTTCAAGCTCGCATCCAACTACACTAAGTTAAACTTCTTTTACTCATTAAAAAGCTAGGTTTAAACACAAATGATTTGAAGTGCATCTGTTTGGGAAGTGAATAATTACCATGGACATACACAAGATACTTGGATTGATTTGGATGATTGTACTTAAGAAACACATTTTTCAGAAAGCCATTCTTCTTTGCTAAATGGCTGTCAATATGAAAATGCATGGCGTTGGTTATTTCAGAGAAAGCATGTCAAGAACTGAATAATCAAGTGTTAGGTTACAAAGTTTAAAAGTTAATACAGCAGCACAGAGTATTTGTATTAGTGCTTTAAGTAGATAAATTAAATTGAAACGTGTCTCTTAAGCAGTCATTGAACAAGCAAGATGAGAAATAAATTGAGCTTCACATAGGCCTTTATGGTGTCTAACAACTGTGTCTGTCAACACATGGATCCTTTTCACTGTCAATTCAGCACACATTTTGCAGACCTTGGGCCTGCAATTATTTCATTTCCTTTCTTGGAAATGTAATTTCCACTTACTTTTGGAGAATAAAAGGCAGACAAAAGGAAGAAGGAGTTGCAGTATTTTCTGATTAAGATTATCTGTGTAAAATGGTAAAGGAAAAAAAAAAATCTATACACACACACACACACACTGAAGCATTTCTCAGAAACTAACTTGTCTCAGCCAAATTGCTTTTGTGTCTGGATATTGGTTCAAATGTAGCCAGACTGCTGACGTCAAATTAGGTGTTAAACAAATGTAATAGGAAAGATGAAGAATGAATATAGATCATCTTTCTGTTAGAACTGTTCAAATGACTCCCGTCAAAAGAAGGAAATGCATGACTGCAGGAGAAAATGTACTTTTAAACACAATGAAATTAGATAAAACTGTAAATCAGCGAAGAAGGTCATTCATTCCAAAAGAAGGGGGAAAAAGTTAATAGTACCAATAAGAGAAATACAAGACTGGAAGAAAATACCCGTTGGCAAAAATAGATCTAAACTGAATTTCAACTTCATTTGTCCAGGCTTCACCTTAAAACTAAGACAGGTAGAGTTACAAAAAAAAGGGGGGGTTCTTTCTTTCCTGAGAGAACAGGAAATCAGAGGTTTAATTAACCGTGATTACAATATTCGCTGATCTGATTTGTCTCACCTCTTCCTTTTCTTTGTGTGACAAACCAGCTGACATCCTGGCAAGAGAACTAAAGCAAAACTAGACTAATTTCAAAAAGAGCTTGCCATTGTTATAAAACAAATTGATCCTCCACCAGAACTGTCTAAAACACATTCAATAGCAGGATTAACTCTTTAACAGTCAAAGTGCCACTTTCAAGCCAGGTAACTCTTTACATAGCATGTCTTTAATCTCAGGACAGAGCAATATTAAGGTACATCTTTAACTGAGAATCAGAAAATAAGGTTGTAAAAACGTACCCTTCAAAGTAAGTTTGAAGACCTAGTATCTTCTCAAAGATCTAGTATCTTCTCTGGCCACTCATGAACCATTAAGAGGAATGATCTAAGTATTTAATCTTGAAAGAATGATTAAATGTCTTCTGATGCTGAATAAGGATCATCGAAGTCAATTCTTTGTGTAGAAGAAGAATCAGATTACCAAACCAGTTAGGGATGGACTTCTCTTTATACACATTTGTTTTGCATCAGCATTAGACCTCTAAAGCTAGGAGCCTAGAATCAAAAGTTGGCTCATCAGAGGAAGAAGAGTATCTATTGGCTAACCAAATCAAAAGCTCTCTAAAAGAGAAACAAAGCAAAGTAGCACACAAATTAGTCATCACAGATTTCTTCTACATACTACTTAGTAAAGAGCATCATTACTTACTGAAATGTAACCTTGGAACTTGAGCTTCCTTCCCATTTACACGACCCTTCACCTGGCTCAGGTGTTGGGGGGGGCGGGCTGTTGAATTCTGCCTCCAGAGTTTTCTTGTTCAAGGCTGTTTTTGTTACACTGGATACAGAACCCAACACGGGCATGGATTTGGACTCTGAGGTGGCTAATATTCCAGTTGGACCTTAAAACCAAACACATACCTCAAGTTTAATAATTCTGTTCGATGCTTATTAATATGGAACTGAAAAACAGATTAGCTGAAAATCCCCGCAGGAAGAGAAGAGGCCAAGACTTGCTAAAATTTCAAGAGCATGCTGGAAAATCTTCCTATTAGAAATCTACTCTGTTTGGCTGGCACCACTGCTTTTCAGGGTGGCAGGACCATGCTGAGAAACTGTGTACAGACCTTTAAGCTACTATAAGACCCCAGGCCATGGTTCCCTCAGCTGACCAGAGTCCTTGGTAACACTGGAATTGTCAAGTCTTTACTTCTCACAGAGTATGGCTTTCTGGCAGCCCTACTTGAATCATTTGGCCTCTCAAGAGTTAATTCTTCCCCAAACTCAGCTCTGATTTTAAAGAGAAAATGGAATGATGTCAAAAAGCTGTTTTTAAAAGGCTCATGAAGGCTTCCTGAGCAGTAAACAGCTTTTATGAACATTTTCATTTTAATGTGATTGAGAAGTAAGTGGATTTACTTCCTGTTAAAATACAGACACAGGATTATAAAAATTAAGTGGCAAAGAGTTTGGCTGTTTACCTTTTGGACTTTCCTACTCTTTTTAGATAGGATCAGAAAACTGTAATAGGGCTTACTACAATTATTGGCATATCAATCTGAAACTTCTGGTATTGAAGCTAAACTCCATCATTACTTTTTTTCTATCTTCTGTCAGGAAGATGCTTGCTATCCTAGATAGCTTTTTCAAAGCAAGATTCTAATATGTCTTTCCTGAAACTTCAGAAGGAGTCCTTAGGTATTCTTTTAAAACAAAATAATTTATAAAATGTCACAAAGGTACAAATAAAATTAGAACTTAAAAAAAATTAAGCTAAAGAACAAACGTGAAAGGTGCCACTAAGAAGAAAACAAAACTTGGGAGTCTCTTTATCTTTAAACAATGTCAGATCGTCTCCTAAAATGGAAAAGTACTGGTGGTACAATCCAAAATGTTACCTAATCCTTGATCACTAATACTAAGCTCTGGAAATGTATTCTTCTATTGGCATATAAACGTGTCACGTATTACAGCAGTATAACATATGAACTCCAAAAATGAAGTTCTAATTTGAAAAACTTGTGTAAGAGAGGCTAGGAAATTGTTCAGCCATTCTGTGACTGCAGCTCCTTTAGACTTAATCCCCCCTGGTCTGGTGGAAAGCCTCAGCTCACAGAGCATCACTGTCTGCCTTTCTCATTGATTTCTTCTATACCATCGAAGCAGACAAATTTGTGATATTATAGAATATTCTGGGTCAAAAGGCCTTTCTCTCCTGCCTGTGGCAAGCCTCATGTTGCATGGCAATGAGGGAGTAAAGAGAAAAGGGCAGAAAGATCAAGAAAGTAAAAAAAAAAAAAAAAAAAAAAGATAGTCCATTCCAAAAAATCCAAAAGTGTATCATCTAAAGGTGGGCTCAGATTTGCTTCAGAGCAGCTCTATTCTGCTCTTGGGTAACTGCTGACTGCAACACTCGGTAGCTTTAAACAATCTGTCCTTATAGAAAAGCAAGATCTAGTTTTTGAATATACACCAATGCCTGCTGCTTGTTCTGCAACTAAGCCAATTAAAAAGTGGGGAGAATGGTTGAGCTGAGCCAGAACTCGTATTTTCGTTACATACAAAAGAAAAATATGAAGAAAAATGCTTAATGTTTAAGATGATGATGACGTTTAATATTATCATTATTATTGCATCCTGTTTAAGCTGTCCAAATATTTTCTGAGGGGCACTTGGAGCTCTTTGAAATGTCCATTGAGTAGGCCACAAATCTAGGTAAATCAAGGGAGCACCAATTAACTCCATTTAAAAAAGTCTAAAGGAAGAGGTGCTTCTCTGGCTGTTGGGAGAGATACTGACAAACCTGAGATATGAGTTCTGCCAACCTCAGGTGGCCTCTGCCTCTCAGGATGCTTCTTCTCTCCATTCTGTGACCTCACCTTTAGCCTTCCCATAAGCCTTTGTGTGCAGAAGGAAAAAAACCTCAGAGACTCAAATGCACCCGAGGAACAAACTTATCAAACTCATCTTTGTAATCTGCTCCCACCATGAAGCTGTGCTACTTCAGCTCCTTATTTGTTCCCCTGGAATTTCACTTTCTCATTCCATGACCTTTATAAAAAGATTTACATAGTAAATACCTCTGCCAGCTTGATCCTTCAAAAACATCTGAACTATGTTTAAAAAAAAATGGTATGATTTCTTTTACTAGGTGATAGAGATTGAAGTTTGATTCCTCTCGCCTTTTTTTTTTTTTTGCTTTGGCTACTCGAAAGAATATTTCTGCTCACCTACAAGCCACTCCCTTTAGTATGTTTCCTCTCTACCCTGCCAATTACACAGTTCTTATTTCTCTATCTAAATGTTAATGCTTCTACTGAATCTCCTATTATAACTTGCCTCAAATGATACCTTGAATATCTGTATGCTGGTGGAATATAATCAATAAAATGAAAGATTCTCACTATGCCTATAAAATATGTTCCTAGCTTTCTCCACATTTGAAATATTCAGCTTTCCATACTGACTAAAATGAAAATGTTTCCTCATTTCTCCCATGGAAAACTAACTCTGAAATAGCGAGTGCTACGTGTTTGACCAAAAGAGTGAAGTATGAATGTTTCTGGAGGAACATAAAGGTCAGTGGCAAAATAAAAAATGTAAATGACAGCGCACTAAAATGGCATTCACAAAGTCCCAAAAATGAGTGTAGACTATGAATGACGACTACACGAATACTTTCAGGATGAAATGTTGGAAAAGTCATAGCATTGATTAAGTTGCAAATGAGTAACAGTCCATTGTGGAGGCTGGTAAAAGCTTGTAAAGCACACATCAAGACAAAAACTCTTCTATGGTATCCTTTATTTTTCCTGAGAGGTGGTTATTTTTTCTAGGGCTGGGGGTTGTTAATTCTTATAGGATATTAACAGAATTTCTAGTTCAAACTAAAAACTGGACGGCTGATTTTTTTTAAGGAGGATACAAAGGCTTCACTTTTTTATTAAAAAAAAAAGTTTTGGCTGGTTTTATGCTGCTTCTGGTTCAAGGAACCAATTTACTCAATGGAGTAAATCCCTATATGCAAATTGGGCTTCCCTTGTGGCTCATCTGGTAAAGAATCTGCCTGCAGTGAGGAGACCTGGGTTTGATCCCTGGGTTGGGAAGATGCCCTGGAGAAGGGAAAAGCTACCCACTCTTGTATTCTGGCCTGGAGAATTCCATGGACTGTATAGTCCATGGGGTTGCAAAGAGTTGGACACAACTGAGTGACTTTCACTTTCAGTTTCTACATGCAAACTAGAGCTTGATTATCAAAACCCCAAATCCTTAATATTCTAGGAATTTAAACCTGATAGACATGATGGCAATGCAAATATAAACTGTTGTGATAGACTAATTGTAGTTGATTTAACACAGTCTAAAAGATTCAGTCCTTTAGCTATGGTCACTGTTAATATTAGTTTACGGTGGTTTTTCAAAACTAGCCTCCTGGCAACAAGGGGGAAAACCTCACAAAGGTTCCTGCTACTTCCCATGACCAAGCTGATGGAAAAAAAACTGTAGACATACAAAGTGAGTTCTGGAACACACGATGAAGTCTAATACACGTGTGTCATGACAGCAATGTAAACTGTGATCTCAAGATGCTCAGATGGTCATTTACAGTGGGTGATGGAGCTGGACTTTCTCATTGGTTCACAGGCAGAGGCAATAAACTAAATGGATATGAAAAATAAAGACAATCTCTCTACATTTGTAACTGATTTGTAATACTGCTATTATTACTAGTTATTATGTGCTTTGTTCCAGGCATTGTGCTAAGCACTGTTTATACATATTGAAACATAATGACTTGATCCTTGAAATAAGTCTATGAGGTAGTGCTTTTATTATTCTCCTGTTATAGATGAAGAAACTGAGAGAGGTTGAGCAATTTGCTTGTAGGGCAAGCAGTGAATTAAACTCATGCCCTCTGGTTAGGTACGCTTCCCTCAACATTGTTACCAAAGCCCCGCCTGAATGTTTTTAACCACAGGGCATCCTGCATTCAGCAAAGCAGATCCAGAAGACCCTGATTCCCTACAAATAACTAAATAAACATGCCAATAAATAAAAATACATAAGAGCTCTTATGAGATATCCCTAAGTACCTTTGCCCATCCAATACTTCTCATTCACATCAAAAAAATTTTAATAATAATTTTAGAAAGATCATTTTATGTTAAAAAGAGACTGAAAGGAAGATGCTTAAGAGAGGAAGAGTAGAACTGTGGAGAATTCAAACCAGCTTACTACTGCTATCTGCTTCTGTTGTCAACTTTCTGCGACGCAAAATCCTTTCTAACTCAGTTTCATTGTTTTCAATGTGAAGGGATTTTAAGCTTCTTGAACTAGTGGATTTGTTAAGAGTCCCCTAAAGTGAAAACAAAACAAAAACAAAAAGGTTAATGTCTTAATACAATACACAAAAGAATATAAAAGTCAAACCACCAAAACATTACCAGAATTTGAATGGAATTAGGAACTAAAAATGAATTTGCTCTGTATGTATTTTTAATGCACACACCTTTAACAACACATAGTGTTGGATCATTAAAGAAGACGCTACTGATGATGTAAGATGTCGAGCTTTCATATCAAAAGAACGGCACAAGAACACCTCTCGATGGGCTAACTATATGAAATTCAGTGCTGGGAAGGTACTTGCACATTGATGATTAAGATTCTGATGTGTGTTGATCGACCACGTGGAGAAGAGAACGGATATACTGAACTCACCTGAGAAGGTTATCTTGATATGGCAGCCACGAGTTACTGAACCCATATCCTTGCGGCACTGAAATATGTGGCTGATCCTTCAGAGAGAATGACCCTGGCTGCACACCTGCTGACAATGGTGTCGCGCTGCCAAAGGAGGCACAGAGTGCTCTCGGTGGCTTACCCAAGAAGTGCTGCACTGAACACACCATGACTTCATTGTGCAAGAGGAAAGGTTATAATCATACAGGGAGGCAAGGAAGGGCTGGCACCGCCATGCCACACTGCTGAACGGGGGAGGCAGGGAATGCATTAGTTAGGACCCAGAAGACGCTGAAGGAAAAACAAGACAAGGACGCTATAGAGCTGGGCTCCTGCTGAAAGCAGTGCTGACTTTCAAGAGGACTGAGAGAGACCCAGGGAGTGCTTCCCAGCCCTGGCTCCTCCAGGAAGTACGTTTTGGAGGGACAGCTATGGTTTTCTGGCTCCGTTACCGGTCAAGTGTTTGTACAGAGCACTGGGTAATGCACTTCTCAGATTTAAGGGGTAAGGATTGAGCATCCACCATTAAAAGTGGTCCATTTTCTTTTCTAAGAAATGCCCACTTTTTCTTCAAAATAGCCCTCCTCAGCTGTGCCACAGGCTTGTGGGGGAGCAGGGATTAAAAAAAAAAAAAAGAAAAAAACCCAGTTGAACCACCATCTTCCGATCAGAGAAAATCAGAACCTCAAGTCAGGTATAACTTTCTAGACTTCATGGCAGAGTTGGAAGGCAGCCTTTATCCACCAAGGCTAACAAATAGGCCAGCCTTTGTCATCTCAGCTCACTGTGGGTTTGCCTTAATCCTGCTCCCTGCCCCCTGCCAACTTCCTGAAGGATTCTAAGAATCCTACTGGCTAAAATGGTAACTCATGTTTCTTCTTTAGCCTATAAAACAAAAAAAGTAGCTTGTAAAATTAGGTAGTTGCAAATCTCACATGATAGAGGTTATTTACTATACTGTTTTGTTTACAAAGGTGTTTTTCTCCACCTAACAGCACAAAGTTACAGAAAAGCAGTCTGTTGTCACGGGGAAATTGACTGATAAGATTAGGAGATTATAGTCTTCTGCTGTTTGGCTAGCTAACCAAAACTGATGTGTAAAATACAGAAGGCTCACATTTTAATCAGGCATCCAACATTTTCCCTCTGGAAGAACCTCTTTCTCCTCTTGATTTATTGCAAAAATTCATAAAATACATTAAAGGAAAATCGTATTACATGTAACACTATAATTATTTTATATATATATCTTTTATATTTTATATATATATTTTATATGTATATCTGATTTAAAATCAGTTAATTTTATTTAACAGTTAATGAGGATCCATACCCACTCATCAAAGAGTTATATAGTAAGGCAGGATTGACACTGATAAGGTAATGAAAACAGAACTAAAACCAACTTAGATAACATTTTTTTAATGTATTATAAAAAATATACCCAAATCATTTGTGCTGAAAATTTTTAAAAAGTTGTACCATTTGTAAACAGAAAAACTCATGGCCATTACTATTAAAATCACTCATAAAACTATGAGTGATATCCAATTTGATATTCAAAATTATTTGAATATCAAGGACATTCTGCATGCTATTTCCAATGGCTGGAGTTAATTCAAGAAAAAGTTATGTGTCTGTGTATATGTGTATGTACACGTACATACCCATACACCATCCAGGGACATCTTTTATTGAAGAATTTATCTTTCACAATATTCTCTATTTTTGTTTGGATAAAAGCATTATTTCCCCAAACTCCTGACTGTGGCGAGCTACCCTCTCATCACACCTGATACTTTAAGGAATCCATTTTCCAAGTTCTAATCCCTGAATTCCCAACTTCTTTCTCCATTCACTGACTAAGATGGTTGATTCAGTTAATATCTGAGCAAACTTTAAATATGGAGGCAATTCTGGAGGAAGGTTTCTGCAGTGATCTCAACCGACATGATCCAGGAGCTCAGCTAATAAAGTATTGAGATTGTCTTAATTATCTATTTATATTATAATCATAAAATTAGAGAATCAGAAATTACCACGTGGTACATACAATTTCTTCACTTCACAGAGAAGAGAATCCCTAGGAGTTTGGGGCCAGGTACCACAGTAAGTGGGTAATAGGGCTGAACCTTGAACTTGGCTTTTCTAATTTCCAGAACAGTACTCTGTTTCTCCTTCAAGCTACTTTCATCATTTATCAGTTTTAACATATTACTGACTGGGAGATTTTGCAAAAATTAATGCCAGTGGCCAGTGATTTGTTATGTAAGTGAATACTGAAACGTCTCTGGTCAGTAAATTGTTAATCTTCATGTTAGTTAAATGTTCATAAAACTGACAAATCTAATTGTCAGGGAGTAATTTGACAAACGGAGAAGGCAATGGTACCCCACTCCAGTACTCTTGCCTGGAAAATCCCATGGATGGAGGGGCCTGGTGGGCTGCAGTCCATGGGGTCGCTAGGAGTCGGACTTGACTGAGCGACTTCACTTTCACTTCTCACTTTCAAGCATTGGAGAAGGAAATGGCAACCCACTCCAGTGTTCTTGCCTGGAGAATCCCAGGGATGGGGGAGCCTGGTGGCCTGCCGTCTATGGGGTCACACAGAGTTGGACACAACTGAAACTCATAAAGTTCAAAAAGACTTAAAAGAGAATTTTTAAAAAGCTGGTTTTGTCTCTGATTTAGAGGCAACTGAACTTGAGAGGAGACTTTCAGATTAATTTCTACTGAATCATTCTTCGGAAATCATCATTTTCACTTAAGAGTGGCTTTTAAATGGCTGGGGTGGCTCCAGAGATTTCCAAAACCCTTGTGTGACTATGAGAAGTGAACTGTATATATTTCTACCCACAGACTATACAACTTTAAAAATTAAGTGCAAATAGACTTGGAAAAGTAAGTTCAGTCAACACTGAGACTTTTAAAAGTTGACCTGAAAAGTGTACAGTGAGGTTTTTCAACTCCCCAAAACACGAGATGTGTTTTCTACCCATGTGCTAAGTTTCAGCGGTAGGCTTACAACTCAGGTCACTTTCATTTCAGCAAAAACACCTGCACACTGAGCTTATTCCTGGTTTCTGTTCAGGAACAGAACTGAACCCAGCACTTCTTGGTTTCTTGGTATCTCTTGGTACCAGTGCTCATTTTCCACTTCACTACACAATCGGCAGACTTTTCATGTTCTTTTCATGTTTGTTTCTCACATGTCACAACTGTGAGGTTGTTGGCATGTGCTTTGCTTGGTACTAACTCCTAATAGTCTGAACTCCAGCAGGAAGCACCATTAGAGCCCCATCTGATGGTGGGGGGGTGGGGGGGGGCTTTGTTTCTGTCCTAAAAGAAGTTGTATGGTATCTTGGCTCAAGGTGACTAGGAGCTCCAAGTGATCCATCAGCCCTCAAAGGCAACTTCTATAGTGGTAGTGTAAGTTGCCATTTGGGCAGAGGAAAGTAGGGGAGGGCATCTTGAGTTCCACTTCTTAAAAATGTAAGGAAAAGAATAACAGCTGTTAGTGATACACATTAATACCATGCAAAGAAGGGAAATCTAATGATAAATCCAGGGCAAAAGAGGATGCGGGCAACCTGCAGAAAAGAAAAATGTTTTGACAGCTTTTATAATTTGCAAATTATTCCACAAAAATCTGTTCATGAATTTCTCTCCTTGAAGTGGCACAAAACCATAGTGAGTATGAGTGTCTAGTGAACATGACCTTTAAAAGCAATGCTGTGATTAGGTAAACTTGCTACCATCCAGCATTATCAGGAAGTGGGATATCTTGGGTGATCAAATATCACATGTCTCATGTCGATGACTGATTTTTTCAAATAAACCTAATTTTAACAACAAACTGAGTGCAGTTTACCTTTTCACTGAGGATCAGAACTAAAAACCCAGAACCTCAGAACGCCCCGAGGGCAACTTTACAAACAGGAATTTACAGTATCATGTAGAGACAACAAGAAGACCATCACAGGGCAGCCTCCTTACCAGAACACTGGATAACAACATTTTCCCACCAAAGAAATCATTAGATAATAACCACCTAGTTTTTCAAAGATTTTAATACTTTATTCTGTGGGGAGGCCACCACGGTTAGCCAGTGTTGCACACCTCTCACGAGTACTAATTCCACTCACCTAAAAACTACAGCAAACTAATTAAGCCGTTCTGGGTTAAGTCTACTGTTCCGTGCTTGATGAAAATAATTTTGTTTACCACAATTATGTGGATGTCTGCATGCAATGCATAATTAGCGCAGTAACAACAAACATGGGAATATTAGCTCTGTACCTCCGCCCCCATGTTTGCTGACTTACTGCGCATAATAACTGGTATTGAGACTGTAACGGGATCTGAGAATAGAGCTCTTAGCATCTGAAACATTTTCTAAGTGAGGCGTTTGTCTCTGACAGAAACTGTTGGACAGGACAGTAGTCATTTATTCTGTTGGCAAAAGCTCAGACCCTGGAAAGAAGAAATATGACTATAGATGGGCAGTAAGCATGTTCTCCAATGGATGTGAATTACTTTCAGAGACTGAAATTAGTAACATAAAGAAAGGAACTTTTATTTTATTCTCCAATTTACGATCAAATGACTTTTTTTAAACTGTGAGGAAAGCAGACTGACTCTGATGCTAACACATTTGGGTAGAAGCTCAGATTTATATTTAGGTGCCAAGAATTCTGCTTTCAGTCTCCAAAGTTAAGCACCATTTATGTGAGATACTACTATACAATATACTGTTATTATCTACTATATTTATTGTAGATTTACTTATAAATAAATCTACTATAATCTATATAGAGATTAACTTATAAGATTATCTACTATATTTATATCTATCTACTATATTTATAATATATATACTATATTTCTGGTATCAATAAGCATCTGCTGATTCTCACATCTGGCCAGACACTTTATCTTCATGCTGCAATGCAAGGATTGGAGGACAAGAACAGGAGACAGTGATTTGGGGGAAAGTGAACCCATCCTTTTAGAACAGAAACAGCAGAGTACTGACACATTATTTTTTTTTTTTTTTTTTTTTTTTTCTGACACATTATTAACACACCTGATGCAGGAGTCCACAGCACAATCGAGTAAACTATCACAAGTAATGAGACTTATTGTAAACGGAACTAAAACATATCAAAACCAATTATTCACCAAAATAGAGTTTAAAAATATTCTTCCATTTTCCCATTAACTAAGTAATAAGCTGAGATCTATTCTTACCAGCATTCCTTTTAGTTCATTCACGGCACTTTCAGAGCCTTTTGCAGATTCCGGCTACAATTTTAAAAAGAAGAAAAACAACTGAGTAATTCGGTTTTAAAATACCAAAGATTTTTACATGGCAAAGTGTTGGTAACTTGTATTATATTGACTATGTGTTTTAATAATTAGGTCGATGTCTAACAGTTAGGAAAAAAATATTAGACATGTTAGTGCTCCCAAGGGCGCAGTTAAACAGAAAATTAGAGGTGCTAGTCAAAGCAAAAGGACTCAAGCCACCATCAGTCTACCTGTTTTGTTACTTCTTGCTATCATCATATATAGAAAAGATCTGGTAAACATTAAATTTCAAAGATTTAATTCCAAATGATTCAGAACATTTTACAACAAACTTTTCTCCACTCTCATTGCTGGGCTTGAGTCAGCAAGTGAGGATCAGGAAAGCAGCAGTGCAGAGCAGAAAGCAAGCGGCAGGGCAGAAAACCTCGCTCACTCCATCAGCTCCAGGCAAAGGCCAGCTCACACAGGCCTGGGAGGTCTCGTCTCATGAATTTCATAACAGGGATCAGCAAAGAACCCAGATTATAGGAGAACGTTAGCATCACTGGCTCTCAAAGCAGTAAAAGACCTCAGAGGGTGTGTAGTCCAAGCACTTCATCTTTTTTTAAAAAATATTTATTTGTTTATTTATTTGGCTGTGCCAGGTCTTAGCTGTAGCATGTGGCATCTAGTTCCCCGACCAGGGATCAAACCCAGGCCCCCTGCATTGAAAGTGTGGAGTCTTAGCCACGGACCACCAGGGAAGTCCCCACTTCATCTTTTTTATGACGAAAGTTTCACCTTGAGGAATTCTGTATTTGAGGCAGGTGTCTTGATGACAAGTCCAGCTCTCATCTGGCGACACTCTGAACAAAATCATTTGAAATGAAGTTCTGGGTAACACTTGCCTGCCCCACCATACCTAACAGTTTCTGTGGACCGCTCAACTGATTTAACACAAGGAAAATTTGGCATGAGGCCCTAAATGAAAAGACTGAAAAAAAAAAAATCTCTGATTTTCCTTATACCACTTCCCTTCACAAAGGATAGAGGTAAAGAGAAAACCTGCAAGTCACGGTGAAAGGAATCCCTCAGGCCTCTCATTCCTAGAAAAGAGGCCAAGCAAATTTTGCATCAAGAAATGGGAGGGGATTCATGACAACCTATAATCCTTTCCTCTAGAAAGGTAATAAAAGAATAAGATCCTATTCCAATTTTTTAAAATTGTACAGTCAGAAAAAGTGAGGGGGGGTGGTTTGCTGCTCATGTACAAATTAGACTAAGGCATCCGATTTTCGGAGCCTCAGTTTTCTGTGACATATACATGCCATCGGTGCCAGTCAAAAGCTCTAAGACGCTAATTTTAACCACACCAGCACCACCAGCAGCATCAAGGAATTCAGTAATATGCAGTTAAATGAGTACCCTCAAGGTAGGCCTGACTTGCAGGTAAGCTGTTTGGTGAGAAGGTACGACTTTTGAACAAATGCCCTGGCTACAGGCATATTCAAAGGTGCGGCTGCGCCACTCAAGGTGCCCTCTGACTGCACAAGCTTTTTAAAGCTTGGACTGCATACTCTCACAACCGGTGACATATCAGGAAGGTACTGACGGTACTGGGGCAAGAAGTGTGGACTGCCGCATGCGCTGACCATTTGTTTCTAAGGCTACTGACAGGTCATTCAGCACTGTATCTGCATAGTTTAATGATTACCAGTGGGGGAAGAAAAAAAAACAGTTGTCCAGTGATCCTTGTTCAGGTGTTGTCCAGACTTTGAATTGACATTAAATAATGTGTAACTGTTGAAAGAGCCACAGCATGAAAGAAAAAGGACACAGTGATATTCTGAAAATGAAAGTACATACAGAACACTGATTGCTTATGATTTAAGAAGTTTTCAACATTTTTCTTTCTCATTTTGTTTCTTTTATGACACTGCATTTTTCCTCTAGTAATAATTTGGTTTTGCTATTCTTTCCCAAATAGTTGTGACATGAAAGCCATAAAA
This sequence comes from Bubalus kerabau, assembly GCF_029407905.1. Classification (NCBI taxonomy): domain Eukaryota; kingdom Metazoa; phylum Chordata; class Mammalia; order Artiodactyla; family Bovidae; genus Bubalus; species Bubalus kerabau. Next base: position 39,552,027 of record NC_073645.1, read on the forward strand.
ATGTATTCTCTTTCTAAGGTTCTACTTAGACCCTGCATTTTAAAGCGTTTTCACATTTTTTTCCATTTGACCCTGCTGACAACTGTGTGAGTCACAGATGGTATTCTATGGAGAAGCAGCCTGGGAAGCTGGGTGACTCACAGGCAAGCACCCAACTCCCTCAACAGTGTTCTTCACCCACTAGACACTGGCGCTGGGTGCTTGCACACTCAACTTCTCGTCGAGATGCACGTTCTGTCTGCTTTCAGAGCACTAGCGTAGGGCTGAATTATTCTCCATAGCTGGCTGAAGCTGCACTAGATGTAAATCCTCTCTTGGAATGAAATATTCATTCCCTCTGCCCAGCCCCCTCTCCGTGGACCGCCCACACCATGGCTATTTCTGCCTTGCCCAGCGATCTTGTCTGCTGGTGACAAAGAGGCAACTTTAAAAGCCCAGCAGAATTTCTAACGAACAGTCATGACACTCAAGAACACTGAAGCAGCTGAAGAGGGGGCATCCTTGACAGTGAGAAAGAACCATAAAGTTCGGTTTAAAAGAAGAGGAAGAGGAAAGAGAACTTTGCTAATACCTTATTTGGGTGAGGAAAGAAAAAACATTTTTCAAGAAAAATGTCAAAAGCTCTATGATTGGGTCTATTTAAAAGGACAGACATACAGGGGACGGGAGAAGTTCTGCATTAGACGCTGGGTGCTTACACAGTCCTGGAGCTCACTGTGGTCTACTTTAGAATATATAGATATATAATGAGTTTCTCCTTGAAGTGACCTGGAGTGGGTGTGTGAAATTAATGAGGACAATCTTATAAACCTATTTTTCAAAAGCTGCTTGAGATCTGTTCTGATATTTTTATCCTCAACACACTGAAAAGAAGCCCCAGGAAGGCAAGAATCTTTGTCTCTTGTTCACTGCTTTATTCCCAGTGCCTAAGATAGTACCTGGCACATAGCAGATACTCAATAAATATTTGTTGTATTATACTGTCTCTTTCAAGTAGACAGCAGCACCCTGCAATCACAGGACTTTGGGGTTGGCCAAAAGTTCATCTGGGTTTCCCATAAGAGCTTATAGAAAATCCAAACGAACTTTCTGGCCAAACCCATACTTCCTGGAGTGCCCCAGGTTTACCATGAGTCAAACAGAGTCCTCCTGAAACGTGCTTTCATGGAAGCAAATGTTTTTATGACACATTATCCTTAACCTCAGATTTGACAGTCAATTCTGATGCAGCTTTCATCAAATTTTACATTTGAAAAAAGAAACATCAAGGGGGAAAAGCATCTAGTCATTCCATACCTTTGCATTGGGCCTGGCTGTCTGATTAACCGGTCTGAGATGAACTCCCTTTTTAATTCTGTCCATCATCTCTTCAACTGCTTGCCGCTTCAGGTCTGTGACTTCTTCAGCTATGCAAAAAACATACCCGTAAACCATCATATGTTACAAGCAAACAACTACTTCCTGCTTCTGGTGACTTGGAAAGATCGCACTATGTAATTAACCACAGTCATCTTTCAGACAGAGTCACAAAACACCAATAATCTACTAAGGTTAACAGCTCCCAGGTAGCAGTATTTTTTCAATAAAAAACCTTTTAATAAGAGGTTTGCTTTGAGAAATAAGAGTTATAAAACTTAAGGTCTAATTTTTAGCCTAGAAATCAATATTGGCTCATCTACGTTAAACAAAGTAGATTTTGTTCCGTTTGTCAACATAATAATAGATCCGGATCTCTCCAGGTTTTCATAAATCCAATTTTGTACCTAACTCCAAATAATCATTCACCTTTGCCTCAGAGATATTTTTGTAATTTGTGGTATAACCTATGTAAAAGAAATTAGCCCAAAGCAGGAATAATCATCGAAAAGCCCATTAGAAAATAAAAAATCAAAGAGATCTTTTTACCTGTTGGAAGAAATCCACAGTCAGAAGATGAGCAGCAAATAGATAAAATCTATTTTTAAACTGTCATCTTTTGTTTAGGAATCACATGGGAAGGAAACACTTAAGCAAACCTTTTCAAGTCTTTTAAAACTGTCAATGTTGAAAGAAAACATACATACAGAAATGACTGCAATTAAGTAATTAAATTTGATAAAAATAATTCAGGGTCTATAGTTTAATCTTTATACTCTTTTGCTGCAAAAACAATAAAGCTGTGGGAAAATGTATCAAATAGATAAATACAACTGAGATGAACTAAGACTTGTTGGTCAGAATAGTGAAATTTGTCTCTTGCAGGACAGCTTGACCAAAAGCACTGAATCATTTTGGAACATTTATCACTATTTATGCAGCTCTAGATTTTGTGTTTATCTGCAGCTGAATCACTGCATCCACTACATTTAAGTTTAAATATCTCACAAAGACCCTCCAATTAGCAACTTTAATGGACTCCACACTGTGGGGCGGTCATATGGTGGACACTCAGCAAGTATCTACCTATTGACGGACTTGCTAAAAGTTCAGGCTTCAAATGGCTATCCATAGTTTTAATATTTGAGCAGAAATAATTACACCTCAAAAGGATGGCTTCTAAATGTAGGCAATCACAATTACTTATATATCCCTCAGCTAATTCACAGTGGTGTCAGGCTTTGTGCTAAGGAGGCCTAAATCATGGCTTCTTTTACTGCTACATGGCAGACTTCACTCTAACTCAGAGGAGCTACGCTTATCCATGCTGGGGAAGAGGCAGGTGGGAGCAACACAGAGAATGCAGAAGGATCCATCAGCCTCTATTCTGCAGTATCACCGTGATTGGATCACTGCTACATCCACCACATAACCTAGGTATTCTCACACAGTCCTGATTTCAAATAGTGTTTGGGCACCCTCATAAGCCACTGAAAAGCTGGGAATTCAAATTTCTCAGTATCCAAACAGCATTTTACAGTACTAGAAGTCAAAAAAGTATCTTTTGCCAGACAACATGGGAGACATGGCACCAAAGTGAGACCACATCCACCAACAGATGGATAACAAAACTGTGATGGATTAACTATGTGCCCTTAAGCAGTATATTCTAGGGCCACCTCTGCTGATGGCTCACGAACATCAACATGGGGACAGACAAGAAAATTACTATGAATAGAGATTCATTCATTCACTCACTCATTTACCAACTCCCTCATTCAATATCTAAATACCTACTGCACATCACACAGTGCTTTTGCTGACCCGTTTCAGAATGAGAGGAAGTAAGACTCAGATCTGTCATTCAAGCACCTGATGTGGGTATGGAATTTATTCCTGGGAATTAAAAAAAAAATCTTCAAAAAACATTTGATTTTCAGAAAGGCTGCCATTTTGAGTAAGACTTGGGAAGAGCCGCACTGCAACGGGAACACCGCCTACAAACAGATTAGCACTCTGTAAGGAATGATTGAAACCCAATTAAATGCACCATACAAAAACTAATTAAGGCAGACAGATGGAGAATTATGGTCAACACCATTCAGATCTGCTGCAGCATCTAACATAGCAGGAATTTAAAGTAGTTTCTTATTTTTGCTTGCCAGAATCATAGTGATAATTCAGAGAAGTGCCACTATCTGCATTGTGTACAGATGATAAACCAGGCTTTAATGTCTCAGTCTTTTTCAAATGTAAAGGCTTAATTGGTCTTAAGGAAAAGAAATCATTCTGATCAGATTCTCTACTCAGGCACAATTCAAGGCTTGGTTAGCTACACAAGCTCTCTCTCTCACCAACCCTGTTTTTGAACTAGCAAAAAGCAATCTACACGAACTTCTGAACTCTTAAGCAGTTCTAATAAACCTGCAAGAATCACCTACAGAGAGCTCATGGTATGTTTTGTAATTCTTTTCTGCAATCGCGCAGTTGGTAATTGTCTCACAAAAGCATGTAATCAGGGGGACAATAGAAATATGCAGGATACTGGAGATTAAAGAAAAGGGACAAACGAAGACAAGGGGTGTAATGTTATTGAACTGCCACAGGAAAATAAAATTAAATGTTCTTTGAGTTAGTGCTTCAAGGTCAGTCTTGGATCAGAAAGCTACATGTAATTAATTGAGGCTTAAATTTTAAGACCCACTTGAAAAATAAGTTAGTTCTTCAAAAAAAAAAAAAAGACTCACAGACAAAACCACTATGTTATTGCTCAGTAAAACCTTTTGTTACTGCCTAGAGGAAACTAAAATGAATTTCTAAATTTCACCATTCCACTTTTCTCTTTCAATAACATTTTTTTTAAGGCATGTAAAAAATCTTATGTCATTAAGAGGTACAAATTTTCTAAAGAACACGTCACGGTTGAATAAGTTTGGATTTAACCTAAGATCATAAAGTTAAGAAAATTTCCTTAATGATAATGATCACAAGAGTCTGCCAAATGAGGACTTCTGCCCTTCATGGTGGTTGGTACCATGTCTGTATTTTTCTACTTAACATTTTGAGTATTTTCTATGTTCTGGGCACTACTCTAAATACTTTACCTGTGGTGAGACTCGTAATTCTCAGAACAATCCCATGAAATAGAAACTATTATTCCCATTCTACAGATTAGCAAATTTAGGAAAGACGATATCAACAAATTAAGTGACCTAAATATCAAATATGATGAAGAGCAAGCATACCTCTCAAATCTCAGAACCCTGTTCAATAAATGCACTCTTATCAAAATTAGAGTTATTAACTGCAAAGTATGTCATGTTTTCTTGTATTGAGATCTTATGACTACTTCTAAAATATTTCACAGGCCTTTCCTACAATCAAGCTTTTTAAGAGTCATAACCTAGCAACAAACACTTCTCCATTCCAAAACTGAAAAGCAGACCAACTGTATAGTAAAAGCCATAATATGATGCTAATCCAGGAAAACATGTGAGAGCAGGGCTGGTTCCTACGTTATAAATGCAAACTTCAAAGTGTCTCAGCTGACCCCAATGTGCGATGCTCTACATTCATTCATCATGCATTTAATCACTGTCCATTCAATGACAATTTTTAGTGCAAATGATTAACAAGACACTATAGACAACTACCTTGCCAGACAAAGTATGGATATGGTACCTATCATTAAGGCAGTATGATTTTAGGATGGCTCCAGTCTAAAAGTCTCCTAGGCAATGCCTTAGATGTCTAAGTAACTACTTAGATTCCCTAAGTAACAATAGCTCAAGGATGAGGGAGAAAATGCCGCCATATTTCACAAATTGTACATGAAATATCATTTGCTTAAGGAAAACTGAATGGTTTCTAATACTCGGAGTTAGTAAGTTTCAGAACACTTTTATTTTAAATTTAAGGGTGCTGCTGAGGTTCATCAGTTCAGTTCAGTCACTCAGTCATGTCCGACTCTTTTCGACCCCATGGACTGCAGCATGCCAGGCTTCCCTGTCCATCACCAACTCCCGGAGCTTGCTCAAACTCATGCCCATCAACTTGGGGATGTCATCCAACCATCTCCTCCTCTGTCGTCCCTTTCTCCTCCTGCCTTCAATCTTTCCCAGCATCAGCGTCTTTTCTAATGAGTCAGTTCTTCACATCAAGTGGCCAAAGTATTAAAGCTTCAGCTTCAGCATCAGTCCTTCCAATGAATATTCAGAACTGATTTCCTTTACGATTGACTGGTTTGATCTGCTAATTTGATAAGGCAATATTCAATTTATTGAGAAGGGGAATTTATTTTATTCTGACTGCTTTCCTGACCCTGTAAAACTTAACCAGTTTTCCCAAAACGAGATTATTTTTTTTCCCCAAACGAGATTGAAACAAACAAAATTTTAATCTTAATTACAAGTGTCAGGGAAGATTTACAGCCAGTAATCAGTAATCCAAGGGCATAGCTGCCCTGCAGATCACAGAAGTCAGGACTTCTAAATCCTGCAATGCCCTGGCAAAGCAGAATTTATCTTTTAGCACCATTACAATGGGCTGCAGGAGGTAAGCCAAAAAAGTCAATCCACAGATACAATCAAACAGCTTTTGTCTGTAATGGTGCTGCAAGGTGCTTGATAAGAAGAAAAGTCTAAACTTTGATTCAATCAATATGCATGAAAGCTGTGGATGGCTGCAGAGAGGAGTGAGCCTTCAAACAGTCTGCAATCTACTCAGGGGGAGAGATGTAGAAATAACTCGAACACCAGAGCAGAGTCTTGGGGTGGGACATTACATCCTTATGGGAACAAAATCTGAAGCCAACTGCCACAGCAACACACAGTAATGGGGCCATTCATTCTGGATTATTAATACTAAGAGAAGAGGAGGAAGAGCCAGGAACACACCAGGCAATATGCCTGGAATCTGATGGGAGATTAGGACAGCACCTTGGCAGAGGGAGGGCAGGAGGACAATTCTGGGATGAGGAAAGACAGGAATGAACGCACAGGGAACTTACAGGCAAGGGCCAGCCATATGGTGAGGTACATGTAATAAGAAATGAAAGTGAAGTGTTAGTCACTCAGTCACGTCCAACTCTTTGCGACCCCATGGACTGTAGCCTGCCAGAATCCTCTGTCCATGGGATTCTCCAGGCAAGAATACTGGAGTGGGTAGCCACTCCCTTCTCCAGGGGATCTTCCTGACCCAGGGATCGAAACTGGGTCTCCTGCTCTGCAGGTGGATTCTTTACCACCTGAGCCACCAGGAAAGCCCTATGAGAAATGAAGCTCCACAGTAAAGGCAGAAAACCACCTCTAAGCAGACCACAGGGCTTTAGATTCTATTCTGCCTCAGAGGGCAGCACAGAAATGTGCTAAGATGAAGGACAACTTTGTTAGACCCAGGATCTGAGAACACTGCACTGCAGAGGTATGAAAATGGCTGGAGTGGGGCTAGGAGACCCAGAGGCAGGAAAAGGGAACCAAGAAGTGTCCACTCATCTGGGCCTGAACCAGGCAAACCCACCATGCTCTTTAAGTAACGGGAGTTGAGCAAACACTGCGGAGTTTAATTTGGGTTCTACAGTTCTCAGGCATAAAGGGCCAAGATTCGGCCCTAGCATTTCAAGCTTTTGTTTTCAACGTGGCCACACATCAAACCACCCACGGCTCTGAGCACTGACTCGCCACCTACCCACCTGGTGCCTTGGCTCAGCAGGAAAGCTCTTCTCTCTCCATTCCCATCTCTCCCTATCCTCAACATCTCTCTCTCCAAAGAATCAGAGTCCTGTGAATGTTACTTCCCTGAACAGCTCCTGACTTTCTCCATTTCTTTCTCTCTCTGCTACCACCCTCATCTCAGCCCAGGCAATGTTTGTCTGAAAAGTACAGTAGTCTCCCCTCATCCACTGTCATTCCTGGGCAGTCTTCTCTCTGTTCTCTCACTGTAGCCAGTGAGATTTTTTTATAAAAGATGCATCTCATGTTACACTCCTACTTAAACTTCTACTGTCCTTAGAATAAGCACCAAAATCTTGATCACCACCTCTAGAATCTGGCTCCTGCCTACCTAGCAGACTTCTCTTGCACCCATGTTCTAATAATATCAACTTTTTTTTTTTCAGTTTCCTAATATGCCAAGCTCCTTGCCCACTCCGGACCTCTGAATTGTTGCCCCTCTGTGTGATCTATTATACTTTACCTGAAATACCTTGACCTTCTAAATCCACAACTACTCAGCTGAAACATCACTTGCTGACACCCAGCAGTCTACCTCTATAGCCTCTTAAGTCAGTACCAACAGTCACTCCTCCACAGTACTGATTCAAAAATGTATTTAAACAATTATATAGTGAATTGGTAATTATTGGTCTACTTTCTGCTTGCCCCACTCAAATGTGACTCTACATCTTGTATCTCCAGTACACAGCCCTGAAGGGTACATAGCAAATACTTGACAAAGTCTCCATTCACTTGCTATCAACTGTAAAAAGCCTTTTCCCAAATCCCTCATCTGGAATTACTCCCCAAAGTACCCCGTCCCTTAGTGAAAACACGTTTCCAGCACCCCTCACATCACAGTGACACGTGTCCATCTGCTCCAGATGGTAAGCCACATGAAGGCAATGGCTGTTCTTTGGCTTATTCTTTTTTTTTTTTTAATTTTATTTTATTTTTAAACTTTACATAATTGTACTAGTTTTGCCAAACATCAAAATGAATCTGCCACAGGTATACATGTGTTTCTCCCCAACAACCTGTTCATAGTCAAAGAGCTCAGCAAGTACATCTATTCCTGAAAAACTGTACGTCATCAACAACTTAAAAAGTGCACCCTGGAGGGTGGGTTAGAATTACTTGTTTCTGGTTGAGCCGCCTTTTCTTTCTTAGCACTGCCGCTGCTGGAGTGGGATCGCTTCCGGATCATGGACATGAGTGATCTTTGGGAGAAAGAAAAAAGATTGACAGGAGATTAGCAGATGCCTTAAGAGCCAAGAAATAGAAGGTAGAGGTTCACAAATAATCAGTAAAAATCCAACTCTTCTCTAAGTATTTGAATATAGAACTAGAATTTAAGTAGCCTACTACTTAATAGTGGTATAGTAGTATAAGTAGCCTACTTACATTTTTAATAAATTGTGAAATTTTTCATCACTGTAAGAAAGAGAAAGATGTCCCATCTCTTTCCTGTGTAAAACCAAACTAATTACTGGAAGAAGGAGGCTGCTAAAGTGAAAGAAAGTGAAGTCGCTCAGTCGTGTCCGACTCTTTGCAACCCCAAGGACTGTAGCCTACCAGGCTCCTCGGTCCATGGAATTTTCCAGGCAAGAGTACTGGAGTGGGTTGCCATTTCCTTCTCCAGGGATCTTCCCAACCCAGGGATCAAACCCGGGTCTCCCGCATTGCAGGCAGACGTTTTACTGTCTGAGCCACCAGGGAAGACGTCCAATTACTGGAAGAAGGAAGCTGCTAACGTTATTATTAATATGATGCAGAGACATCTAAAAAGTAAAATAGATACAGAAAACCTTTCAATATCCATATTTAAAATTTAGAAACAGGTAACAGACTGGATAAGTATTTAAAGTAGTTTAGGGATATATACGTAGGCAAAAAAAAAAACTTTTAAGGTAATGAAAGGACTCAAGGGGAGGAAGGAAATAATGTAAAATTTACTTTTTTCCATTCTGTCAACTAAAAGGCAGGAGAATGAATACAGGGTCTACTTGTTAACATTCCAAAGCAGGGTAGGCTGCATGGAGGCAGGGGCTGTCACTAGTTGGGGGCTTCTCACTAGTCCGAGACCTCCCTTTAATCTCTCACGACACCATAACCACCCCACCTCTGATTCTGAGAGGAAGTTTTGGGAATGTGTATTACTGTACAAAAAGATTACAGAGCAAGATGTTATTTGTACTGCTCAGCACAGTTGTATATGTTTACATAAATGAATGAGAATAGATGTCCTTCCTTGTAAACCACCTAAGTGGATGACAGAAAGTGTGAGCTTTAAATGTCCTGTACATTTGAAGTACAAGTTGAAGACTGGTGCAGTGTCCACAAGAAAGTCATCTGTACCATTATAAAGAACTATCCGACAAGCTGGTGCTAAGACTAAAGAGAAAATAGACAGCGTGGGTTTCACAGGACAGGTAAGAAGACCAGAATAAGACATCTGGGACCAGTCAAATCTCTAGCGAAAACTGCCCCAGGTGGAAATATTCATCTTGAAATTGCTCTAGTGTTCGTCACACCCACTTTGATGGTTAATTTTGTGAGTCAACTGGACTGGGTCATAGGGTACTCAGAGATGTGCATGTATGTGTGTGTGCGTGTCTGCCTGTACGCGTGTGCACGCGCTCAATCGTGTCCGACTCTTCGTGACCCCATGGACTGTAGCCCACCAGCCATCTCTGTCCATGGGGTTCTCCAGGCAAGAATACTGGAGTGGGTAGCAATTCCCTTCTCCAGGGAATCTTCCTACCCAGGGGTGGGAGGTGGGTCTCCTACACTGCAGGCAGATTCTTTACCATCTGAGTCACCAGGGAAGCCTACTCAGATATATGGCCAAACAGTATTCTGGGTGTTTCTGTGAGGGTTCTAGTAACATCTAAACTGGTAGCCTGGGGACTTCCCTGGTGGTTCATTGGTTAAGAGCTCACCTTCCAATCCAAGTATATGGGATCCCACATGCCTCTTGGCCAAAAAACCAGAACATAAAAGCAGAAGCAATATTATAACAAATTCAATAATGACTAAAACATGGTTCATATATGTTAAAATTAAAAAAAAAAAAATTAATTGGTAGCCTGAGTAAAGTGGAACGTTCTCCCTCATGTGGGACGGGCTCCAGTCAGTTGGTAGAAGGCTTGAATACAACAAAAGGGTGAGCCTCCCCCAAATAAAGGGGATTCCCAGGTGGTGCTAGTGGTAAAGAACTCGCCTGCCAATGCAGGAGACGAAAGAGACGCGGGTTCAATCCCTGGTCGGGAAGAGCCCCTGAATGAGGGCATTTTGAAACCCACTCCAGTATTCATGCCTGGAGAATCCCATGGACAGAGGAGCCTGGTGGGCTATGGTCCACAGGGTCGTAGAGACAGACACGACTGAAGCTACTTAGCATGCACCCCTAAGTAAGATAAAATTTCTCCTGCATTGAAACTAGGACATTTGCTCTCTCTTGCCTTCTAAGTCACGAAAACTGAAACACTTCCTCTTCCCGGGTCTCCAGCCTGCTGATCTTCAACTGAAACTACACTGCAGGCTCTCCTTGGTCTCCAGCTTGCTGATTTATCCTGCAGATCCTGGGACTGGTCAGCCTCCACAGTCACATGAACCAATTACTCAGGCTACTTTCTCTTTTTATGTGTATGATGTATATGTACACATGTACACCATCCCCCACTGCTTCTCTTTCTCTGGAGAACCCTATAACCCTATACACCAATACACCCTGCTCTTTTCCCATGAGCCTGCCCTTTCATTTGGCTGCTACAAAATGACCAAGTTATGCTTTCTTCCTCTCTTATCTGTCTCCCAACCATCCTCCTGGTCAAATGAGCAGAAAGTGGGACGGAGGGGTGGAGGGCCCAATAAAGCCCCTCAAAGAAGCCACAGACCCTAGTCGTTTCTTCCCAGTTTCACTTCTATCCAGGACCTACTGCTGCTACTGCTACTGCTAAGTTGCTTCAGTCGTGTCCGACTCTGTGCAATCCCATAGACAGCAGCCCATCAGGCTCCCCTGTCCCTGGGATTCTCCAGGCAAGAACACTGGAGTGGGTTTCCATTTCCTTACATCACCTTAAAACACAGCTCATGAACAACGTTGGAAAACCTTGGGAAACTCAATACATATGCAAATATATTTGACAAGAAAATACTCCTTATCAAAAAATAAAAATCTCTTTCTACTGAGAAATTATGTCTTTGTCTTATACTATTTAAATTCATCTTAAAAGAAAAATCATTCATGTTATTCAACAAAAATTTTCTGTAATGGGCCTTACAAGAGTTTATGTTTTAGACACACATACTCGGCATTCTAGTTTCGTTTCTCAATATAACTGTAGGGTGCTCTTTGAGAAAACTCTCTATTTCAGTTATAGTTTACTTTTAATTTGAAGGGCTCTCAAGATTTCAGAGACTAAAACTTAAAGGCCAACAGTAGGATTATAATCGTTTTTTAATAGTTCCCTCTCCTCACAGACACAAGTGATCTTTCTTATCAAGCTCAAAATTCTAGACCTTAGCGAAAGATCAAAGTGATGAATTTCCTATTTTAAATGTCAAATTCAGAATATCTCCTACAGCTTTAGCGACCCAGGAGAGAAAGAATTTAAAAATACCTGAAATTCTTTCAATTGACTCTTGGATCGATCACGTGTAAAAATTATTTTGCCTTAACTACTTCAATGGCTTAAAGTGGATTATGTCATACCCTACTCAGTAAGGAAAACTAATGAGAATCTTTTTAAAAGACAGAGTTCCATTTTCATGGTCGTGTGGGAGGACCACGCTACTCATTCTATTGAGATGGATCTGCAAAGGTACAAAGTACGAATAAATGGACTCTCTGTGTGAACGGATTAAACAAATCACATGAGTTAATGAAAGGTAAAACTCTAGCAAAACTTTAAATTTCATTTGATCAAGAATAAATTACACACAAGTGGTTAACAGCATAAAATGAGGAGGTAAACTGTCACACAGCAGGTAGGTTGTCTTATGTACATGGATGGTAGACTGAAGAACCACAAAAGAGGCAGAATTTGACTCGAGATGTCCTGGGGTGTATTGTGCTTAGCTCAGGCTCCTTGGCATCATCAAGTGACCTCTGGCTCAGAAAAAGCAAATTTTTGTCCGCATATGTGATTTCCTGCTGCAAGAATTTAAACATAATTTCTTTTAATGGAATGTAACTCACTCAGCATTATTAAAGGTTTAAATATGAGGTTAAGGAGTTAAAAATAATTATACTTTTAGTTTAATAAGAGCTGTAAGGTTTTTATTAGTTCAGTATTTTTATTTTTTTAAATAACAAACTGTAGCTTTTCAAATTAGTGAGAGAAAAACATAAAAACATTCTGGAGAAGCTCAAAATTCCTTGATCTTCTGGTTAAAGGGTAAAAGAAAATCCTAATGACATGGACTGAAAGTTTAAAACTGAGGTGTCAAAAAAAGTTTTTTTATGTCTAGCTCCTCAGCTTGGAACATCCACATGAAACCGGAATATCTATAAGAAGAACCCTGTAGGCCACAAGATGTCTTTGACAGGTATTAAGAACCCTAAATATATTACAAGAGATGGGCTTCCCTGGTGGCTCAGTGGTAAAAAAAAAAAAAAAAATCCACCAGGAGATGGTTGATCCCTGGATTGGGGAGATCCCTTGGAGAAGGAAATGGCAACCTGCTCTAGTTTCCTGCCTGGGAAATCCCATGAAAGAGGAGCCTAGAGGGCTACAGTCCATGGGGTTGCAGTCGGACACGACTTAGCAGCTAAACAACAACAATATATTATAAGAAGGGAATGATACACTGGCCTTCAGAAAATTCTCTGAAACACCTGTTAATATCTTTCAAACATTTTACCCGTGTCTAATGATGCATTCTAAACCAGTATTTTTTAAAAAGGATACCAATAACATAAACTTCAGTTTCTCTGACAAGGACTATCATTTGAGGTAGAGCCATCTTCCTGGATGTGCTTACCGGATAGGATTGGGGGGAGGAGGGGGAGGAGGTGGGGGTGGAGGAGGTGGTGGCGGAGGTACTGAATTCTCAGACTGGTTCACCCGTTTCTGGAGTTCATCAACTGCACAGAGAGCAAGCATTCAGAAAAAACAGATGAAATAAGCAACTTAGCACCTTATATACATATAAAGGGAAAAAAATCACCTGTTCAAAATCACATTCTTTTACTAGGGCAAAGTTAGAAATTCCAGTATGAAGTTACACAACCTTTTAAGCTTTTTATCATCAGTGAGAGAGACCTTATATACATTACCAAAAAATTACCATGTTTTTGCTATATGTACAAACTATGGAAAAGGAAAAAAAATCAAGACAATGGCTGGATGGGTGGGAAGTAAGGACTGAGTAGGCTGAAGAAATATTTGTTAAGAATGGAATATGCCACCCAAACACTAAGAAATTGTTAATATTTGACTTTTAAAGTGTATAGACCAAGAACTGAATTAATTTTAAAGATGACATTTAGTAATGAATTTTAATAGCATACTTTCCTCCTCCACTTAATCTCCTTCAAAGCTGCAAATCCTAGAGTTCATCATTTTAACCAGACTCAAACTCTCAAATGTCTAACTCAGAAACTTTTTGTTCTTTTGAAAAGCATTCTGGAAATACAATTTATTCATTCAATTCATTCAAGCCATTAATAAAACAAGTACTTACTAAGCTCCAACAATGTGAAAAGAGCCTGTGCTTGGTGCTGTTTAAGACATAGTTCCTGACTGCCAGAAAACTCAATTTAAATTTATAGCACAGATGTGAATACCTCTAATTGAGCTCTCATGGGCTACAGGTACTGTTCTCAGGAAAAGCTCTCCCTCTATGCAGTCATTTTACTTTCCATGACTAACTGTACTCCAGTGACCTGTCCATTTGTTTTTATTGACAGCATTTAAATAAGCAGGGTAGGCAAGGTTCTCCAACACCAAGTATTCTCTAGTTATTTCATATACATGTGTCTATTTCTCTAAAGGGAATCTGATATCCTCGTGGACAATAAAGTATGGTTTCTTTTCTTCTATATTTCTTACAGCACCCCAGGGTACTGGGTATGGCTGAGCATATACACAGCAGACAAAAAGAATGAACTACTTCTTAATTTTAGATAAATTAAAAAAAATAAATTGTAGTTCATTTTCATTGTGGATTAGAAAGCACTGAATATTTTTTAAAGAAAAAAAAAGCCTACTTGATTCTTCGGTACAGATTTCAAAATTCTAGTATAAAATTAACCAAAAATATCTGAAGTGAATATTGAAGCTGTTATAAAGGGAACAACCTGACTCCTTAAATTACTTACTTTCCAACAGAAACTTATTATTTATCCCTGTGTAGTAATCTAACTCACACATTCCTGTTAAGCCTTCTAGACCTGAATGAATACATCATTTAAGTACCCCCTGCTGTTTTAAAGATTTTTCGATTTAATATACATATTGTTCCCCATTTTTATTGATAGGCGTGATATTGAAAGCATTATTTCATGTGTATAATTAGACATCGAAGATAAAGGTAGTATGAACCTGAAAAGCTTCTTTTTTAAAAATACACCCTAAAATGGACAAAATAAGTACTCAATGAACACTCATCTCTGAAGCCCTGAGAAACGCTGAAGTTTTGGTCTTCCCATATTAATTGTATCTCTGTCTCTTAATTCTGTATGTGATGCTCATAAAAGCTCTGAGTCCAAAAAGTAAGTCTAAATATTTGTGAATCATCTCATTACAGTGATCGTTCTACTTAACTACAATAGTCAGAAATGAGGGAATTTAAAAGAAAGCTTGGAATTTTTCTATAGAATTCAGAGCATTCAGTAAATGTACTAGCCATGAAAGATTCACATTTTAATACTAAGACATAATAGCCTACTCAATGTTTTTACCGGAATGCTTTAAATTTCTAGCTTTCTCCTCAGAATTCTGGTATTTCAATTCCAGTTCTTTTTTATCTTCTTCGAGAAGCTCCAGTTGCTGTTTGAGACTGTGTATCTCCTTGTGGAAAGTTTCATTCTGTAGTTGCTCTTCTAGTTCTTTGACCTATAAATTATAAATAGACTTTTATACAGTGATAATAGTTTTTCCTTTGTCAAGGAAAACAAGGGGAAAAACAAACATTTCTCTTTTACTTTGCATTTCAGAGCAAAGAGATTCCAATTCATCTTAATCACACCAATCCTGGGATACAGATAATACTGGGCCTTCCCTGGGGGCTCGTTGGTAAAGAATCTGCCTGCAATGTAGGAGACTGCCTACAATACAGAAGGCGTGGGTTCGATCCCTGGATCAGGAAGAGTCCCTGGAAAAGGAAATGGCAATCTACTCTAGAATTCTTGCCTGGGAAATTCCATAGACAGAGGAACCTGACAGGCTACAGTCCATGGAGTCCCAAGAGTTGGACACGATTTAGCAAGTAAGCCCTCACCACTACCACCACAGATAATACTTATATTATCAGTGATGTGATTCTTTTAAATTTATTGGAGACTTATATCCCAGAAAATTTAGTTTTTAATATTCATATAAGTAAAAAATTCATTTAAAACAGATTAACACTTCTATGCCCATTTCAAAAGAAAAACTCAGGTAATATTAAAAGGAGTCCTAGTGAGACAATTTGGTAGCAACAAAAACCATAAAAAAAAAGAAAGGAAGGAAAGTCCCTTTGATTCAGTAATATTACTTCTAGAACTTGTTTTAGAGAAGTAGACAGGTGTTCAAATACATTCATTAGAGCATTCTCTGCAACAAGGAAATTTTGGAAATAAGCTACATTGTCCACCAATATTATTGATTTAATAAATTACAGTGTTCATTAAGTGAAATATCAATACTACGCAAAAATTTTAAATCACATACCTCACTATACACTGACATAGAAAGATGTTAATATATTACCAATGGAAAAAAACCAGGTTGTAGAACAATATGCTTGCAATGATCCCATTTAAACTATATTCATAAAACTATATATTTACCTAAAGTTTGGATATGTACCAAAATATGGAATTTTTAATTAATCTTAGTTTTCTGTTTTAGCTTTTTCTGTATTTTTAAGATTTCCTTATTATAATAATAAAAACAACACACTTGTGTTTTAAAGATTGCTGAATTTGCAAGCGAACTTATAGACAGGTAAGAAATATTTTCCAACCACGAACCTGAAAGATTATCCAGAATAACAGTACAGTAAAATAGGTTTAGAAGTACTGATTGCTCTAATTTCATTTATAACTTATAAATACTCTTCAGTACCCTACCCCAACAAGGTATACACCCAACAATTTAGTCCCATCCTCAATATAATTTCCTAGGTTCTCGGCATGCATTATTTAATGAGGTAACTACATGTAGAAGAGGGCTTCCCGGGTGGCTCAGCAGTAGAGAATCCACCTGCAATGCAGGAGGCTTGAGTTCGATCTCTGGGTCAGGAAGAGCCTCTGGAGAGGGAAATGGCAACCCAAACCCACTGCAGTATCCTTGCCTGGGAAACCCCATGGACAGAGGAGCCTGGTGTGCTACAGTTCATGGGGTTACAAACAGGTAGACATGACTTAGCGACTAAAACAGGTAGTAGAGCTTTTTTCAAATCAGAAGATTCTAGTAGTAAGCTAAATAAAAATAAACATTCTTTCATTCTCTTTATTTGAAAAGGTAATTCCTGCATATGGGGACAAAAAAAAAAAGTCCCTTCCATCCTATCCCCCAGGGCACTTTCCCAGAGCCAAGCACTATTACCATGTATTCATTTAGAGCTTCCCTACATATACGCCAACATTTCTTATTGAAGGAAAAAAAATTTACCTCACAACCAACTTGGTAAAAACTCCAGGAACATCCAAGGATTAAATGTCAACAGTGTTGCCTAAAGAGACTTCCACAGGTGCTAACAAATGGCAGCTAACAGCCTTTCCCTCACCAACTAGGGACACTGTAAGTAGCATGAATATTGATGCCATTTTTCTTAAGTGGATTCTTTAATTTGAAAGGCTTTGTTCCACCTGCTTGCCTCGCCTCCTCTCCGCCTCTCCTCCTCACCCACCACGATCACTATCCTTTCTGCCGAGCACACAGAGGTAGGCTGTGTCAGCTGGAGGAACTGTACTCAAACAAATTGAAATAACCACTTAGGAAGCCTTTAAACATATACATTTGTGCAAGTTTACAAAATCAGAAATTTTCTCTAAGCAAACAATTACTACTAACATGGACTTTTCCTCCCTCCGACAAGCTCTTTGAGACCAATCACAATACACTCTCCTAGTGTATGCACTCTCCAAAAACACAACGGGCTCATGGATTTCCAAACTGCATTATTCAAGCTCTTTTTGAGTTGTCTCTCTGCCTCGCTTCTTCAGATCCTTTGGACGGTTTAAAAGTCACTATAAACCCTACTGGTGGCTCAGTGGTAAAGAGTCCATCTGCCAACGCAGGAGATGTGGGTTTGATCCTGGGTCAGAAGATCCCCTAGAGAAGGAAATGGCAACCCATTCCAGTATTCTTGCCTGGGAAATCCCACCCCATGGACAGAAGGAACCTGGTGGTCTACAGTCCACGAGTTCACAAAGGAGTCAGACATGACTTAGCAACCAAACAACAACAACAGAGCCTACAACAGTGCACTATAAATCTTAGATGGGTACTAGAAGTTCATTTGGTAGTTTTTTTCCTAAAAGGTGAAAACACTGGAAAGACTTAGTAACTCAAGCAAAATAAGGAACTATGAGCTTCTGGACTAACTCCTCTCAGTTTAAGGATGTGTGTGCACTAAAAACCCAGGAGAAAATCTGTTACCTTTTGTTGATGCTGAATTCTCTCTTCTTCAAGGAGCTGGACAAGTTTTGCATTTTCATCTAATGCGTTCAAAAGCTGCCGGTCAGGAGCAGAGCTCTGTAGTAGAAGGTGGCTTTGTCTCTTTAGCTTGTTCTGTTCGATAAACATCTACAAAAGTTAATTACAAAAATGTAGATACCACTCACGTTCACAAGCCTCCTCAATGGAAACTTGAGCAAAAGGAAAGGTGGAGTTTTCATTAAAAAGGCAAACACAATTTCTGAATGGTAGTGTGATGATTTTAGAAGTAATGAGTCCTATGCTAAGTTTTCATTCATAACTTTTATGTAATCTTTAGAACCTTTACCTTCATCTCAGCATAGTATATATACAATAGTTTAGTCCTATACTGCAGCTTTTATTTTATTATTGCTTCAAAATATATAAATACTAGCAGTAGCAGCTAATATATATCAAGAACTTATGCCAAGTATTCTACTAAATATGTTCTACACATTATTTTAATCCTTTACATCGATCCCTGTGAGGTGAATTCATCTGCTTTGAGAAGCTAAAACATATTGAAGACGACAGGATAGGTGTGGCAGCAATCATTTTACATGCAGTCTATCATCTAATCCCTAGAACCCCACTGTCAAGTAGACACTATTATTATCCCACTTTTACTAATAAGATAACTGAGGCTCTGAGGGGTTAAGCAGCTTTCCCAAAGACACAAGTGAGTGGCAAAACCCAGGATTTAAACCCAGATCTGTCTGATTTACAGGCCCATGCTCTTCACCATCTGGCTAATCTCTTTCTCAGTTATTTAACAGACCTAAGATTTTTGTCTTAAACCAATCAGCTTTTCCTCAGTGACAAAAGTAGTTAACAGTAGGAGGGTAAAGAGAAAGAAAAAGGTATGTTAATCAAACTGAGCCTTTTATTAAACAATTTACATATATTCTTAACCTAATCTTCACAACTTTTCATGGTTGAAAGCAACATTATTTCCTATTCACCTATTACTTCTTTTCCTTAATATGCTACACAAAGCAGCCAGTGGCCGAGTCTGAACACAAAATGTTCTACAAATTCTGAAATCAGGCCCATTTTATAGTAGAGCAACATTTGCAAGTGAAATTTACATTCTTCTTCCATCTGATGCCTGTGTAAGAATAGGAACAGAGGATGAGTAAGTATCCATGAGTGCACAAGTGTTGGGCTGGCGAAAAGTGAGACTGGAAGCATCTATGCACTAGGGAAGCATCAACAACATTCCATCATAGTATCTTAAATTTGAAACCAATAGTCTAATTGAAATGATTTGTTTCAGATTACTACTGAATAATAATATTACAGTAATTTATTTTTTATACATTTTCCCCTCTTAAAACTCAACTGGTTGGAGTCCCGTGTTGGTATCTTAGACAGTATCTTACAGTCAACATAAAAGGCCAACAAATCCAACTGAAACAACTGAGATTCTCTGGCTCCCCAGCAAGTGAGGCCTTTCACCAAGAGTGCTCCGAATCCAGGAGCAGACAGAGAGGAAGCACTCAGTGGGGCTGACCAGGGCAGAGGTGAAGGGCCCAGCAGTCAGACAATGCAGGCACAAGGACCACCGATGCCAGGGGTGGCTTTATGACTCTCCCTGCCCTGCTCCTCTGTACTCTGGTTCTCTTGGGGAAAGTTATAGCTCTCAGGAAAACTTGCTTAACTTACATGATTATAAATTGTTTCAACTGTTATTTTAGAGAGAAAAGAAAAAAGACCGTGTCTTAGGGATGTTAATAACATGAATTTCTTTTGCAAAGCCCTGTAACAATCCCTAAATTGCAATATAAGATGAAAAGAACATACAGAAAAGAAGTTCCTTTCAATAACGACGGCAACTTGAAAAATATTAGTCATTAGACCACCTTTTCTAGACTTTAAAGTACTAAAATAAAACACTACATGCCTTTTCTAAAGATATATTTAAAGAAAATTCAGTTACTGAACACTAATGAATTTGGCTTTTAGCTATGGAAAGAACTTCTTGGTTAGAGTTATTAAGTGGGTCCCTTATCAGACAAATAATAACATTGGTACCAGAATTTCAGAGAAAATTTCCTACATCTCTTCAAAGAATGAGAAGAAAATTTAGTGTCATTAATATATAATTCATTCTTTCAAAAATAACATTAAAATATTATCATCTCAGTTGTCTGAAAACAAAACTTATTATGTAACATTCCCTCAGTATATTAGGACTACATGTTGAAAAAGTATTCACATCTTTAAACAGAGGAAAGAAAAACTACACTAAATAGCAAAAAATATACATTCAAAAAGTACAGGAAAGGTTTCAAGAGTTGAAATTATGTTGAAGAAATACAAACAGTTAATATAGTTATGAGGACAACTGACTGTTCCCTCCTTGTAAGTGATCATGCTTTTGGTTTTTTAATTGGACAAACGTAGAAGGAAGAAACATTCAATTTTTAATTTACACATTTGAAAATTGTTTGCATGTTTACAGGGTATATATCTTCCTTTTGTAGTTAAAAAAGGTGACCTAAATTAACTTTAAAAAATGATTTCTATGGCTCTACACTATATACTCCAACAGGGCAGGAGTCGTATTTGCTTTCTTCACCATTATATTTCCACTACCCACGCAGTGTCTGGCTTGAAAGATATTTGCTGAATGCACTAAGAACAAAATGCAAAAGTGGTATTTCTCTAGTTAAGTCAGATACCTTTTATCGGCAGTTGTCTGTTGAAAACCTGAGAATCTATAAACCACGTAAAAGGGAAGATATACCAGTTCTAATTCAGTTTTGTCTTTTCTTCTTACTATTGTGTAGACCAAGCCTTAGATACTGTAAAATCATCAAGCACTGTTGCAAATACTTATGCTACCAGCAGTGTGGAGGAGGAAATGGCACCCCACTCCAGTATTCTTGCCTGGAAAATCCCATGGACAGAGGAGCCTGGCAGGCACAGTCCATGGGGTCGCAAAGAGTCGGTCATGACTGAGTGACTTAGCACACGTGTACACACACACACACACCAGCAGGGTAAGTACCACTGCTCTCGCTTTCCCTCCTCAAACATCTCTCTCCTCATTCTGGATTAACCTGTCAGCACTGTTTGCACCAATCACTACGGGTTGCATGGCAGAATGAATAATTCATTTTTATATTCTTAAAGGAATCTTACTTCTTCCATCTATTCTGTTACTGCATGGCCTTCAAGTTTTTCTCTGAGCTGCTTTGTATTCTAACATCATTCTGCAAACAAGAATGCAAACTGAAAATGTCTCTCAAAATTAAGACCCTTGCATGCAGGTCAAAATCAGCCAACATTTTCAGTTTTGCAATGAAGGCATCTTCACATTATCTCTACTCTCTCTCTCCTCAACCATTTCTTTAGCTCCATTATTTATACGCTATAGATTTTTCTGAAGGGCTCTAACACACTTCAATTCTTTTTCCTCCTTCCAAGAAATAAGAGAATAAATATTTACTCACCTTTCATCAAACTCTCTGAATAAACTGAATCATATTTCTTTTTTTTTTTTGAATCATAATATTTCAAATCAGATCTCAGACTAAACTTTTATAGGGTTCATTGCTACCACAGTTACCTTCAAATATGGAAAAACTCTTGCACAAAACCATCATCTGATCTTCAAATGTCATTCCCATAACCCTGCACTTTGTCTTCCTTCTATACCTTGGATACTTCCACCTAAGAATGCTTACATTTCCTTAGCTACCTTCCTTGAACCCACAGCAGGGAAACAGATTCAAAATATTTATACATGATGGAGAAGATCTCATGTAGATCATATCATAAGCTGTTAACACATAACACATCATAAGCTGTTACAGCTCAGCCAACTGATGCCTCTTCATTTCCCTGGAAACCAGTCACAGAGCCGTGAAATACCCAATCACCACGTGTCAACAAAGTTAACCCAGAGCATGAGAAGCTCAAAGCTCGTCTCTAACATGAGAGGAAAGGCTCAGATAATGGATGTATAACATGTGTGACAATGTTCCACAGCAAGTGGCAGAATCAAGGCACACAATGAGAGCACTGAACAGTGACTGAACACCATGATGTTCTTTCAGGTGATATGCTGAAATGTAACCCAGTTTCTTAAGGCTTTTGGAAATATACAAAAGTCCTGTACTCAAACCAGACTTTAAATCGCAAGTAATGGGATGGGTATCCCTAAATACAATTTATTTTCCCCGTAGCATTTTCAAGTTTATAAAATTCTTATGAAGACTCTTGCCATTTGATTTTACAATCCACTTGGTGAGGTTGGTATCATCACCCATGGTGAAAGTGGAGCCCAAAGAGGTTAAGAGTTGCTAGTAACAAATGACTACTACCCGAATGACATGGAAAAATGTAAATCCAGATCTCTGACACCAAGTTCAGTGAACTTGATACTATTCCAAATAGCTCCCTAGAGCAGATGATCTTTATTCAGAGTGACAAGTGTTTGTTCAACCTCAAAAAATGTTTTCATATATCATCTGCAAAGCTCTTTAAAATATAAAACTAAAAAATGAGGTCTCTGCAAGACATTTACCTCTTGTGCAAATGACTCTGCTTTCTTTCGAAGGTCCTTCTCCAGCTCCAAGTTCACCTGCATTTCCTCATACTCTTCTACTGCTAGCATGGACACTTAAGAAGACAAGGAAAAGAAAATGGACAATAGGCCACACAGATTATTAGGCAAATGGATGAAAAAACAGCATCGAAAAGATTCCTTATTCAGGCATACAAAACACCCACATTCATTGGTAGCTGGAATATAAATTAGATAACACCTTTTCAGAGACCAACCTGGCAATGTGAATCAAAAATCTAAAACTATTTATACCCTTTGACTCAACAATTCCACTTTTAGAAATGTATTTATTCTCCTAAGAGAATGAATCATGAACCTACAGAGATCTAATTGTAAAGGTGCTCTCTGCATCACTGCTGAAAATAATGAAACAATGTAGATGACCTAACATTGAGGGGTCAGTAAGTAAAGAAATATACAAGAAATATTCTGCCAACAGGATTATGTTGTACTGAGTGAGGTGCAGTGAGGTGGATGAATCTAGAGCCTCTTACACAGAGTGAAGAAAGAGAAAAACAAATATTGTTCATTAATGCATAGATAATGGAATCCAGAAAACCAGTACTGATGAACATATTTTCAGGGGAAGAATGGAGATGCAGACATAGAGAACAGATGATGGGACACAGCAGGGGAAGAACAGTGTCGGATGAATTGAGAAGGTAGCACTGACATATATACACTACCGTGTGTGAAACAGATAACTAGTGGGAAGTCGCTGGATAGCACAGGGAGGCCAGCCTGGTACTCTGTGATGACCCAAAGGGGTGGGGCGGGAGCGGAAAGGGACGCTCAAGAGGGGATGATTGATTTGCACTGTTGTGCACTGCTGCATGGTAGAAACCAACATAAAAACATAAAAAATTATATTGTAGAGGCATATTTCCTAAATGGGAAAGACCTTCATGACATATCTTTAAAATGAGCTCATTCCTGTTTCTTAAAAGCCACATATAAAACACATCAATAAAAGTTTCACAGAGGAGGAAATATGTAAAAGGCCAACAAACATCTTTATCAGTAACCAAGGAGATGGAAAGTAAAACCATAGCTATCCTTTTATACTCACCAAAGAGGTGACTGCCAACAATTTTAAAGTATAGCTATATCAAGTTTGCACAGGGCACAGAACAATGAGAACAAACACACTGTTAACAGGCATATAAACTTACAGACCTACTTTAAAAGTAATCTGGCATTATGTAGTGAAATTGAAGATAAAATATTACATTTGGTGTGTACGTTAGTGAAACTCTTTGATATTTGCACCAGAAGACATGTGTAAGAATTCTCATAACACAATGATTTGGAATACCAAAAAACTGGAAAAAACTCAAACATCCACCAACTGGATACTGCTGCTGCTAAGTCGCTTCAGTCGTGTCCGACTCTGTGCGACCCCAGAGATGGCAGCCCACCAGGCTTCCCCGTCCCTGGGATTCTCCAGGCAAGAACACTGGAGTCGGCTGCCGTTTCCTTCTCCAATGCATGAAAGTGAAAAGTGAAAGTGAAGTCGCTCAGTGGTGTCCTACCCTCAGCGACCCCATGGACTGCAGCCCACCAGGCTCCTCCATCCATGGGATTTTCCAGGCAAGAGTACTGGAGTGGATACTAGATAAACAAATTTTGGTATAGACATCAAATGAAATATTATACAGCAGAGAAAAGAAACATACCACAGTAAAACCCTTTAATATGGATGAACCTCACAAATGCAAAAAGCTGCAGAAGGACACAGGCAAAATGACAGCATATATATCAAGTTCATGCAAAATTAAATAATATGCTGTTCAGAGATATATACATATCTGAAAAACTACAAATAAAAACTATGATAAAAATTCAATGAAGAAATACAAGTAGAGATTGATGTTCAGGGGCTTGTAAAATACCAATGGATAAAAAGACTATCCTTTTTGTTGGTATTTTCTTTATACTCCATATACATTATAAACATATTTAACAAACAATTTAACCTGTATATATAGGCTTTTTGATTGAAAGATAGTTGATGCACAAAATTATGTTACAGGTGTACAGTATAGTGATTCACAATTTTTAAAGGTTATGCTCCATTTATAGTTATAAAACACTGGCTATATTCCCTGTGTTGTACAACATATCCTTGTAACTTATCTTATACATAATACTTTGTACCTCTTAGTCCCCTACCTGTAAATTGTCCCTCCCCTCCTTTCCTCTCCTGGAAGAATAAACACTAAAATGTTAACAGTGCTCATACCTGGACTATAAAAGTTGAGATTTTTTTTTTCCTTTTCCAATATGCATTTATACTTCCCACCAAAAAAAGTATGTTACCTGAATAAAAAGAAAGAAAAATGTATACGTGTGTGTGTGTGTATGTATTAGTTGTTTCAAAGTGTTATCCATGTTTATAAAGAAAAGAAGCAGCCTTAGATCTGTAGAGACCTAGAATCAGAGCTTTGAACTAAAGAATCCCTGTGGGCAGAAACCTTCAAAGGGAATATCCTGTCAAATAGGAGCAACATGAATTCTTTCCTACTTTTTGACATTTTGTTAAATAATGATATAGATGGGACAGAGGGAGTGATGGCGTCATCACCAAGTAGGTACCACATGGGTGGATAGTACATTGATCTCTCCATCAGATTCAGGCCAGGCACTCTCAACTCTGAGCTGAGTCATAGCGATAAAAAGCTTTAAAAAGGCTCTCTTAATGGCTGCTTTCACAAGCTGTTCCTCCAGGGCACTTCAGTCGTAACTGACTAAGAACTGGTTTGCTGTGTAATGACATAGAATTTCAAACTTTGTACTCGGTCAATCTACCGCCTCCTCAGAGGAAAGACTAACAGTCTTGCTCAAGTGAAGCAATGTAAGTGGTGGTTTGTGATGTGAATTATAGGTCCCTGAGAGCTAAATGATTCTCAAACCTATTTTTAAAAAGAAGTCCTGGGCAAGATAATTGACTTTCTTTCCTATGACCAGAACACTATGATAAAAAGTGAATTTTCACATGCCCTGGTCCTCTTAGACTGAAATAAATTGGGTTGGTCCTAGTCATGTATTTATTTACATAATCTCTCTCTCTTCTTAGATAGGGGGCTCCCTGAAGGCAAGGGCCATCATACTAACCTTTGTAGAAGCCTGTTAATAGCATAGTGTATCACAACTGAAAAGTCTTCTATACCATTTATATCTTCTTAAATGCACAAAGAGCAAAGGAAATGTTACAACCTAGTGCATCTCCCACACTTAGCTATAAGTTCATTTATTAAAAAGAAAAGAATCTCAATTCATAAATGACACAAAGATAGAGAACCACCGCCACTACCAACAGGGAAGGTGCTGGGTCTGAAAGGTTTCCTTTTCAAGTTGTAGTTTCTGAACTAGGAAAGACAGTGGCTGAGGGGAAAAAGCAGAACAAAAAGCACAGTAAGAGGCCCTGCTTCCCTTGAGAATTACGTTTGCACTTTGGCATAACTCCTTTGTTCTAAACCAGGAGACATAAGAAACAGCACCATGAGATTACATGCTATGCTTTATGACTAGGATGATAAAATCAAATTACACAGAATTTTCTCTAGAAGAAAGTTCTTTCTCACCATGAGACCAGGTCTGCTTCTTCTGACGAAGAGGTAAATTTTTATGTGATTCACAGAAAAGATCATGAATCTCTCTTGGCTCTGGCTCCCAGGGAGCTCACAGCCAGACTTCAGGCACACAGGCAGGAAATGTGCAAGGACTTGGAGCAAGGAGGCACCTTGTATCTGAACACAGACTTTCACTTTCCCTTTGTCCTGTTTTCCATATCCTCTTTTTTTTTAATTTTTTATTGCAAGATATTTGTTTTACAATACTGTGCTGGTTTCTGCCACACAGCAACACGAATCAGCCATACGTATGTCTCCCCCTCCTGAAACTCCCTCCCAACTCCCACCCCATCCCACTGCTCTAGGTGGTCAGAGAACACGGGCTTGAGCTCCCTATGTCACACCGCAAATTCCCACTGACTATATTTTATACATGGTAATGTATATGTTTCCATGCCACTCTCTCATATGGCACTAGTGGCAAAGAAACTGCCTGTTAATGCAGGAGACATAAGAGATGCAGGTTCGATCTCTGGATTGGAAGATCCCCTGGAGAAGGAAACGGCAACCCACTCGTGTTCTTGCCCGGAGAATCCCATGGACAGAGGAGCCTGGTGGGCTATGGCCCACAAGGTCACACAGAGTCGGACATAAACAAAGTGACTTAGTCCCACACCCCTTCCACACTGTGTCCATGAGTCTGTTCTCTGTGTCTGCATCTCCACGGCGAATGGACAAAGAAATTTTAGTACATATATACAATGGAAAGCTACTCCGCTTTAAAAAAGAACGCATTTTAGTTAGTCCTAATGAGGTGAATGAAACCAGAGCCTATTGTACAGGGTGAAGTAAGTCATAAAGAGAAAGACAAATATTGTATGTTAACATATGTGTATGGAATCTAGATATTAGTAATGAAACTATTTCCTTTTCCTCTTAATTTAAAATTTTATCATCCAATGTTGCATGTATTTATGTAGATATCCCAATCACTGCTGGACTGAGGTTTACTGAATAAACCTACCAGATACATAAATACCAATATGGCCATGGTCCCAGGATACATGTAGGACAAAAGAGGATTTAGGTCTGAAGTTTCAAAATGAGTGGGTTGTGAATTCCTTAAGCAGAAGCACTTTTAAATTTCCTCAGGCTCCAACTTAGGTAATAAAAGAACAGGAAATGAGTGAGACTCATTGCTAGATGTTAAGACACAATATAGAAAACTTTTGCTATAACACTCTTTAGACACAGGTATAAAATAATACAAAATATATATAAACAAAGTAAATTATAGATTTGAAAGAAAAGACTAGAAACACATACCTCTGTTGCATTTTTCTAAGACTTTTCTCTGTTCAAGAACTTCCAAATTTAAAACATCTTTTTCTTGTTTAACTTTATTTACCTAAAAATGTGATATTGTGAGAGGAGAAAACATCCAAAACTGTAAAACATGACATGATGATGGGCGACTTAAACTGCTGTTCAATTTTCAACCCGATGCTACACTAAAGCAATAATTGCCTTCACTGTGTTAGGCTTTTATTAAAGCATTTTTATAGCCTCAAAGTGTCTATTTAATTTAGGATATATGCCTGGAACTTCTTTACATATTCCAAATAGCATTAGCATTGCTCCTTAAATATGGCAATGTTCTAGTCATCCAACGTAAATGATTGACGTTTCAAAAGGAAAAATCCAACTAGATTGCACCCCAAAAATACCTGAATCATTTAATCAGGGATACAATATTAAATTTTGGCATTCATTTTATACTTTGATGACATTTGGCTTACGTAGTGTTCTTTCCTGGAGAATCCCAGGGACAGGCAAGCCTGGTGGGCTGCTGTCTGCAGGGTCGCACAGAGTCAGGCATGACTGAAGCGACTTAGCAGCAGCAGCAGCAGCAAAACATACATAGATTTTTAATAAAAAATACTTTGACCTTTGACTTAATTAAAATACATATGAAAACCTACCCCCCAAAAAACTTCAATTTCTGAAATAATTTTTGGCATCACAGGAAAAGAGACTATCATGGTAGAGTTCTAAAAGAAGAATGTAAA
This sequence comes from Bubalus kerabau, assembly GCF_029407905.1. Lineage (NCBI taxonomy): Eukaryota > Metazoa > Chordata > Mammalia > Artiodactyla > Bovidae > Bubalus > Bubalus kerabau. The sequence continues at coordinate 39,580,167 of NC_073645.1, forward strand.
GTTACATATAGCAAGTGGATAGATCTCAAAAGCATTATGTTGAATTTAAGAAGCAAGTTTATATAGTTAAAAACATTCAAAATACTAGTCATTGTAGTAGATATGTAAACATAATCACTGAAATCATAAAAACCAAGTTCAGAATAATGGTTGCTTGGAGAAACTGGGCAGGGAGTCAGGAGAAAGCACTCAGGGAGAGATACACATGGATTTCAATAATATGTTAATGTTTTACATACTGAACTGTGCAGTCAGCATATGGATGTTCATTACTTTGTTTTTTATACTTTTCAGATGTCTGAAATAAGCATAAAAAAAACTAACTTCTGAAATGGCTTGCAATAATACCTCTAAGTGGGAGGGAAGAGAATCATCAATAAATAATTATAACTGAGAAATGGAATGCATCAAAATGTCTTTCTCTCCTATGATAACACTCAAGAAACAAGCTAAGATGATGGTCCTGAAAGGGCCCCTGAATCCATCAGCACTTCCAGAGAGTCTGTGAACTGGTCTCTTTTAGTACAAAGTATACTGTTGCTTTCTGTTTAAATTAGTAACTGGTATACCCTGCTCAGTGCTTCCAAAATATCATTGTCCTTCTTCCCACTCACACTTACTGAAACAGTAACTGAGGCTGGGAGGTAGATGGGCACTGCTTCCCAACCTTTTTCGCATTCTGGTCCTTAAGAATATGTGTATGGGAACTGGATGAGGCCGCTCACTGAAGGGACCCATACCCTGGGACACTTGATCACTGGCAAGATATCAAGGTGCTATAACACATCAGTTGGGAAACCTTGGGCTACAGACTCAGAACCACTGACACAAGTTAAATCGAGACTGCAAAGGCAGATTCTTGAAGCCGCGTGCAAAGAAGGCTAAGTACGTGCTCTTGCTTTTACAGACAATTCAGGAGAAAAAATAAAAAGATTCTCCAAATACCCACTTGAACCCATTCTACCATCTACCATATATGCCTGTGTTGGGAGGTACAGAGGACAGCCTTTCTCTACTGAGTTAGCCCTCGACTACAGAAGCAAAATCATTCTTCACCAGCAGCAACAGTGTGATTTCAGATGCAGGTATCATCGTCACAAATCTACAAACAGTGAAACATGCGGGATAACAGGAAACACTTCAGTGCTATTTTAGTGCATTATTTCTTGAGCTACCGAGCGGGCCCATGAATGCTTATGATCTTATTTTCTATACCTTTTTGTAGGTCTGGAATAGTGGGGACAAGAGAAGACTAAAATTGGTACATAGTTCTCATGTCAGAAATTAGCTTCCAACAGCAAGTTTTTGATGCAGCCTGTCCCCAAACATCTTAAAACAGTAAAGGTCCTGCCTTTCGGGCCTAAGATACATACTTCTTCTGTTACTTCTACAAGTCTGCTCTTGAGATTTTCCAGTTCGATGGCTAATATCTTCTTTTCCTCCTGAACAGATACAATTTGATCCCGAAGGTCTGCATTTTTAAAGAAAAAATAAAGACTTATTTTTAAAAGAAGAAATCAATCTTGTCAGAAGAACTGAAAATACCAGTCCATGAGCAGTTTACTGTCAAAGGTTTTCAACAATTAGAAGGAAAAGGAAGCAGCAAAAGACAATGGAAATTTCACTTGTTCCCCTCCCCTAATATAGCTATGTTTCTTAAATTTTCTATCAGGCATTCTATGTTAAATGTACTAGATTATGTTTTCTCTGCATTGTGTCAAACCTATATTCTAGAAACTGTCTGGCATTTTAGAAGTAGCATTTTTTAAGCTTTTAGCAAAACAAATTAAGGCACTGTACTAATTTCTTTTTTATTTTATAATGGCCATGGGCTCTTGTCACAATGCAATACAAACAAACGGGGCAGCTAACAATTTGGAGATTTTGATTTAAAGAAAAAAACCCTGACGTGCTGCCAATTTATAGCCCTTAAATATTATGTGAACTGACTCAAAATACAACCTATTTGAAAAAGGGTTAATTCTAATAATTTTCTCTCCAGAGTTGTGGGTGTTTTGTTTCTTAATTTATTTCATATTTCATATTATTGAGATTAACTGAAAACTGTGTTACTAGAGTGAAAATATTAGGCACTATAAGTGCAAAAGCTTCTGGTGTTATATTAAAGTTACTTCTACTACTCAAATGTTAAAAAAAAAAAATACAGGGACCAGCACAGTACTTAAATTTATACCCAGGCCCACATAGTTTTGCCACTTAGCTTTTAAGTGCTTTTAATTTCTTACCCTTCTCCAAGGACAATAGGAAACGCTCTATGTGGTTATTTACTAATAAATTAAATCAAACTATTTACATGAACCCAGATTAATGAAGGGGCTCTCAAGAGACTTATTTCAAAATCACTTTCTCCACTGCCGGACTAATCTTGAAAAAGAATCAGAAACCATACTATTCAAGATCTAACAGAAGGGAGAAATAGAAACAAAAGGAAAGCCTTTAAACTTCCTCTCCCCGTTCCTGCCAACATAAATACAATTTTTTCTTAGGTGAGAAGAGGGGCTTCCCAGGTGGCTCAGTGGTTAAGGAATCTCCCTGCCAAGGTAGGAGATGCAGGAAACGCAGGTTCGATTACAGGGTCAGGAAGATCCCCTGGAGGAGGAAATGGCAACCCACTCCAGTATTCTTCCCAGGGAATGTCCATGGACAGAGGAGCCTGGCGGGCTGTAGTCAGTCCATGGCATCACAAAGAGTTGAATATGACTTAGCAATTCAGCACATACAGGGTTAAAACGGCTTTCTTTTTACTTTCTTCTTTATATTTCCAACTGAAGTTTTATCTATCAAACCAACAAATATTCTTGACAGATACAGTAAGTTAAAATGCTCCAATAATTATCAAGCCCCAGACTGTTTTCCTACATCCTAAACTATATGTGTGTGCTTATTTATTAAAAGAGTTAATGTGCACTTCACAGATGTCTTGTGTGGTTTTGCTTTATAGAACTATTTGGGGACCAACAGAGTTGCTTAATACTACATATCGCTTCTAGCTCATTGCCTGAATCTTAGAAGAAGTTCTTAGAGGGCAGAGAAAAAGCAATTTCAGGAGGTATCTTCCCCAAAGATTTCAACAGAGAAATCAACAGACTAATAGAAGGTGTTGGCTAAAAAAATTTTTATTCATTCTTTCTTTTAACAAAAATATCTTAATACACAGTCCTATCCTTAAGACATGTATAGGTTAACTGACTGTTCCTGTCAAGATGGCGCTTTCAAAAGTACCTAATCCCAAACAAGAAAGTAACTCATAAAGCTACAGTCATCATGATTCTCAACCAGACTACCCTCTGGGACAAATAATCAGAACTTTTTTCCGAAAAAGGACCCCAGCACCAGTATTTATGGAAATCCTCATGTAATTTCAACGTGCAACCAGGGTTGAGATGCATTATCCTAATAGGAGTCAAAACCACGCTCAATAATTAAGCCAGGAATCCTACCTTTGATCTGCTTCTGACACTGCACTGAGACGCAAGTCTTGGCAACATCCTCCGGGTCCATGGCTGAATCCTCATCATCAATGTTAATCTCCTCAGTTATTACATCTGGCCCCAGCTTGGCCATGTATAACATGCTGATTCTTTTCAATGCTTTATTTTCTTTATTTAACTAAGGCAAATATAAAGACAGTTATTTTAATAGCAAATGAGTGTCTTGGGTTTTTATACAATAGTCAAATTGTCTTTTTGTCTACACATTCATCAGCATTCACAGCATGAAACAGAAGAGTCTAAATATTATTTATACTTTTTAACATTAAACTAATTAAGTAAGACCTATGCCTTACAGCATGTGAAAATGCTAGTTGTAACTAATACAAGAAAAATTAAGATAAAACACCAGTATAGATTATATCGAATTTCAATTTATCCACTCATTAATAGTCCTAATTTAAGACACTTTATTTGGTTTGATGCTGTGCTGTGAACACCTTTTATATGTTTGTCCCGCACTCCCTGTTTTCAAGACACTGCCACTGCCTCTTCATGTTCCACATAATTTCTGGAACAGCCAAGTTCTCCCAAAGCAATTCCTGTTCTCCTGGACAGGAACTCCTGTCCATGTGTCTGGATGTACAGTAGCTACTGGCAACCACACCACACTACTCAACCGAGGAATAGAGAAAGGCAGTCGGCAGCAAGGCCAAAATGGAGCCAAAGTGCAGAGAGACAGAAAAGCAACAGACACTGGGTTTCCCACAGGGTTCCAGTCCATTCCTAAAATGCTACTAGCTCATGGATTCTATGGGATTCTCCAATATCCCTCTGAACAAACTCCTACTTTTTTTCCCCTTTTCTTGCCTAAACTAATACAAAATGTGTTTCTGTCTATCCCTAGAATTCTAATAATACACAATAGAAGAAAGTTCAAGATATGTTTCTATTATCTCTATGTCACTGCAGATAAAGCAACCTAATTCATTGATGTATTTAGTACACCCTTGATGTAAAAAATGAGTTGGTTATTAATTATCATTACCTTCTTTAGCTCCTGTATTCATGTGCATATAAATGTTAGTACAAAGCACACACAAAGACCAAACTTGATCCAAAGTCCACTGAAGGAAAATATGATTTTGCTTTATTCCCAAGACTAAAATATGAAAGATCTTCTCTTATTTAAGTAGGAAGTGTTTAGTAGATTGCTTTCTCTAGTATAAAATGTAAGATAGAGAAATGTGCTTGCATTTAGTAAGGGCCGTTGGCCATCAAAACAAGTTCTGAGTTTAATAACTGACACCGAATATAAATACAAATAGAAATAATTCACCAGAACGCTAAAGGCCCTTCTCTATGTAAACCTTACACCAGAATAAGATGTTTAGTATGGCACTTGTCTGGCTTTGGTCCTTCATTTGTCATCATGATTAGGACCCCTCAGGATTTCTCTCAGGGAAAAGCCCAGCCCATATCACTAGCAAGGTCTGGAACACAAGAGGGTCCCTGACCTCTCTGGGGAATCAGGAAGGATCACTCAGGAATGGCTATGAACCCTTCCCAGATTCTTCCTGAGAAGGCTGGCGAGATCCATTCAAGGAATCAGGCACAGACTTTTACTCCCAGTCCCCAGACATAGCTCCAGCTTCTAGCTCTCCATATTACAGGAGAGGATCAGAAATACAATAAGAGACCCACGATTTCCCAATCTCTCTTCCTTCAGATGGACAATTCAAGTAAGCACTGTCGTGGCTTCTTTGAATCACGAATGCTAGAGCATGGCACTAGAGGCTCAAGGATCATTGTCAGTTCTCAAAGGATGATATCTTTTCAGAATGCAGGGAAAAAAGAACAATTTCAGAAAAGAGTGGAAAAACTCAAGGGCTAATTTGTAATTCTGCCTCCTAATAAACAAATGGTTTCCAACCCAGCACATTACAATCTGTAGAGTTAAAAAAAAAAAAAAAAAAAAACTTCCCATATTTGGCCTGAGGAAGCAGGCCCTCCCACCAGGCCAAAAATCTCTGGCAATAGAGTTCAGCATAGTACTTCTTCAGGGCTTCCCAGGTGATTCAAATGTACATCAATACTAAGAATAATTGACAGGGAGGAATGCAGTACTTGGGTATATATTTCTATACAATTAGCAGCAGCAGTCGGAGAAGGCAATGGCACCCCACTCCAGTACTCTTGCCTGGAAAATCCCATGGACGGAGGAGCCTGGTAGGCTGCAGTCCATGGGGTCGCTAAGAGTCGGACATGACTGAGCGACTTCACTTTCACTTTTCACTTTCATGCATTGGAGAAGGAAATGGCAACCCACTCCAGTGTTCTTGCCTGGAGAATCCCAGGGATGGGGCAGCCTAGCGGGCTGCCGTCTATGGGGGCGCACAGAGTCAGACACAACTGAAGCGACTTAGCAGCAGCAGCAGCAGCAGCACTATAGCAGAGCTGACAACACAGCTCTGCAATCAAATTCTGTCTCTGCCTCTAGAATAAACTTTCATTAGCTACTAAGGATTAAAATAGTCTCCATCCCATAATATGCAGATTAAATGACCTATTATATATAAAGCATTTAACATAGTGACTTACAGTAAAAATTCAGCAAATATTAGTTAATAGTAACAAAAGAGATTTATTTTGTTACTAATTAATTTTCCTCCAGAAATCATTTATAAGCTAGTATTCTTCAACCAAGGCATTTGTCTATACAAAGTTCCTTTCCCCAGGATTCATGAAAAACTGAAAATACTCATTTTTGCCATCTGATTCTTAACATATTACTTCCCTGGCCACCATCAAAGTAACATTTGATAACGTAAGTTAACAGCTCTGCCCTCAAGAGTTTAATGCTCCTATCAAACCAGGCACCAATATCTACCAGCTATTTGGCTGTAATACAATTACTCTATTCAACAAAGTTACTTTCTCAAGAAAAAAGCCAAACATAATTTCAAAAGTCTTCTCTGGAAACATCATTTTCTTATCTGAAAGAAGAAAATACAAGATTTATACACATGAAATCTTATGACCATACGAAGTAGAAATTTTTGAGAACTCTGAATTCACAAATTTAAGCTAACCAATGTCACTGCAATTATTAGCCATCCGGTTATATAGGTTAATACACGCTACTTCTGTTTCAGAACTCTTCTAAGTTAGAAGGCAAAAATAAGCCTTTCATAACCCTACAGGAACAGAACCTTTTGCTATATTCAAATTTAAACAGGGTTTTTATGTAGAGCACAGTTTAATGGATAAAGATACAAAATAAGCATGTTAAACAGACTTGGATCATACAATTTAAATAACTGGTCTGTATTCTATTGGTTTAACTTTCACATTTCAGCAAAGCAAAGCATCCATATTTGCTTCTAAGGAAATAATGCAAATTGCATCAAAAGAATTAAACCTTCTATTTGCCCTTAATTTGAGAGCAAAGACTTAGAAAAATAAGAACTTACAGAAACTTTGCTGTTTAGAAAATGAAAACTATTTTCAAAAATGACAATTAATACTTAAATCAGGATGTGTTACTGTCATTTATTGATCACACATATAATGAGGCTTCCAAACTTTGTATTCAAAGCTGTAGCTTTCACATCGATTGAGCATATTGATAGCATTTAATCGAATAGATTTTTTTGGTTTTTTATTCTAAAGTCCACATACACTGTATCCTAAAGTACCCTGTACATACCCTCAAAAACAAACCATTTGTCCATTTTCAAAAGAGCTTCTTAAGAAGACGAACTCTATGTTAAGGGTCCTATTATCAATACTAAACTGTAAAAATGACCCCAGACATTAGTAACACACTGTCATAACCAGGGATGACTATACAGTCACCTGGCAACTTTTTCAACATTCACACGCCTGGGCCATATTCCTAGAGCGGTGGGTCTGGGTATTCTTAAGAAATCAATCCTGGTCTACCTTGAAAATTATGACATGATAATTGCAGGTTAGATTGTGAATTCTTCTACTCAAAATCAACTGTTAAATACAAAAGGGGGGGAAACAATAAAATAATTTTTAAGGGGACCAATGATTAAAGTCATCATAAACAAAGTCTGTCCCATTTTCACTTTAGTCCTAATTCAAGGTTATCCTGTCATTTAAGATGAGACAACAGCCATCTAGGGAACAGAATTAACCTGGTCAAAGTCACGTATGTCCAAAATTACATAACTGGTAATAAAACCTGTATATACTCCCTCCCAAACCATAGTTTTCCATAGACTGCCAGTCCTGAGAGATAGGGTTCTCACTTTGGATGTACTATAGCAACAGGAATACTTGTTAAAAACAAGAGAAAATACAGAAACTATCCTTAGCCACTACAAGATTTAGAACAGCTAGTATGCTCCAAATACATTTTTCCTACTTGGCCCAAAAGAAGAAAAGGAAATGAAAAGAAATTCAAACAGTATTATGAACCTGTGAACACTAGTGATATACAGAATAGAACCTCCATGTTATCATTCTTTTTAAAGCAACAGACTCTATTGCTATAGATTCTTTGGACAAATAATGGAAGAGAAGCTATATACACACATTAATATACTTATTTAGGTTCTGCCTGCATAGCTTATGAATTCTAATGTAGTGTCGTTATGCAAACAATTAAGCAAATACCTCTAGCAAGCACAATGCTAATGCACATGGATTAAACTGACTGACTGACTGACTGATGTATAGAATTTCAGGAGCATCCAAAGGAACACTGTGGAGGTAGGTGACAGTGGAGAGGGCAAAAAACAAAACCAGCATCACTAATGAAATCTGGCTGAAAATCGCTGTAATCCATTTTCTGATGAAGTGGTTCAGATGCATTTTGCCCAACCCAAAATACGTAAGACAGAGATAAAAATATTCCTTAATAATAATGTACTTCTGATGAGATAGAATATAGAAAATTACACACTAGCTAAATTCGTCAGCTAGAAGCAATCAGTGGAGCACTGGAGGTCACCTTTAGCATGCCTTCACTCTGCTTTCACAAATAATCACCTGAAATGTACAGTCTGAGGCTGACTTTTTCATCTGATTCAAACAGGAAACACTCATTGCTCTTTTATGTCACTTTCAGTTAGTTTTAAACTTGGTTAGCATTTTAACCAAATGCACAGACATCAGGCAAGTCGAGTTCAATCAGCCACTCTGGGACCATTTTCATAGGCAAAAAACACACACACAGAAATATTGAGATACACACATACAAACACTTCTTTTTTTTATAATTGAAATAATCTTGGAATTAAGACAGATATTTGCATAATCACATTTCAGGATTCTGAGACCTCTGATGAGGATCGGAATCAATTGATTAGAGAGCTAGAAAAGCAGAAGAAAATAGAGGTCACTATGTAGAAAAGCAAGTTGAACTTTAAAATTTAAAAGCTCAGGTAGAATTCCTTTATATGAAATGTCTCACCTTTGTTGCCAAAGCTTCAGCACTTTCTCGACAAGTCTTCTCTATTTCAAGATGGTTCTGCATAAAATTCACTTCCTCTATAACCATGTGAGAAACTAGGAATGAGGGGGAAAAAGTCTTAGCATTCAGAGATTAGTCAGCTATTCCAGAAGCCCACACATCTTGTCCCATGATTAAGAATACTGTAATTCTTTAGCTGGCCAGACCTTTAGCTATCATGGAAAAAAAAAAATGTTGAAGATGCTGCTCTGATTAAATCTTAGCTAATATTTGAATGTAAAAAGAAAAAAGACAACAAGGAACTTTTATGGCTATTACACACATTTTAGGAAAGCTACTGAGAATTTTTTTGAGTCTCTTTTCTATGTAGCTGTCTATATAACTATAGACATGTCTGCTAATTTAAACAAAAGAACCTCTCATAAATTAAAAGTGGCAAATATAATTTCCTTTTCTTAGCAGAATGTAACTGTATCTACTCAGGAAAACTAGCTAAAAAATGTTTAAAAATAAATCTTACATATTGATCTCATAACTAGAATAACAATGTGACAGCTTAACTAAATTGAGTATTTCAATAGTAGTCTTTATTACTGACAAAGTATTTCATAAACTCCAGGGCAGAAAACTATAGCATCAAGATTTTTGCACTAAGTGATGATAAAAGTTGATGGTAACAAATTGCTTCTCACATCACAGACTGTCAGGAAGATTAAAAAAAATAACAAACTCGATGTTTAACCGATGTTTCAAAAACAGCAATTCTCAGACTTTTTGGTATCTGGTTTATATAAATGAGATTCAAAAGTACAAAATAATGTAGAACCTGAGTTATACTTTGTAGATCAAGTAAGAAAAATGCCAAATCCTTTCATCCATAATTCTAGTTGAAAAGAAAATGCTCAGAACCTCAAACTTAACTGTAGACATGTATATTTATTGATATTTGTTTGGCTTACAAAAAAAAGAAAAATTAAGGGCAGAGAAACGTGAAACCCAACAAAGTTAGGGAAAAAGCACTGGGCTCACATAACACAAAGACAGATTACTTTTGCTTCATTTAAGCTTAATTAACCTGCAATTATGATTAAACTCAGGGGAAAAAATTTCTCTCCAAATTAAATACAAAAATGTATTACTTCCTAAGTCCATCCAAAGTTCTTATTATGTTAATATTCAAATTCATAAAGCAGCACTAAATGGCCAGAAACATCTCTAACCTTGACATTTTTTCAGGAGTAATAATGATCCGCAGCAAATGCAGGCCAACCAAAAACCACTTAACTAATTAGTAGTTGCAGTCACCGAGAAAAACATGAATCAACACTGTTATTACAAGTGGCACATTTGAGTGGCATCTAATTATGACTTGATGAGCACGATACTTGCATTATCAACATTACTACTGCATCCCATCAGGGCCTAAAAGCTGCTGATGGCATTGACTTCGAGAAACTCCCACTCAATGGTACAGCAGCACCCAACAATCGGCTTGGCAGGGGCCCCCCTCACTAAATGACACGTTAAGCGTAATTACTGGTAGACATTGTAAATAAACAGGATTGGAAGTGAAAATTGTACCAAGTGCATAAGACACAATCTGACACATTGGAAGTGGCAGCCTTAATTGAGAGTTTCTTTGACTGCTCAAGATCATTTCAACTGCATTTCTCAGAGGACAGTGATTATAACTGTGGAGACAGACGGCATAATGGTATCAGCACTGCTGACAGAGCAGTGAATTAAATTGTATCTGCTGCTGTGTGAAAGCCTTGATGAGAGGTACAGATGCCGTAGTGGTCTTATCATTATAACACAATGGTCATGTTGTCATCAACCTTTCTGGCTCCAATTGAAAAGAAATGATTGTGTGTTGAAGCTCTCCCCCACCCCCCCCCACAGCACCCCCCCTTCTCCTCTTCTATCTCTTGTTCTGAATAGAACCAATTTTCAGAGAGCTATGAAATCACGCAATAGGTCCTAAAATGCAGCTGCTTGGCATACAAACGGGTCCCCATTAAACTGGAATCACACACAATATGTGTTTATGCCAGAAGAACAAATAGAAGCTGAACACAGGCCAAGTTTATTCACACACACAAAGACCATGTAGCTCTTCATCAATATAATTGCCTTTTATATTGTAGTTTAAATAATAGGCTCTATTATTTCCTTAAAGTCCTAATATTCCTGGCATTTTATCACTATGTTTACAAGGTAGGTTCTTCAAAACTGTGAAGGAAAGAGAAAAGAAACCCACACAATTTTTACAACATCAAATATTACTTCAAATTTTTAGCCTTAACTACTTGACACCTTCTACCACAATCTGGTATTTCTATCATAACAAAAACATAAACACTCTGCATTTTTCATAGGAATTTGACTTTTTATTCAATAATATTCTTGCTCATAGAAAAGTAAGAAAAATCATTTCACACTAGAAAGGTTTAGCCCCACACTAGAAAGGTTTAGCCCCAGTAAAGAGAGAGAGGAAAACAACAATACTTATTTTCTAAACATTTTGTAAAAAGTTGCCCTGTAATTTAACTTGATAAACTTAGCTGGGCAACGCTAGTCCACATTTTCTCCAGTTCTGATCCAGTATACTCCATCAGGTAGGTTTTTATTTCTTCTTATAAGAGGGAACAGTGGAAAACTTAAACTGTGCTTTAATTTTCAGTTTAAAAAATTATCCCAATGCTAAGCTGACACCAGAGAAACCTACTTACAAACTTTCTAGATCCAAAAGAGAGGAGCATATTTCAAAGGGCATTTGTATCTTTACAAAGGATGATCCAATTTCCAAAACCAAAAGTCAGGTCACTGACATGAAACAAATTATTTTTTGTGTGGCACGTGGGATCCTAGTCCCTCAATCAAGGATCCAACCAGTGCCCCCTGCAGTGGAAGTATGGAGTCTTAACCAATGGATGCCAGGGAAGTCCCAGAAATCTTTTTTTTAATATATAAATTTATTTACTTTCAAATGATAAAGATTTTTTAAAACTTTAACTGTTCATATAATGATTTGCCTATAGTCCTAAATTCAGGCTTTCCTCATAATATCCACAATCCATGACCCAGTGCTGTACCTAAAACACCTATAATTTGGATGACAAAAAGGTTTAAAAAAGAAAAAAGATGAACTTTAAATAAAGTGACCCTACTACAGCTATGTTTTTTAAAAATCCTAGTATTTTAGAAATACATACTGAAATATTTACAGATCAAATGAATGATGACTGGAATTAGTTTCAAAATAATCTGAGGTCAGTGAGAATAGGTGTATGAATGTACAGAAGACAAGACTGGACACAAACTGACAACTTTTGAAGCTGTGTGGTAGGTACATGGCGGGGACGGTTCATTATATATTTTTTACTTTTATACAAGCTTGACACTTTCCATAATAAAATTTTTTTTTTATTAATGACTCTGAGAATTCAGAAGTATAACCTGAAAGAGTATCAACTGCTGCTTCTATCAGTCTAGTCGAATTAGCAAAGTCTGTCTCTCCTGTTCTATGACCCCAGAACATGCTCATACACTTGCCATCATAGAATGTATCACACTGTAGGGGCACTGGGGTTCTTTTAATTTGCTTTGTCTTCCACTGAGTGAGCATCAGGGCAGAAAAATTCTTCATTCATGGCTGACTCTCTTACACCCAGCACAATGCTACGTAGAAAAGTAGGTATTCATGTCCGTGTGTGTCTGATGACTGAAATTGTCTCACGCCTAGGTTCATATGTGAACACCCCTTTCATAGGAATGTTCCCTGTAGCACAGAATAGCTTAGGAAACAACCACTATCACCGTTTATCGGGCCAACAATGTGTCTATTGTGTGCTGAGCCCTTCACATGTGTCTGCTCAAAGATCCTCACGACAATCTTACGAGGTAGGCATTACCAGAGCAGTTTTTGTATTTGAGAACACCGAGGCCTGGAGAAGTTAAGGAACATATCCCAGATTACAGAGTTCTAACTGGTAAAGGCCAGCCAAAACTATGTCTAGAGGACTCCAATTTTCTATGTTCTTTTCTAATTGCTCATATTTTAAAAAGTGCCACCCCACCCAGGGTGCTGCTTCCTGAGCAAAATTCCTCTCCATACAGCCCATTCTCAGCAATCTTTAGAGGCAGGATATCTCTAATGTATACATGGCAAACATACTATAAATTCTCCTGCAGTATTGGATTACTTAGAAAGGTTTTCATGTAGTGAGAAAACAATCATGAATGCTAGCAGGTATGCAGGAAAACTGGTAGGCCCTAAAAGAGAGCAAAGGATCTAATGCTGAGTGGCCTAAAAGCCATGAAGGAACTTCACTTTTACTTCCATCTGTCTTTCCAGGAAACATGGCTTTGCTCAGCAGTGGTGTACTTTGTCCAAAAAGACAAGAGATAGACTCGGGAAGAGCTGGTAGAGAGCCAAGAAACACAGGGAAATATGGTCAAAACCAGCTAGGAAGAGTATGCCAGGCTAGGAAGAGTTGATTCCAACAGTCTAACAAAGCTTTTTCTCACACTCTTTTGGCTGTTCTTCCTATACTAAGAGAACTAGAACTAGTAGGGAAACATTACAGGGAGGCAGATTTCAATTTTGTACCAAATGAAAACTTCCCCTTGTGCTGTCCAAATGTGGAGACTGTGTCCCGAAACTAATTCATGGAGGGTAAATGATATGAACTCAGTACTGAAGGGCAGTCAAGCCCTGGATGGCACAGTAAATGAGATGATGGTAGTAGCAACAACTAGTATTTGTAGAGTGCAGTGCCAAGCCCTGTGTTCAGCACTTTTTACGTGGGTTATCTCATTTAATCCTCAAACAGCCTACAAGGTACAGTCATTTATTTCACTTTTACTAGTGCAGAAATTAACTGCTCGGGGCATACAGGGATTCACAGCAAATGGTGCTTTTCACTGGTGAAAACTGCCTCATTCCCTTCCAAATCTGAATTGCCACCCTCTGTTCTAAAGTCATGAACCATTTATCTCAGGCACAGTTTTTTAACAGATAAAGTTTTCTTAGATTTCATTTTCTGTTCTTTTCAGACTGAGTGAAGAGTCAATACTCTGTCTTCCTGCCATCCAAACGTAAACTAGGCTGATGCAGTAAAGGTAAAAACTGAATGAATACAATAATAAAGGTGAATTCTTTCAGGCTCTGAGTTGTTCATAAAGAGAAATGCAAATTTTTTAAACTATCAAAGGTATTTAGAGGAAGAGAAAGGGAAAAGAGAAATGGTAGATGGAAGCAAAGTTTACATGTTACTCTAAAGGTAATTATTTTCTTTTTAGATTCTATATATAAGGATGTCATAGGGGCGATCCTAAGATGGCAGAGGAATAGGATAGGGAGACCACTTTCTCCCCGACAAATTCATCAAAAGAACATTTGAACACTGAGTAAGTTCCACAAAACAACTTCTGAATGCTGGCAGAGGACATCAAGCACCCAGAAAAGCAGCCCATTGTCTTCGAAAGGAGATGGAGAAGTCTCGAGGCTACTGTAAGAATAAGACTGAAAACCAGAGTCAGGAGGCTTAAGTCCAAACCCTGAGAACACCAGAGAACTCCTGACTCCAGGGAATATTAATCGATAGGTGCTCATCAAACACCTCCACACCTACACTGAAACCAAGCACCACCCAAGGGCCAACAAGTTCCAGAGCAAGACATACCACGCAAATTCTCCAGCAACACAGGAACCTAGCCCTGAGCTTCAATATACAGGCTTCCCAAAGTCACTCCAAACCCACTGACATCTCATAACTCATTACTGGACACTTCATGGCACTCCAGAGAGAAGAAATTCAGCTCCGCCCACCAGAACACTTACACAAGCTTCCCTAACCAGGAAACCTTGACAAGCCACCTGTCCAACCCCACCCACAGTGAGGAAACTCCACAATAAAGAGGAACCACAAACTGCCAGAATACAGAAAGGCCACCCCAAACACAGCAATATAAACAAGATGAAAAGGCAGAGAAATACCCAGCAGGGAAAGGAACAGGATAAATGCCCACCAAACCAAACAAAAGAGGAAGAGATAGGGAATCTACCTGATAAAGAATTCTGAATAATGATAGTGAAAATGAGCCAAAATCTTGAAAACAAAATGGAGTTACAGATAAATAGCCTGGAGACAGGATTGAGAAGATGCAAGAAAGGTTTAACAAGGACCTAGAAGAAATAAAAAAGAGTCAATATATAGTGAATAATGCAATAAATGAGATCAAAAACACTCTGGAGGGAACCAACAGTAGAATAACGGAGGCAGAAGATAGGATAAGTAAGGTAGAAGATAGAATGGTAGAAATAAATGAAACAGAGGAAAAAAGAAAAACGAATTAAAAGAAATGAAGACAATCTCAGAGACCTCTGGGACAATGTTAAAAGCCACAACATTCAAATCATAGTAGTCCCAGAAGAAGAAGACAAAAAGAAAGACCATGAGAAAATACTTGAGGAGATAATAGTTGAAAACTTTCCTAAAATGGGGAAGGAAATAATCACCCAAGTCCAAGAAACCCAGAGAGTCCCAAACAGGATAAACCCAAGGCGAAATACCCCAAGACACATGTTAATCAAATTAACAAAGATCAAACACAAAGAACAAATATTAAAAGAAGCAAGGGAAAAACAACAAATAACACACAAGGGGATTCCCATAAGGATAACAGCTGATCTTTCAATAGAAACTCTTCAGGCCAGGAAGAAATGGCAGGACATACTTAAAGTGATGAAAGAAAATAACCTACAGCCCAGATTACTGTACCCAGCAAGGATCTCATTCAAATATGAAGGAGAAATCAAAAGCTTTACAGACAAGCAAAAGCTGAGAGAATTTAGCACCACCAAACCAGCTCTCTAACAAATGCTAAAGGATCTTCTCCAGACAGGAAACACAGAAAGGGTGTATAAACTCGAACCCAAAACAATGAAGTAAATAGCAATGGGATCATACTTATCAATAATTACCTTAAATGTAAATGGGTTAAATGCCCCAACCAAAAGACAAAGACTGGCTCGAAACAAGACCCCTAAATATGTTGTCTACAAGAGACTCATCTAGAAACAAGGGACACATACAGACTGAAAGTGAAGGGCTGGAAGAAGATATTCCACACAAATAGAGACCAAAAGAAAGCAGGACTAGCAATACTCATATCAGACAAAATAGACTTTAAAACAAAGACTGTGAAAAGAAACAAAGAAGGACACTACATAATGATCAAAGGATCAATCCAAGAAGAAAATATAACAATTATAAACATATATGCACCCAACATAGGAGCACTGCAATATGTAAGACAAATACTAACAAGTATGAAAGGAGAAATTAACAATAACACAATAATAGTGGGAGATTTTAATACCCCACTCACACCTATGGATAGATCAACTAAACAGAAAATTAAAAAAAAAAAATTAACAAGGAAACACAAACTTTAAATGATACAATAGACCAGTTAGATCTAATTGATATCTATAGGACATTTCACCCCAAAAGAATGAATTTCACCTTTTTCTCAAGCGCACACGGAACCTTCTCCAGGAGAGATCACATCCTGGACTGTGGATTTTTTTTTAATTCAAAAAAATTGAAATCATTCCAAGCATCTTTTCTGACCACATTGCAGTAAGATTAGATCTCAATTACAGGAGAAACACTATTAAAAATTCCAACATATGGAGGCTGAGAAACACGCTGCTGAATAACCAACAACTCACAGAAGAAATAAAAAAAGAAATCAAAATATGCATAGAAACAAATGAAAATGAAAACACAACAACCCAAAACCTGTGGGACACTGTAAAAGCAGTGCTAAGGGGAAGGTTCATAGCAATACAGGCATACCTCAAGAAACAAGAAAAAAGTCAAATAAATAACCTAACTCTACACCTAAAGCAACTAGAAAAGGAAGAAATGAAGAACCCCAGGGTTAGCAGAAGGAAAGAAATCTTAAAAATTAGGGCAGAAATAAATGCAAAAGAAACAAAAGAGACCATAGCAAAAATCAACAAAGCCAAAAGCTGGTTCTTTGAGAAGATAAATAAAATTGACAAACCATTAGCCAGACTCATCAAGAAACAAAGGGAGAAAAATCAAATCAATAAAATTAGAAATGAAAATGGAGAGATCACAACAGACAACACAGAAATACAAAGGATCATAAGAGACTACTATCAGCAATTATATGCCAATAAAATGGACAACGTGGAAGAAATGGACAAATTCTTAGAAAAGTACAACTTTCCAAAACTGAACCAGGAAAAAACAGAAAATCTTAACAGACCCATCACAAGCATGGAAATTGAAACTAATCAGAAATCTTCCAGCAAACAAAAGCCCAGGACCAGATGGCTTCACAGCTGAATTCTACCAAAAATTTAGAGAAGAGCTAACACCTATCCTACTCAAACTCTTCCAGAAAATTGCAGAGGAAGGTAAATTTCCAAACTCATTCTATGGGGCCACCATCACCCTAATACCAAAACCTGACAAAGATGCCACAAAAAAAGAAAACTACAGGGCAATATCTGATGAACGGAGACGCAAAAATCCTTAACAAAATTCTAGCAAACAGAATCCAACAACACATTAAAAAGATCATACATCATGACCAAGTGGGCTTTATCCCAGGGATACAAGGATTCTTCAATGTCCACAAATCAATCAATGTAATACACACATTAACAAATTGAAAAATAAAAACCATATGATTATCTCAATAGATGCAGAGAAAGCCTTTGACAAAATTCAACATCCATTTATGATAAAAACTCTCCAGAAAGCAGGAATAGAAGGAACATACCTCAACATAATAAAAGCTATATATGACAAACCCACAGCAAACATTATCCTCAATGGTGAAAAATTGAAAGCATTTCCCCTAAAGTCAGGAACAAGACAAGGGTGCCCACTCACCACTACTATTCAACATAGTTTTGAAAGTTTTGGCCACAGCAATCAGAGAAGAAAAAAAAATAAAAGGAATCCAGACTGGAAAAGAAGTAAAACTCGAACTGTTTGCAGATGACATGATCCTCTACATAGAAAACCCTAAAGACTCCATCAGAAAATTACTAGAGCTAATCAGTGAATATAGTAAAGTTGCAGGATACAAAATGAACACATAGAAATCCCTTGCATTCCTATACATTAATAATGAGAAGACAGAAAGAGAAATTAAGGAAACAATTCCATTCACCATTGCAATGAAAAGAATAAAATACTTAGGAATATATCTACCTAAAAAAACAAAAGACCTATATATAGAAAACTATAAAACACTGGTGAAAGAAATCAAAGATGACACTAATAGATGGAGAAATATACCATGTTCATGGATCAGAAGAATCAATATAGTGAAAATGAGTCTACTACCCAAAGCAATCTATAGATTCAATGCAATCCCTATCAAGCTACCAACAGCATTCTTCACAGAGCTAGAACAAATAATTTCACAATTTGTATGAAAATACAAAAAAAACCTCGAATAGCCAAAGCAATCTTAAGAAAGAAGAATGGAACTGGAGGAATCAACCTGCCTGACTTCAGGCTCTACTACAAAGCTACAGTTATCAAGACAGTATGGTACTGGCACAAAGACAGAAATATAGATCAATGGAACAAAATAGAAAGCCCAGAGATAAATCCACACACCTATAGACACCTTATCTTTGACAAAGAGGACAAGAATATACAGTGGAGAAAAGACAATCTCTTTAACAAGTGGTGCTGGGAAAACTGGTCAACCACTTGTAAAAGAATGAAACTAGAACACTTTCTAACACCATACACAAAAATAAACTCAAAACGGATTAAAGATCTAAATGTAAGACCAGAAACTATAAAACTCCTAGAGGAAAACATAGGCAAAACACTCTCTGACATAAATCACAGCAGGATTCTCTATGACCCCCATCCCAGAATAATGGAAATAAATGCAAATAAACAAATGGGACCTAATTAAACTTAAAAGCTTTTGCACAACCAAGGAAACTCTAAGCAAGGTGAAAAGACAGCCTTCAGAATGGGAGAAAATAATAGCAAATGAAGCAACTGACAAAGAATTAATCTCAAAAATATACAAGCAGCTCCTGCAGCTCAATTCCAGAAAAATAAATGACCCAATCAAAAAATGGGCCAAAGTACTAAACAGACATTTCTCCAAAGAAGACATACAGATGGCTAACGAACACATGAAAAGATGCTCAACATCACTCATTATCAGAGAAATGCAAATCAAAACCACAATGAGGTACCATCTCACGCTGGTCAGAATGGCTGCTATCCAAAAGTCTACAAGCAATAAATGCTGGAGAGGGTGTGGAGAAAAGGGAACCCTCTTACACTGTTGGTGGGAATGCAAACTACTACTTACTAATACTAGTAAGGAGATTTCTTAAAAAACTGGAACTAGAACTGCCATATGACCCAGCAATCCCACTATTGGGCATACACACCAAGGAAACCAGAATTGAAAGAGACACATGTACCCCAATGTTCATCATAGCCCTGTTTATAATAGCCAGGACATGGAAGCAAACTAGATGTCCTTCAGCAGATGAATGGATAAGAAAGCTGTGGTACATATACACAATGGAGTATTACTCAGTCATTAAAAAGAATACATTTGAATCAGTTCTAATGAGGTGGATGAAACTGGAGCCGATTATACAGAGTGAAGTAAGCCAGAAAGAAAAACACCAATATAGTATAATAACGCATATATATGGAATTTAGAAAGATGGTAATGATAACCCTGTATGCGAGACAGCAAAAGAGACACAGATGTATAGAACAGTCTTCTGGACTCTGTGGGAAAGGGCGAGGGTGGGATGATTTAGGGGAATGTCATTGAAACATGTATATTATCATATGTGAAACAAATCGCCAGTCCAGGTTCGATGCATGATATAGGGTGCTTGTGGCTGGTGCACTGGGATGACCCAGAGGGATGGGATGGTGAGGGAGGTAGGAGAGGGGTTTAGGATGGGGAACACATGTACACCCGTGGTGGATTCATCTCAATGTATGGCAAACCAATACAATATTGTAAAGTAATTAGCCTCCAATTAAAATAAATAAATTTAAGTTAAAAAAAATAAGGATGTCGTACAATGTCTTTCCTTCTTTGTCTAAAAAAAAAAAGATACAAATGAACTTACTTACAAAACAAAAACAGACCCTCACAGACTTAGACAAGGAGCTTTGCTGGTCGAGGGGACAGTTAGGGAGTTTGGGATGGACATGTACACACTGCTATATTTAAATGAACAATCAACAAGGACCTACTGTATAGCATGTGGAACTCTGTTCAATGTTACACAGCAGCCTGGATACAAGGGGAGTTGGGGGAGAATGGACACACACACACACATACATATATATATATATGGTTGTGTCCCTTCGCTGTTCACCTGAAACTATCACAATTGTTAATCAGTTATACTCCAACACGATAAAAATGAAATAAATAAAGTATAAAATAAAAAGTTTTTTAAAAGATAGTATTTAAAATTTCTTCAAAGGAAAAAAGGTAAGTTGATTTGGTAGGAATTTGCTTGCATTTTTGCATAATGCAAAAGGTAAAATCTCTACTACCTACCTGGACCAAAACATTTTATGATAACTCCAATCATAAGAACTTGAACTATTCCCACTGCACACAGTAGGCCAACCCAATATCAACAACTAATTCAAATACATTAACTTTCAAAAATGTCAATGGTATAACTCTTTCAGCTGTAACTCAGTGTCAGTTTGAGTGTAAGAAATTCCCATTAATCCTCTATTAGGGAAGGAAAAAGTCCTGAACAAAACACATTCACAGATAAAAAAATATTTTTACCTATGGCATACTATGACAGTAAGCCAGTCATAGCATACTGGCCACCAAAGACAGGTTATTATCAACAATATCCCCTTTAGGTTTTCCTTGTTACAGCCAGACACCTGAAATAAACTAGCTACTGAAATTTAACTATCCTGCTGCATTTTTATAGCTGCTTTACCTCCAGCAACAATAAATGTTGAAATGTTTTTTAGTGTAGTTACCAAGTCAACTCTTTATGATATAATCAAACAACCTGACTACCGTGGCATCTGAGAAGGATAGAGAGGCCTTGCTTCCAAGTGGGAGGGTCACTTTCCCGGCTAAAGTCTGGCTTTCCTGTGACATATTTCCTCCTGAACCTTCTGAGCATGATCAGATTTGCTCTATTTTAGGGGATAAAGTAATAACAGATTTATATCACATAAAAAAACAACAGCAAAAATTAAGAAATTATACCTTTTGTGAGACTATCACTTTCCTCAGTGAAAGAGCTATTTCAACCATTCAAATTCCTAAAATGTGTAAGTTCTGTAAACCTAGAATTCCCTTTCTACGAATTAACCTAAGGAACTAATCAGACCATTGTAAAGATGTATGAATTAGAATTCTTATCATGGCATTACAGATAATTCCTAAAAACCAGAAATAAACTAAAAAGCTGTTTAAATAAATTACGGTACTATCTTATGATAGAATACTATGGGTAACACTAAAAACTGATATATTTCTCTACTAATATGCAAAGATGACCATGATATACTATTTACTTAAAAGAGTAGGCTGCAAGATTGAGTGCAAAGCATGACTGCATTTTTTGTTGACATATTTCACAGATAAAAGAGCAGGAAAGAAAGACTATAATACACTAATGTTGGCTTTTATCAGAGTCAAAGTAACAATTTTTGCTCTCTTTTAACTGGTCTGCATAGTAAAAATTTTCATAACAAGTACAAACTGTACTTTATGTATATATAAATAATATATTTATGAAATGATAATGCTCAATCCATTTCTTTAAAAATCACAATAATGCCAGAGCATTTTTTTTGGCAAATGGGAAGACAATTCTTCCTTTCTTGGCTGCCCATTGCATCAGCAACTAAACACAGAGTACATGCCTACCCACATAACCCCAAAGCACAGCTGTATGTGTTTGAACAATTCCACTGAAATGCTTACATACTTTTCTGAAATTCCTCCAGTTTTTTAACTGCTTCATCTCGTTCTTGCCTAATTTTGTCACACTGAAATGAAAAGAAAACAAAAATGTTAAGTTTGTATCATAAGTTTGGAAAGACAAGAAAGGGTAAATTTATAAACAGTTTTAGGAAAAGAAACAGAAATTAAAAATCTTTAACAAGCATTAATGATATATCCAGAAAAGTCCAAAACTCTAATTCAAAAAGATCCATGCACCCCAGTGTTCACAGCAGCACTATGTACAATAGTCAAGGAAGCAACCTTAAGTATGCATCAACAGATGAATGGATATAGAAGGTACATGAGATATATATATAGATAGATAGATAGATATATGCTATGACAAACCTAGACAGCATATCAAAAAGCAAAGACATTAGTTTGCCAATAAAGGTCTGTGTAGTCAAAGCTATGGTTTTTCCAGTAGTCATGTATGGATGTGAGAGTGGGACCATAAAGAAAACTCAGCGCTGAAGAATTGATGCTTTTGAACTGTGGTGTTGGAGACTCTTGAGACTCCCTTGGACTGCAAGGAGATCAAACCAGTCCATTCTAAAGGAAATCAGTCCTGAATATTCATTGGAAGGACTGATGCTGATGCTGAAGCTCCAAAACTTTGGCTACCTGATGCAAAGAACTGAATCATTGGAAAAGACCCTGATGCTGGGCAAGACCGAAGGCAGGAGGAGAAGGTGATGACAGAGGATGAAATGGTTGGATGGCATCACCAACTCGATAGACATGAGTTTGAGCAAGCTCCAGGAGTTGGTGTTGAACAGGAAGCCTGGGTGCTGTAGTCCATGGGGTTGCAAAGAGTCAGACACGACTGAGGGACTGAACTGATATATATATGACCATGTGAATATAGCACTTTACATTTTAATTCTACCATGTCAGATAAACACATCTGGGATATGCTTTGCGGGGGGTGGTTCATACCTCTGGATGTAAGGGAATACTACTCACCCATAAAAAAGAAACAGTGCCACTGTAGCGGTATGGATGGACCTAGAGACTACCACACTCAGTCAGCCAGACAGAGAGAAATATATCACTCATATGTGGACTCTGGGCTTCCCAGGCGCCACTAGTGGTAAAGAGCCTGCCTGCCAATGCAGGAGACATAAGAGACACATGTTTGATCCCTGGGTCAGGAAAATCCCCTGGAGGAGGGTATGGCAATCCACTCCAGTATTCTTGCCTGGAGAATCCCATGGACGGAGGAGGCTGGCAAGCTACAGTCCATAGGGTCGCAAAGAGTCAGACACAACTGAAGTTACTCAACACACACACACACAATCTAAAAAATAATACAAAAAATTGATTTATTTACAAAATAGAAACAGACAGACATCGAAAACAAACAACTATGGTTACCAAAATAGAGAGGGAGGGAGGTAAATTAGCAGTTTGGGATTAGACAGATACATACCATGGGTTCCCTGGCAGCTCAACTGGAAAAGAATCTGCCTGCAATGCGGGAGACATGGGTTCAATCCCTGGGTTGGGAAGATCCCCCAGAGGAGGGCATGGCAACCCACTCCAGTATTCTTGCCTGGGAAATCCCCATGGACAAAGGAGTCTGGTGGGCTACAATCCATGGGATTGCAGAGTCAGACACAACTGAGCGACTAGGCACAGCACAGCATATATAAAACAGATAAACAACAAGGATTTACTGTTTAGCACAGGGAATTATGGGCTTTCCTGATAGCTCAGTGGTAAAAGAATTAGCCTGCAATGCAGGAGACACAGGTGATGCAAGTTCGATCCCTACACCAGGAAGAATCCTCTGGAGAAGGAAACGACAACCCACTCCAATATTCTTGCCTGAGAAATCCCATGGACTGAGGAGCCTGGCAGGCTACAGTCCATAACGTCACAAAGATTCAGACATGACTTAGCAACTAAACCACTTCAGCAACTAAACCACAACAATCACAACTGGGAATTACATTCCGTATCTTGTAATAATCTATACTGGGAAAGAATACACACAGAGAGAATAACGGAATCACTCTGCTCTGTACATGAAATTAACATAATATTATAAATCAACTATAGTTCAATAAAAAAGAAAACATTATTTTTAAAAAGAAAAAAAATACGAAGAAAAAAAGGCATTAATGGCCACATAGTATTTATAACCACTCACCAGCATGATACTTGTACCATTTGTATCTGGCCAATTTTCTCAGACCTTCTAAGATAATGAGTCACCTTCCTGCTTATTATCTCCTCAGTAACAGACCAATTTAACATCCTTGAGTTAAAATGTATTCATTCTTTAAGAGAATATTTGTCCCTCTTCTCAAGCAGGTATTTTTCTGGCATAGTAAAAACCCCACTCATGCACAGGGCAGATTCCTGAAACTGGGTCATTTCAACTCTCCAGAACCCTGGGGAATATAGGAAGGGGTCACTACCTCGAGACAAACTCCTCCTCAACGTCCTATGCCCTCTGTCACTCAAGAAGACACTGTCCTTGTATCCTTAGAATTCTGAATAGAAGAAGGGATAGCAAATTAAAACTAAAACTAAAATCATGGCATCTGGTCCCATCACTTCATGGCAAATAGATGGGAAAATCATGGAAACAATGACAGACTTTATTTTCTTGGGCTCCAAAGTCACTGCAGATGGTGACTGCCACCATGAAATTAAAAGAAACTTGCTCCTTGGAAGAAAAGCTATGACGAATCTAGATAGCATATTAAAAAGCAGAGACATTACTTTGCCAACAAAGGTCCGTCTAGTCAAAGCTGTGGTTTTTCCAGTAGTCATGTATGGATGTGAGAGTTGAACTATAAAGAAGGCTGAGTGCTAAAGAATTGATGCTCTTGAACTGTGGTGTTGGAGAAGACTCGAGAGTCCCTTGGACTGCAAGGAGATACAACCAGTCCATTCTAAAGGAGATCAGTCCTGAATATTCACTGGAAGGACTGATGCTGACACTGAAGCTCCAATATTTTGGCCACCTGATGTGAAAAACTGACTCACTGGAAAATGAGTGGGATGTTAGGTTTTTTAAAAATTCATTAATACCTTCAAGGCCAGTTTAGACATGTCCACTGACTCAGTGATGCTATCCAACCATCTCATCCTCTGTCATCCCCTTCTCCTCCCGCTTTCAATCTTTTCCAACATCAGACACATTCATTATGAGCACAGAATTTCACAAAATAGGAAGTATAACACATTTTAGGAAGATTTTCATCAAAAACGTCTAAAACTTTAAAAAGTGATTTTAACTGTTAGAATGATAATTAAAATTTTAGTTGTGTGAGAATACTATTATACTATATATAATACGACACAACTTTATATTTTAATTCTACCATGTCAGATAAACATATCTGGGATATGTTTTTGGGGATTTCATACCTTTGGATATTTTCACTTTCAAATGTCAGTGGCTAAAAATTAGGATGCCACTGACAATTTGGAAAAACCAAATTAAAATAATGAGATCTTCTGATCTAACAGACTGGCAAAAACTGAAAAGGTCTGGTACCAGGAGTCGGAAACTCTCACATACTACAGGTGGAAATATCAACTGGCATATCTACTTTAGAAATAAACTAGCAAAATTGGAATTGCAAGGACTTCCCTGGTGGTTCAGTGGTTAAGACTCTACGCTTCCAATGCAATGGGCATGGGTTTGATCCCTGGTCAGGGAACTAAGATCCCACAGGCCTTACAGCAAGAAAAAATATTGGAATTGCATATACCCTATGACTCAGCAATTATACTTCTAGATTCTATCAGTAGAATCTCTAGTAATGTGTACAAGATGACCTATACAAACATGTTCTGCATTTATAACAATATACTATGGTATATCCATATAATGCAGTATAAATAAAGATGAATGAACTAATGTTTTATGTATCAATGTTTTATAATGTTTTACATCTATCAATATATATACACCAGATTCTCAAAAATCATAATGCTGAGTAAAAGGAGTTATAGGATATATATATCAAATGATACCTTAAACACACAAAAGTACTTCATATTTACACTGCATCTGTATATTTCCTGATACATATGGTATATATATAAAAACATGGAACAGAAGGATACAGATAAAATATATGAGAGTAGTTGCCTCTTAAAAGCCAGGGAGGGGAAGGGTCTAGGGTTGGGTGACACTGGGGACCTTCAATTTTACTTTTAAATTTGAAAAAGTAAGCTAATTCTGTGACATGTATATGTGTCATATTATTCTCTGCCCTTTTCTATGCTTTTAAAGTATTTTTAAAATAAAAAAAATTAAGCTATTGTTCAGTTTTGGCCGTTAGTCTATCAAGAACTGAAACTTTTTAAAAGTTTTAGTTTTAAAAACCTCCGTCTACTTGGGTAAACCCATTCTGGCTAGCATACACAAAGCGAGTACACGGTGCTAAACTAGCAAAGCTATTTACTTAAACCCTGACTCAGACCCTCCATAAGAGGGTTCACGCAGGACCATTTTCTAAAGGAAAAGGAATATCCTTTCATTAAAGCTTTCTGGTGGGAATTTAACTTCTGCTAAAAAAAAAAAAAAAAGAGTAATTCTAATACAGTTTCTAGATCCAACTTAATGTGTAAACCGAATTTATTGTCTTTTGGTGTTTCAAGTTCCAAGCGCTGGACTCCTGGATTCTCAACTAAGTTTATGAGATCCTTTCCCCACCAGATAGTGTAACACCTAGCTTTAGGAGCGTGCTGGCCAGCTGACTTGGGAATGCTCCTCTCGTTTTCATGAATGTGGCACCTGTTTGCTTTGTACTTCCCCACCAGTCTGCCAATCTGCCCACCCATGCCCAAGCTCTCCTCTCCTAAGGCCCAGGGAGACATGCCTTGGTTAGTAACAGGACTCAGCAATTAGAGTCTTATCCCTACATTCAAGTAAGGCATTTCTACAGTCCACCTATACGCTTTCACACTAACTCTCCAGTCATCACCAGCGGCTTCAAAGCGGTCTCCCAACACACCAGCTGTGTTCTATCAGAGGTCTTCATGTTGCTTTCTATTTTCTGCAACCATATTATGATAGAACTGGCAGCCACAGAATTTACCATCTGCTATGGATACTGAAAGGGGTTGTGGGGGTGGTGGCGGGGGGGAGATTTACACATGCTACAAAAGCAACTTATTTATTCCAAACCAGAGCTGAGCAAAATATGGAGGATACATCCGTTTACTAAGCAGAAATCCAAATATCTACTTTTTTCATCATTTTAGGTGAACCCAGAAATATATCTTGTAATCTTTATCTCATTCCACAAACAGGAAGAAATAAGTAAAGATTCTGGAAGGATGTTACCTCTTTATGTCCCACAGAAGCCCCTCACCCATCCCACTCCGTCCTCTTTCCAGCTTGCGCAGCTGCACCAATTGCAGAAACTGCTTCTTTTTGTGTGAGAATTGCTCGTGAAGACTCTCCAATAGCAACAGATGTTCTTGGGCCCACATCACTTAATGATGATGCTCAACGATTCTCTGCAGCTCAAGGCTGGGGTAGAACCCAGCAGCACCAGTGCTGGCTGGCTGAAGCAAGCTGGGTAACGTGACATCTATTCTAGAGTCTCTATCCTGGCTCTTCATGAAGTGGCAAATTGGCCGGTGGTTAGCCTTGCTGGTTTTGAAAGCTCTTAATATTAGAAGCCCTGGCTGTTTTCCAGAACTCTTCCTTGAGGCTCATCCAGGCAGCTACCTGGCTTCGGAAACGACACCAGCATTTCAAAGCACTGACTGGCAGGCTGACTTATAGAGGAAAGTCTTTCCAGGGTGAACTGGCGCTCCCTTCTCCCCTCCCAAAATGGGCAGCTCTGCTCTTTCTGCCTCACATATCATCCAACTCCAGTTTATACTAAGATGTCTGCTCAATGGGGCTCAGCAGAAGTATAGATAACTGATTCAGACACTAAGATATCTTTACATTTTGCTGTGTATGTTTTATGCAAGAAAACCTCTGGTGTTCTGAACTGTGTCTAACTTCCACTAACACAAACATTAATTTTTATCTCCATGATGCACAGATTTAACCAAGGGTTGTGAGCCTGTAGAAACACCAATTTGGAGCCCAAGAAGTGCACACATGCCTACACAGGACAACAGAGCAGACGATCTGGACAAAGACTACGCCTTACAGCTGACTGAATTAGACTTCTAAGCAGGTATCTACTGTCACCACTGAGAGCCTTTATTTCCTTCCTCCATGTACTGAACAAATTATTCATACAGGCACTGTGTTAAGCAGGAAAAAAACTACAGTGAGAAACATACCAGGCAAAGTGCTCTCATAAAACTTACGATCAACCAAGAAAGATCAACAATCAAACAAGCAATTTATAACAACACTTGCTATAATGAGAGAAATACTGCACTAGAGGAACACACAGCAGAGCCTACAACATTGAGTCTGAAGAGGTCTCAACCCTACACCATTTTTTACTTATTTTTCTTGAACTTCATCCCTTTTTTGTCCAGTTACAATATTTAAAAGTTTAAACAGGCAGAGCATTCGAATTGTGCATATCTACCTGTGTTAGTATCTTTGGTGATGCAGTTCAAAAACCATCAAATCATTTTTAATAAAAATCAACAATTCTATTGTTCTACCTCTGTAAGTCTGGCTAGAACTCAGCTGAGCTTATCTTTAAAGAACACAGTAAATTAAATCATTCCCACTAGGACGGAATTCTTTTCACTCTCTTTCTCTTGTGCTGGTGTTCTTTCTTCCAATTCAAAGTTCTTTCCCTCCAATTTTCACAGGCAATAAAGTAGTAGCTGCCCCCTAAAGCTGTCTTACAGCATTCTCCAAATTCTAGGTATTGTGTGTTAGATGGAAACACATGTCATCAGAACAGAGATCCTTGCTCTTTGTTTCTGGATAGATTGCTGTTAATAAGAGACTCATTTTCACTTTCAAACTGCTAAGTAATTACTTTTTCTCTGGCACAACCACTTGCCACTCTGTTCTAAAGAAACTGCATGTATGTGAATGTATTATGCATGAACAGTTAGCATAATGGGTGCATATCTTGCTCTTTAGAGTGGCTTCTTTATTGATTTCTTAAAAATAAAATACTTTGGGACCTTCACCTCTGAAATTTACACAAGATGAAGAAATTTTTACAATAGACAACTGAGCCAAGATGCAAACAGTATCATCTATCTTGCTTCTTGAAACCTAAGTCTTGGAAAGTGTCTGTCTCATTCTCTTTTCATTCATTGTTCCTGGCAAGCTGACAGAACCGCCTGATGCAGGGTTACAGTAGCTCACCCAAACGACTTCTAATCAGCCACTTAAACATTTATTCATTTCAAAACTCGATCTCAGAACATAGTATTAAACATAAATACTTACTGTTCAAAGGCAGACATTCTTCTATTCTACAGATTTCTTTCTTTTTATGCACACTCCACACACACCCCCACCACCCTGAGAAATGTAAAAGCTATTCCATTAAAAGCTCAAAGAAGCTTGGCCCCCACCCCCCGCCACCTCCGTATATAGGAAAAAACCACAAAGGACTATGACAAAGATTCTGAATGAGTCATAAAGGATGCCCTTCAATTGTAGAAGCATGACTAACACATTTAAATATGATAACTGCTTCACGAGCAGAGTGAAACTTCATTTGGTTGACTTCAAAATATATATATCTATTTTTCTTTTACCCCCAAAATAATTTGAAAGGGTTATTGAAATCAATGTGATAGGCCTTCCCAGTTTCTAACATATTGTTGAAAATGCTACTTAGGCAAAAAATAGTGAAAGTAACCTTTCCATCATCTCCACCTTTAATGATGTCTTTTAAAAAAAAAAAAAAAACACTAATCCAACCCATACAACTTACTTGTGCCCTATATAAGATTTTGATAATGAATTTTGGTTGATAAGATATGATAAGTACATAAGAAATAGGTGTTTCATTACAAAGAAGCAACAATCTTGCTTGTGAGAGGGAGAAGACTTTGAAAAAAACAATTTAAGTGATAAGCCAAGCATTAAGAGATAATAAGGGTTTGTTGCTTGGAATTGGGTAGGAATCTTGTCTCTGCTCTTTTTCCTATCCTACCCCCAAATTCTAAGCGTTCATGGATATGAACACTTTGCGTTATGAACGTTCATGGATATGAATGCTTAGAACATGTGCATTCATGTTCTAAGCACAATTCATCACAGTCATTTGTCAACTTGCCTGTATCCCTCATTAGAGTGGTTTTATACTTAAGAGTGGGATATTCCCACATTTTTCTTTACATCCCCGTGCTCAAATGGCATTCAGCAAAAAACTTTCCTTTCAATACAAGGTTTCCTCATCAACTCAGATCCTGATTCCATCCGCAAAAAAGTTGATAAAAACCACAAAATGATCGTGTTACACTGTTCTTAAAAAGGGAGAACTGCAAAGGGAAAGACCGTTAAGACACTGGCCCACCCTCCCAAATCCCCTACTCTGACCCTTGCACTGCACTGTGTCAGAATCTATACACACGCACGCACAGGCGGGTACACATGTGCAGACACCCACAGAAACACACACACGTGAGAATTTTTCTAATGTAAGATTGATTTGACATTTAACTTGCAGTTTTCAAATACAAACCAATATATGGTGAAGAAGAACGATCCAGAAAAGTATTGAATCTGATCATTTCTGGTGGAAAATTTCTGAGCTAACAATAAAAAATAAAGAATAAAACCAAGACTTTTGTGGGAAAAGTCAATTAGCTCCCCTAAGTTTACCTGCTTCAAAATGAGTATTTGTAGTCAGGATACCTGTGTCTGAATCTAGACTCTGTTAAGCCCTGAAAAGGAGGTTGTGCAAGTGCTACTCGCTCAGTAATGTCTGACTCTTTGTGACCCCATGGACTGTAGGCCACCAGGCTCCTCTGTCCATGGGATTCTCCCAGGCAAGAATACTGGAGTAGGTTGCCATTCCCTTCTCCAGGGAATCTTCCCGACCCAGGGACCGAACCTGTGTCTCCTGCATTGCAGGTAGATTCTTTACCTTCCACACCACCAGGGAAGCCATGCTGAGCCCTGAGGTCCTGATTTCTGTGAAACAAAGCTGGCACAGGGTTGTTGGGAGCATCAGATAAGGAAGATAAGGGGATGTACATGACCTGCAGTAGCTTCTTAAAAAAACAGTCTCTTCAGCAACTGCCTGTTCTGAGGAAATTCACATCCCACCACCTGTCTCAACAGAGGAGATTCCAAACAGGGTATAAAAAGATCTACCCAAAGGAATCATACCCAGTGTCTCTTCCCACTGATAAGGTTCGTGACCAGACAACACAGATGATTAAACTTAACGTGGACACAAGGAAGGAAAAAACTTCCTGTTTATTTTTCTATTCCCTTCCATGTCTGCAAAATTTGCCCACACTGAATTAACTATGGCAAAAGGAGTCTTACTTTAGACTCCTATCCTTGACAAATTTAACTGAACTTGTTTGGGGTCACGAAGTAATAGCTATGAATATCTGCTGATGTGGACTGCACAAAGCTCACACAGCCAGGCAGAAGAAAGTGCTTTGCCAGAGAAAATGGTGCTCTCCATTTACCACCTCCAGAACTAAAGCTGCTTTTACTCATTCTGTGCTGTATAAAAAGGCTTTTATTATAGGCTTCCCTCCTTTGTCATACAGCCCCCTTTGGGGGACAAATCTGCAGTAATAAGCCTGCTAGTCTTTTAACACAAGATAAACAAGAGTGTGGTAAACTTAAAGCCATCCTATTTTGTTTTACCCGACCACACAGCATTCCATATCGCTTTCATGTCTTTTCTTCCCATTTCTGTTAATAGTTATTTTTAAAGAATGAGTATAGGAGCAGGTCAATAGAGATGTTACAAAACTTTCTGGACATACTCTGTGTAGAGAAACATGTAAACAGGTAAAAGGCCAAGTTAATTTTTAATCCTTCTTTTGCCAAATGCATTTTACCTGCTGTTCACTTGTATTACAGATGGTTCACTTAAAAACTCACTGCAGAAAGTGGCTCGCAGTTAAACAACCTTCATCATCACTAATAACAGATGTTTATAGAATGTCTACTATTTTTAGGGCAATGCTAGGTCTACAAATAAGCAAGGATTAAAGAAGGATAAGAAAAAATACAAAAAAATTTTGTTCCTCTTATGTTATTCATGTTCTCCTAGATCCTTCTTTCTCTGTCATATGGAGACATGTTTGCTTTCCCTAGTACTATTTTCTATGTAAATCAAAGCGTTCTCCTGAATTAACTCTTCCTACTTGATTTGCTCTTTCACTCTTGAACCAGAAACATCTATGGAGGAGACTCAATTGCTAAGTCTTGGCTCTTTCTCCCCGAGCTGGAAGATGGTTGGGTATCTTAAGGAACGAGGCTCAAGCTATCTGGCTTAAGCATCACCCATCGGCTTTGCTTTGAAATTATGGGGCATCAGGGACCCAGGATCTAGGCACACACTCCACCTGTTGGCAGACTTGGGACATTTGTGGTTTTGTTGTCTAATAATTGAGAACCAGAAAACCTGTCAAACTTTCTTCTGTGACCTTCTTACCATATTAGATGCATGTACCAGCCATCTTCTATCACAAATATTCTCATTACCCACCCACCATTTCCTGTACTGCCTAGTAAAAGGAAGGGAAGATACTTAAAATTTTATAGAACACTAAAGGTTTATTTACAAATGAGCAAAGGGGCAAGAAATCTGAGTGAAAAATAACGATCTAAAAATCCATCATAATGGGCTTTGAACTAGAGTACTTACCATTAATACTACCACACCAACATCTATATAGGTGGCAAATTAATATGAGTTAAAAAGTTAAATGTTAAGAGCTTAATATTAAAAGTCGATTCTTAAGAGCTCAATAAATACCCCCCAAATATGCCACAATTTATTATTTTACCCCTCCAAAATATTTAGCTGTCTGCCAATTTTCATTACATCTCTTACTCTGAAATTTTCAAGACAAGGCTGAATAATGTGCAGCCATGATGAGCACCTTCTTTAATAACCACAAAGAACCTGTTTTATTAATTTTCCACCATGGATGTTATGCTTTGAAATATTTGGTCTATCAAACAAATTTCTAAAAATAGAAATTTTAAATATCGAAAATAAACTTCATTTATATCTAAATAACAATAATGGACAGCTCTCTGTCTCTCTCCTCCTTTTCATTCTCTACATAGTCCCTGTACTTCTTAAAACTTAGCTTTCCCTTCTATTTGTCCCTTCCCTAAACTTATAAGGAAAAGAAGACATATGTTAAAAAAAACACTCATGAATCTTAAATGGGTACGTTCAGAGACATAAAGGTAAGTAGAATTCAATTATTTAACAATTAAAAAATAAAACTACCAGAGCTTAGGAAAATATTCACCGGCTCCACCATCTTCACATTGGGTGTTTTTCAATTTCCAAAATATTATTCACATATTTAGAGGAAGCAAACATACAAAGGGTTTATGGAGACATTTGAGCTAAACGCCAATGGACTGATTCCAAAGAGTTCCCTCCAGATCTAAGATGCTTAAACCCCAAAGGTAAATGTCTCAGGCCTTCAATGCCATCACTAGAATCACGATCTGACTGTTGGAAAAAGTGCACTTCTTGGGGGCCTGAGTTCCTTGGCCTGGTGCCTTGCTGCACATTTAGCCACGTAGTTAATCTCCCAGAGCAGCGCCCACTGTGGCATGCCTGCTATTCTTTACCATCTGGAGCCTGGAGTTGATATTAGCCTGAACCACACATGCAGGAGAAAAGAAATTTTAAAAAAACAACTCTCATTCGCATTTAACTGAAATTGGTGGCAGAACAATGCACCATGCTGTCTAGGCTTTTTACACATGTAAGAGAGGAAAGAAAGAGTAAAATACAAACCTTCTCCTTTGTCTTCTGGTTCTCTGCTCTAAGGTCTTCATATTCACCTATCGCTAAAAGAAAAACAGGAAAGAAATGTCACAATGCTATCAAAAGTTTACTGTGGAAAAACCTGGGAACCCAACTACTGTCTATTTGCTAGACTGGGGGTGGGGTGGAGAAGAGGCTACAGAAGATGGGCTCCTGCTTTAAAGAAAAAGGAAGATAAAGAGACCAGAGCGGATGTGAGTCCCCTGAGCCAAATTTCAGTTCTCCTGGGTCATTAGGAAGACTTATGAGCCATAAATGCCGATGACAAGCCACTTCTCATCTCTGATGTTCAGCAATTGTGAAAGGAGACAGGTGGGTGTTTCCTGAAGTTCCTTCCAGCATGATCAGGCTGTGGTACTGTAATCAGAGGTGTATTTTTGAAAACTGGCCTCCAGAAAATAAACTCAGTGTCACATATCTGCTCTACCCACAGACAAAAGTTTATGCTATGAGCATTCAGCTAAGAACAACTATTTTCAGGCACTGCAAGATCATCAACCACTAAGCTATGACCAGATCCTAGCCAGATTCAATTCTCTAAGTTGCAAGAATATGGGAGTTGTTTGCAAATATATCCAACTATGTGGGGAAAGTAGCAGTTTTCTACTTAAAATCCTCTACTGCCAGAAAAATGATCATAACCCCCGCATTCAACTTTTAGCCAAAGCACCATTTTTAGATATCCTCACAGTTGAGAATGTGATGTTCAGAGTTTATGGTGGCAAGAAAGAGAATGATCTAGGATTAATGATGGAGCAGAATGTCTAAGGTGGGCCCAGGAGAATTGCTGTCCGCTCCCAGACCAGCACCATTTTGACCGGTATGAGAGAGCCTGGCAATAACCAAGCTTGGATTTTTATAATTTGACATTTAAAAAATGTAATTGGTATTTATCTTCAAAAGCTCAGTTTTGGTCTTCCTGGTGGCTGAGTGGTAAAGAATCTGTCTGCCAATGCAGGGGACACAGGTTCAATCCCTGGTCCTGGAGGATCCCACGTGCCATGGAGCAACAAAGCCTGTGGGCCACAACTACTGAGCCTGCGCTCTACAGCCTGGGATCTGCAACTACTGAAGCCCATGTGTCTAGAGCCTGTGCTCTGCAAAGAGAAGCCACTGCAATGAGAAGCCGATGCATGGCAACTAGAGAACAACCCCAGCTCCCTGCAGCTAGAAGAAAAGCCCACACAGCAATCAAGATCCAGCACAGCCAAAAATAAATAAAAGTAATTAATTAAAAGTTCAGCTTTTCTTTAAAAAAAAAAAAAAAAAAAAAGACAAAGCTCTCTATATCTATGAAGAACCTGAAGGCAGAAATAAAAAAAATCTGAAACCTGTAGTTTTAAGGACATTCCAAATAATCTGGTCATTAATGTTAGAGTGTATGATTCTAACCACTGGAGCAGACACCCAAAAAACAATTCATATAGTAAAGTACATGCTGTTTCTTTCAACAGCAATCTGAAGGGTAGTTATTATGATGGCAGGACTGAAATCTTAAAATCCAATTCAAATAAACAAATATTTATGGGATTATATCATCAATGCCCAGAAGTATTAGCAACACTTCATCTAAATAAGAACTAATAGACAATTTTTATCACAGCCACACCCAAAAAGAATCTTTGAAAATTAGCCCATAGATAGCTTAATGCATACATGTAAAGATATACCCCTTTTAAAAAAAGTTTCAACAGAAAAGATTTGATTAATCACAGACTGAAGCTCACCAGCTCCTTATCAGCCACCATCATAAAACCCAACCAATGAGTATGAACTAAATTGTCCTCGGGTCTGAAAAGTCAATAAAATGTCCTGTCCCTCCTTTTTTAACAAAAAGAAACAAGAACTAAGAGATTCTAAGACTAAGAACTAAGATTCTAAGAACTAAGAGATTCTATCTACTTACATGACTGGGTAATCTATGGTCATGGTCTCAAATCTTATTACTACTTCTAATATTATTTCAAAAAAGAAATAAATATTTTAGTGAGAGACTTTGCTTCAATTTACTTAACATTCAAAAGTATTCTTAGATACATTGAAAAATCAAAACTGGTTTACCGCTCTATTCTTGATGACCTACATTACAGATATACAAAAAAAGCAATAAAGGATTATAAAACCATGATCTCACATTGACCTTAAGAAATTTTTTTTCCTATTTAAAACATTAGATAACGGCTTTGAAGGCCTTTTCAAAAAAACTGATAACTGTTCTTCCATTCCACTGCCAATAGAGTCCAGACTCCCAATTACTGGGTCTTTATGAAAAGCATTAATTATGAGCCCTTCACCTATCATATCTTAGTGGAAACCACAGAAAATATGTTTTCCAAGAGTGAATACAATTAAAAAAAAAAAAAAAAAGAAACCAGGTACCTGCCCAGGGGTAGAAAAAGTATGGGAAGAATTCAACCATTTAGTAGTGGGAAGGGGCACCTGGGGAATAGGACATAGAAACATTTACTCATATATTTCTATTTCTTTGAAATTAAAAAACCAAGCTCACTGCCTTACACAATAGTCACATATACATACAGCATAGTGAATACATATGTAACCCCATTTCTAGCAAAACTTGCAAACACTAAACTTATAGTGACCTATGTTCCTCAGCTCCTTCTTTTTTGGCAATGCCAAAGTGTCACAGAGTAAGCCTTCTCGTTTCATACCTGGCTCACAGTTTCAAAAACTTTTACCATGAATTGCACAACTCAAGTGATTTGATGAGAGAAATCTTCCAAATGCTGAATTAATCAACAAAAAAGAAGAAATTATTTGACCAACTCTTTCACGGGAAAGATACCTGCAGCTTGGGAAGACATCATCCCTTAAAGTATACTTCACTATAAAGTCACATATCACAGCAATTTAAAAGTGCAGCCCAAGCATTTCACTTATCCACAGGCATGGGGCAAATTGGTTATTCTGAGTCTCAGATTCCTCATCTGGAATATAGGAATAACACTTGTACATCTCTCATTGTACTGGTATTAAGAGTAGGTGGACTAATATGTAAGATACAAGGACGCTTAGGCATAGTAAATGTTCAACTGTTGCGACTTCCCTGGAGGTCTAGTGGCTAAGACTCCATGCTCCCAAGGCAGGAGGTCCAGGTTTGATCCCTGCTCAGGGAACTAGATTCCATGTGCCACAACTGAGCATTCACATGCCTTAACTAAAGGACCCCATTTGTCACAAGTAAGATCAAAGATCCTGAGTTTTTGTTAAAACGATTACTGTTACATCAAGGTATGTCAATCCTTACACAAGGTATGAGATCAGGCTGCTCCCTAACACCCTTCAGTCTGAGGCTAACTTCTGTCATACGTGGCCTGAAAGATGGCAAAAATCTCTGAAATGCTAAGTACTATTACCCTCCACCAAATAAAAGGAGAAGAGAGGGGGGCTAAAGATCAATTGTAGTTTGTGTAGTAAAAAAACAGAAGGTGCCAAAGAAGTGTAGGCATGTCTGAAGCTGTACTTTTCAATCCTGGCTGCACGTTAGAATCACCTGAGGCATTTTTAAATCCCACAGCTGCCTAATTCCCTCTCCACTCCCCACCAACCCAAGATTCTGATTTAACTAGGTGGACCTTGGACAGCCATATTTTTTTATAAGAAGTAAGCACCCCAGGTGATTTTAATGTGCAGCCAAAGAAGAGACTCACTACATAGGAGAACGGAATGGAAGAAAAAGGAAGATGTGGAGAAAACAAGGAGAATATCAGGCAAAGCACGTGTTTCAAGAATCATGCTGGTTTTCTATTTTCTAACCCCCTAAAGCCAAGAAAGGGAATTTTCTTTCCAAGCTGCAGACCATGCCATAGCCATCCCAGGAAGGAGCTGAGGAGACTTAGTTGTTTGAGAAACATGACAACTAAAGTCATAATTACAGGCCAATAACACCTCTGGCTAGGATGAACAACAATCAGTTTGCCTGGACCTTTTCCAGTTTTAGCATTTTAGAGTCCAGTGTGCCTCTCAGTCCCAGCAAGCTTAACCACCCCATCCTAGCCTTAGCTCCAGATCAGTATTTCCAACCACTACAAAAGACCTGCACTGTCAAATCTGGTAGCCACTGGCCACATGTGGCTACTTACATTTAAGTTTTAACGAAAATAAAATTTTAAATTCAGCTCTCCAGCTGCTCAATAGCTACACGTGGCTAGTGGCTACCACTGTGGACAGTGAACACAGAACACTTCCATCCCAGCTGGAAGTTCTACTGGACAGTATTTCTGGACATCTCTGCCCAGATACCTTACAAGCACCTCAAACGCAACATGTCAGAAAGGGAACTTATCAATTAAATTTTGCCCAACCGCCCTACTTCCTGTATGCATGACCATCATCTACCTAGTTCTTAAGCTAGTATCGCAGCATCAAGGGAATCATCGCCTTGATTCCCCACCTCCCCCTCACCACCAAAGGATCTTCACACTACTCAGATCTCAAAATGTCTCTCCGATCTGCCCTTTCTCTGTAGTCAGTGCTTCTTTCGAACTGTGCTGCTGGAGAAGACTCTTGAAGAGTCCCTTCGACAGCAAGGAGATCAAACAAGTCAATCCTAAAGGAAATCAGCCCTGAATATTCATTGGAAGAACTGATGCTGAAGCTGCTCCAATATTTTGGCCACCTGATGTGAAGAGCCTATGCACTGGAAAGGACCCTGCTGCTGGGAAAGACTGAAGGCAGGAGAAGGGGGTGGCAGAGGATGAGACGGTCGGATGGCATCATCAACTCAATGGACATGAGCTTGAGCAAACTTTAGGAGATGGGAAAGGGTAGGAAGCCTGGCGTGCTGCAGACCATGGGGTCACAATGAATCAGACACGACTTAGCGACTGACAACAACTCCTCCTCTAGCCTCTAGTTTCCCCGTATACCAAGTTCATTCTTTACAAAATAGATAGTTAGCATTGTAATAGAGCAATCTGGTTATTTCCTTTTCTTGTTTAAAAGCCACCAAAGATGTTAGTGTCACATCTGGGAACCCCACTCCCCTCTCCTCTCTCCATTCAGAGATCACAACTCACTCCATCACCCCCCAAAGCTCCAACACTTCCCTAAACCCTCTAAGACCTTTCACATGCTGGTGTCTTTACAAATATTTTCCCCTCTGTCTACAAGGTCCTCCCTTCCCCATCTTCCCCACATCCTCCTTTTCAATGCAATTCAACAGTCATTTCTTCTAAGAAACTCTCCCCATATACCATGGGCAAAAATCAGCATTTATAGTGACTTCCCAGGTGGCTCAGATGGTAAAGAATCTGGTTGCAATGCAAGAGACCCAGGTTCGATCCCTGGATCAGAAAGATCCCCTGGAGAAGGGCATAGCAATTCATTCCAGTATTCTTGCCTGGAGAATCCCATGGACAGAGGAGCCTGGCAGGCTATAGTTCACAGGGTCGCACAGAGTCAGACACAGCTGACTGACTAACATTGTAATTTTCACCAGTGTGTACTGTTCACATATCTCTACTGGAGCATCTACATGCAACATTAATAAGTTGTCTGAAAATAAATCTGTTTTCTTGCCTTTTCTCCCACTCAATTGCTGTAAACCTTACACTCAGCTGAATACTAAGCCAGAGTCCATGCCTATAATGAATGAATGGCTGGTTCATATAAATCTATGATGTAGAGCAATTAAGCCAAATATTAACATCCACTTTTTAAATGTGAAGATACAAATGTGTAGAAAAGTCAAATCCCATGGTAAGAAATGGTGGAAGCAGAACCAGTGTACTGATTCACAGTCATCCATGTAAAAACACTTCTGAGCATTACTGTGTGTGATGTGCGCTGTGCTGGTGTGCTTAGTTGCTCAGTCGTGTCTGACCCTTTGTGACCCATGGACTGTGCCCGCCAGGCTCCTCTGTCCATGGGGATTCTCCAGGCAAGAATACTGGAGTGGATTGCCATTTCCTTCTCCAGGGGATCTTCCCAACCCAGGGATCGAAGCCAGGTCTCCCCCATTGAAGGTGGATTCTTTACCATCTGAGCCACCAGGGAAGCCCAAGCACTAGACAAGAAATAATCCTCTGGGGTGAAGACTGTGTCTTTATCCATCCATTGTGCCCTCTTCTAGCACAATGCCTGACATATAGAAGGCACTTGATAAGTGAGTGAGTGAAAGTCACTCAGTTGTGTCCGACTCTTTGCGACCCTATGGACTATACAGTCCATGGAATTCTCCAGGCCAGAATACTGGAGTGGGTAGCCTTTCCCTTCTCCAGGTGATCTTCCCATCCCAGGGATCAAACCTAGGTCTCCCAAATTGCAGGCAGATTCTTTACCAGCTGAGCCACAAGGGAAGCCCAAGAATACTGGAGTGGGTAGCCTATCCCCTCTCCAGTGGCTTCCCGACCCAGGAATCAAACCAGGGTCTCCTGCACTGCAGGTGGATTCTTCACCACCTGAGCTATCAGGCACTTGATAAATGTGTGCTAAATTCAGGAAGAAGGCAGAACGGGCCTAGGTCTTTACATGAACAACTTATGCAAGAGCACATACTTTCCTCCCCAAACTAAAAGGGCCTCTTACCTCATATGTTACAACAAGGTACTTTAGAAAAATGAAGCTTTAAAAAGCCATCAAATATAACCAAAAGAAAAAAAAAAGAACACTGCCTCATGAGATCATTTAATACATATTCTCATCTGTTGAGTCTGCATCTCTGAAACCCACGGAGCCTTGAAACATCTCTTACTAATGGGGTATAAGGACATGAGTCATAAGAGATAATGTTCAATTAGGACATTATTCCCTTCTCCACACATCCCAATAGGTCCTGCTCTTAAAGGCAGAATAGAAAGAGAAGTCATTTATGCCTCAGTTGTTAATGAAAGCATTAGAAGAGCCAGGGAAAACACTGCTGGAAAACCTAATCAAACACAAAGGTGAGACATTTCGTATCTGAAAAGAAGTTACGGCAAACCTGAAATTCAATCTTTACCTGATAGAACACACAGTACAGCGCTAACGATTAAATGATGCTTAAGACGTCATCTCAACAAACTATATTAAGGACTTCAAGTTAACGAAAAGAAAGGAAGGAAACTAGGTAACTTTAAAACACATTTATTAGCCTGGTTTCTGGTCTGGCATTTAAGGAGCTTGTAGGCTGACACTGTGGTTCTCACAACAACAACAACAACAAAAGCTGAACAAACAAAATCAACAACTCTTCTTAGATCCCTGAGAGAACAGAAGACACTGGGCAAACTGCTACTCTAAAAATCAGAGATACACTCAGGTAGATACAGAGGATCACAGCCTAGTGGAGAAGAAGCCAAGGTACAAAATCCCCTCCTGTGCCAAGCCAGGGGAAGAAAAATTAAACTGTTAACTGACAAACTGCTAGAGGTTCAGTTGCAACAAGTTTTGAAAGTTAAAAACTCCAGGTGAGGGGCAGGGTTAGGAAGCCCTGACACTTTTATGAGTCCTACCTCCAGGAATGCTACCAGGACCTCACAGTGAATACTGAGGAAAATTCCCCACTGGTCCTGGCAGGGGACAAGAAAAGTATCCATGATGAAATACGCCCAGAGCCTTCTGTTCTTCTTAACAAGGCCTTCCCTCAAGGGAAATTCTTTTATCAGAGCCTAACAGATTGAAGAGACTATAACAACCACCTCCAACCCTTTGTAGTCTTGTCTTACTAACAGGGAAAACTAAAACTAGAAGCACTTATGAAAGTCACAGCCTAGGGCGTAGCTCACTGAAACACGGAGACCCTATTCTAGGACTCTTCCCTTCCCCCTACCTCACCACCACGTGATTGTTTACAGCCGCTTTATTCATAACTGCCAGAACTCGGAAGCAAACATCATGCTCATCAACAAGTGAATGGAGAAACTGACAATGGTACACCCATACAATGGGGTATTATTCAGGGATAAAGAGAAATAAATGAGCTCTCAAGCACAAAAGACACATAGGAAGCCTACATGCATATTGCTAAGTGGAAGAAGCCAATCGGAAAATGCAACAATCTGTACAATTTCAAATATTTAACAGTTCGGAAAAAGCGAAACTGATGGAGCGATGGGTGGCTGCCAGGAGTTCCAGGGTAATGTAAGAGGAATGAACAGGTAGGACAGAGGAAGTTTTTGGAGCAGTGAAATTATTCTGTTTGATAAATGTTACGATGGGTACATGTCATACCTTTGTCTAAACCCGCAGAATGTGCAACATAAAAAATAAACCCTAATGCAAACTACGGACTTTAGTTAATAATAATGTATCAATACTGGCTCATCAGTTCTAAGAACTGTAGTACAGTTTTGTCCCCAAAGTCTTATTTAAAAAAAAAAACAACAAATATATATACATATATGTGTGTATGTATGTGTGTGTATCAGTCTCAGAATCATACCCTGAATTACATCATACAGGATCTGAGATAGAATCAAGTAACTAAAAGGATCCTAATATATTACTGTCCACTGTATCATACAAAAATTTCAAAACTCATGATTTAATGTTTATAATACTTAAATAGTTCAATTAAAAAAAATAAATGAAATAAAATGCTTAGCCAGCATGGGAAGCAGAGAAGACCAAAAGCAGTGTTCCTTCCACATTTTAAAGTGAATCTTGGCTGTCATAGCAGCTCTGAATAAAATCTACAGCACAACAAAGTTTAAAATACACAGACTTTTGTGATTTAACAGTTGCACTCCTGAGAATTCTTCCTACAGCTGTACTTACAGCTATGTGTGTACAAGGTTGTGAACGTTACTGTTCTCAATAAATTTTGATTTTATAAACTTTAGATCCATAGCAAAACTGCCCACATAGTAGAGTTCCCATATACCATACATTCAGTTTCTCCTATTATTAACATCTTACTTTATTGTGTTACTTTTCTTTCAATTAATGGACGAATACTGACACACTATTATGAACTACAGCCCATACCTTATTTCCTTAGTTCTTACCTAGCGTTCTACTTTTGTTCCAGGAGCATTCAGATGCCACACTATATTTAGTTGTCGTGTCTCCTTAGACACATCTTGCTGTTTGTTCAGTTGCTCAGTCATGTCCGACTCTTTGCAATCCCATGGACTGCAGCACACCAGACTTCCTTGACCCCTCCCAGAGTTTGCTCAAACTCATATCCATCAAGTATCTAGGCTGTGACGAATTTCTCCGACTTTCCTTGTTTTAGATAATTTTGACCGTTTTGAAGAGCACTGATCAGATACTTTGTAGAATGTTCCTTAACATGGGATGTTGTCCTCATTAGACTTGGACTACAAGTTTTTAGGAGAGGATTACAGGTGAAGTGCCATTTTCATCAACTCTTATTAGAGGTACATATATACGATCCTGAGTGCATGCTTAGTCATGTTCAACTCTGTGAGCCCTTGGACTGCAGCCTGCCAGGCTCCTCTGTCCATGGGACTTCCCAGGCAAGAATATTGGAGAGGACTGCCATTTCCTCCTCCAGGGGATCTTCCTGAACCAGGGATCTAACCTGTGTCTCTTGCGTTTCCTGCACAAGAAGGTGGATTCTTTACCCCTGTGCCACCTGGAAACCCCCACACCCCCCCCCAAAAAAAGACTCCTTTGGAGAATATAATAAAGACTCAGAAACAATGAGCTAGAAGGAGTAGCTAATTGTATTTTTCAGTCCATATGCTTTTTTTCTTCTATAAGCATATGTTTACTCTTACATCTAACAACAACAACAACAAAGTAAGACTGATCTACCTAATTGCAGAGTTAAGACGGGAATACCAGACCACCTTTCCTGTCTCCTGAGAAATCTGTATGCAGGTCAAAAAGCAACAGTCAGAACCAGATATGGAACAATGGCCTGGTTCCAAATTGGGAAAGGAATACGTCAGGGCTGTATACTGTCACCCTGCTTATTTAACTTATATGCAGAGTACACCATGCGAAATGCCGGACTGGATGAAGCACAAGGTGGAATCAAGATTGCCGGGAGAAATATCAATAACCTCAAATATGCAGATGACACCCCCGAAATGGCAGAAAGGAAAGAGGAACTTAAGAGCCTCTTAATGAAAGTGAAAGAGAAGAGTGAAAAAGCTGGCTTAAAACTCAACATTTAAAAAATGAAGATCATGGCATCTGGCCCCATCACTTCATGGCAAATGGATGGGGAAACAATGGAAACAATGACAGACTTTATTTTCTTGGGCTCCAAATCACCACAGATGGTGACTGCAGTCATGAAATCAAAAGACGCTTGTTCCTTGGAAGAAAAGCTATGATCAACCTAGA
This sequence comes from Bubalus kerabau, assembly GCF_029407905.1. Taxonomy (NCBI): domain Eukaryota; kingdom Metazoa; phylum Chordata; class Mammalia; order Artiodactyla; family Bovidae; genus Bubalus; species Bubalus kerabau. Next base: position 39,624,287 of record NC_073645.1, read on the forward strand.
TATTAAAAAGCAAAGACATTACTTTGCCAACAAAGGTCCATCTAGTCAAAGCTATGGTTTTTCCAGTGGTCATGTATGGATGTGAGAGACCATTAAGAAAACTGAGCCGTGAAGAAATGATGCTTTTGAACTGTGGTGTTGGAGAAGACTCTTGAGAGTCCCTTGGACTGCAAGGAGATGAAACCAGTTCATCCTAAAGGAAATCAGTCCTGAATATTCATTGAAAGGACTGATGCTAAAGCTAAAACTCCAATACTTTTGCCACCTGATGCGAAGAACTAACTCATTGGAAAAGACTCTGATGCTGGGAAAGATTGAAGGCAGGAGGAGAAGGGGACAATAGAGGATGAGATGGTTGGATGGCATCACTGACTCGATGGAAATGAGTTTGCACAATCTCCGGGAGTTAGTGATAGGGAAGCCTGGTGTGCTGCAGTCCATAGGGTCTCAAAGAGTTGGACATGACTGAACAACTGAACTGAACAGTGAAATTCTGACTAGACCATCTAGTTCTTCAGGCCATGCTGAATGTCCATCTCAAGACAAGTAACCCAACTGAGGTCTCTTCAGCAGTGGCTCAAAAACTTTAGGAAAATGCCTTTTCAATAAATACTCTGGTTTACAAAAAATCATATGGCCCACAAAGCCTAAAATATTTATCTCTGTCATTTATAGAAAAAGTCTGTTGACCCCTGATCTCTAGTATATTAGCTTAAAAAAATTTTTTTTGTCTTATTCACACAGTGGATGAGCAATCTATCTTAGGATTCTGGAGATCAGAAGTGCAAAATAGGTTTCACTGAGCTAAAAGCCACGTGTCAGCAGAGCTATGTTCCTTCTAGAAGCTCGAGGGGAAAATCCATCTCCTGGCCTTTTCCATTTTGTGGAGCCTGTTCACAGGCTTCCCAGGTGGCTCAAATGGTAAAGAATCTGCCTGTCAATGCACAAGATATAGGCAATGCAGTTCAATCCCTGCGTCGGGAAGATCCACTGGAGGAAGAAACGGCAACCCACTCCAGTATTCTTGCCTGGGAAATCTCATGGACAGAGGAGCCTGGTGGGCTACAGTCCATGGGGTCACAAAAAGTCGGACACAACTGAGCAACTGAGCACAATGCAAACAAATGAACTACAACTATATGCAACAATATTAATAAATACCATACACATAATGAGTAAAAGAAGACAGAAGCAAGTAATACATACTGTATGATTCCACTTCTGTAAATTTCAGAAACTTGCAAAACTTATCTTTGGTGGTATTGAATATCTTCGGTTAGAGGAAGCTGATGGTATTGAGGGGTTATGAGGGGCTTCTGGAAATGTTCTGATTTAAGTGTTGTTAGGCAATGGCACCCCACTCCAGTACTCTTGCCTGGAAAATCCCATGGATGGAGGAGCCTGGTAGGCTGCAGTCCATGCGGTTACTAAGAGTTGGATATGACTGAGCAACTTCACTTTCACTTTTCACTTTCATGTGCTAGAGAAGGAAATGGCAACCCTCTCCAGTGTTCTTGCCTGGAGAACCCCAGGGATGGGGGAGCCTGGTGGGCTGCCGTCTATGGGGTTGCACAGAGTCGGACACAACTGAAGCGACTTAGCAGCAGCAGCAGCAGGAACATATTTGCTTTTTAAAAGTAATTCACTGAGATGCTCATTTATATTTTGCAGACTTTCCTCAATCTATGCTGCTGCTGCCGCTGCTAAGTCACTTCAGTCATGTCCAACTCTGTGCAACCCCATAGATGGAACCCCACCAGGCTTCCCCGTCCTTGGGATTCTCCAGGCAAGAACACTGGAATGGGTTGCCATTTCCTTCTCCAATGCGTGTAAGTGAAAAGTTAAAGGGAAGTCGCTCAGTGGTGTCTGACTCTTAGCGACCCCATGGACTGCAGCCTACCAGGCTCCTCTGTCCATGGGATTTTCCAGGCAAGAGTACTGGAGTGGGGTGCCATTGCCTTCTCTATCCTCAATCTATACTTTGTTGTAAAAGCAAAAAGTTTAAATATAAATCTTATAAAAATGTAACCAGATGAATAAAAAAAAATTTACCAGCCTTTTCATAAACAACTCAGTAAGTACGTATATTCCCTGGCTCTTTCAGACACAGTTGGCCCCTGGACCACACTTAGAAAATAGTGGTATAAAGTCAAGTTTGCACTTAACACCAAGGCAACCAGTTAGTCCCAAACAGCTTTCTAGGGACTGACTTTGTATGGATCCAAGTTTGACAATGCTTCGGTTCTGCACACTAATATGGTAATCGTGGTGGACAACAGCTTCAGTCCCTTTTGTCAAAATAATGCTGTAGCTACTTTATAGCCTAGAAGCCAAAGGAACACTGGAAGAAGCCTCTTTTAATTACTATCTCAGCCTTAAGAATAAGCTTGACTAAATTTCCATCTGAACTTTTGAGCGCTGGCTCAATAATTTTGGAGAAAATGATACCAACTCTCAAGGTGAAAGGTTATCCTGCCTTAAAACCAATTATCTCGCCATTTAAAAGTGTTAGTCCAAGACTAGCCCATAATTTTTATTTATTTGTTGGTGGTGGTCTTATGTTAGAACACCAGTTTTACTAAGTGGGAATCATTCTCTACAAAATTCCTCCACAAGATCCAAATGACATGGCATTATGATGGTGAGAGTTTACTGGACATCTGCTGTTTGTGTCTCCCGGCCTGCATGCCCCTCTTCTGGGAGTGGCGCATCATTCTATTTTGGACTATTCCAAACCTTTGGTCTTTGTGGAGGCTGCCAGTCAAGATGCCCCGCCCTTCCTTGGCCAGAGGATTTTAAATACATGACCCAAATGAGGGTACCAACTCTAGACTAGGAACTCCACGAGCAGGGACAAGATTTTTTGCATCTCTGATGCCTAGCACAGTGCCTGGCTATGAATATTCAATGCATGTGGGCTGAATGAAATACAAAGAAAATCATGTATCTTAAACAAATGCTGAGCTAAGTCTATCATTTCCCAGCAGAATTCTGGAAGGGGAGCAAATTGTAACATGTTTTGTAAGAAAAATGTCCACTTTAGTAAGCTAGGAAATATGCATTGGAAATAGTATCCCAAGTTGCCATTTCTCAGTGCATTAAAGATGTCAATCAGTCCAAAAAAAAAAAAAAAAAGCCCCCAAAAAGACAAAAGGAGAATTACCTCATTACCTCAACATCTGCTTGAACATAAGCAATCGCACACTGGCTAATTTTTTTTAAAGGGACATAATATAACTTTCTAGAAAGACATAATATAGCTAATTATACCATTCACTAGAAGAGAACATACAATGTTTTGAAGTAATTCAAAAGTGGGTGTGATTTATAAGACATAGAGCTTAGGGAATGGTAAGTATAAATTAGAGATTGTTCGTATTATGACAGACTCCGTCATTACATTTCACAACTTTTGTCAAAAGCAACCTTATTCACCACACCACTAAAGGCTTCACATTAGGGAAGGCTGCTGTCAGCTCTGCCATTCACAGTGGATGGGAACTTTCTTTCTGAACACCCTCCTGAAGAATGGGTGCAAATTTTAGACTGAAAACACTAGGGAAGGAATGATATGATGAAACCTAAATGGTCAATAAACATGTAAAAAAGATTTCAAACCTCACTAATAACCAGGTCAAACACGTTTTTTAAAGGTTTACCATTTTTGTTTATCATATAGACAAAAATTAAACAAACTGTCAAGATGTCAACAAAGACTACATTGGTCAGTGTTGACCAACGCGTTGGAAAATGGACACTGCTGCGGGGAATGCGAACTGGTACAGCCATCGGAGGTGGGCAAGGGGGCATTTCTGCAACGTCTAGCAAAACTTTATGTGTATACGCCCTCTAAGCCAACAAAAATCTATCTAAAAATCTATCCTAGAACAACAAACTGTTAATTGTACAAACTGATGTGTACGATTATTTGATTAATGACTGTCTACTAGACATTAAACTTGTCTGTCTGGTTCACTATCTTCTCTCCCAGTGCCTAGCACATGGGCCTCACATGTGATAGGTACATGCTATTTGTCAAAGGAGTAAAGGAATATGTTTACTCAGCATTAGAAAAAAAAGCCTTTAATCAATAATGGTTCTTGTTCACATTAACGAGAGAGAGTGGAATTATTCACAATGTTAACAGGCAGTAAACAGTACTGTTTACTTTCAAAAATAAATCACACATATCAGCTTACAAAACTGATCACAATACTGGTAAGAGTCCAAACACCTAGGTGCCTGTTTTTATATCTCAAATCCCTAGCTTCCCAAGTTAGTTCTGTAGCTTCAACAGCAACAAAACACTCTTGAAACAAGTCAACTTGACTTGAAACAAGTCAACTATCGAAGTCTATGGTGGGGTGATGTTAGTCACTCAGTTCATGCCCAACTCTTTGTCCATTGACAAATAAACGCCCCCATTTTGAAATCTATAAAAATTATACTGTGGGCTGAAAAAGAAATCCCAATACCTGTGTAACCAGACTCAATATGTTTTTTAAAAAAATTTACTGTTTAAGAAACACAAATTTCAAAGTCCAGCTGTTCTACCCTCTTTGATATGCCCTAATTAAGAAATATATCCTCTAAAAATACAATGCACAGATTTCCCAATATAATTGGAAAAAGAACCAGAAACTTAAGAATCATCCCTTTTCCTCAGCTCTCAAATCCAACACAGAGATAGAGATGTGTTCCAAAATCAAATATAAATAACTTGTGCATTATGTGTATTGGTAAATTACCCTTGAAATTATATATAGAATAAAAAGAAGTGAAATTTTAAATTTTAACATTATTTGAAAACTGACCATCCAACAAAAGATCTGATATCCATTGACAGATATCATCAATAATAAAAGTTTCAACAGTCTAGAATATGAATTGAGACAAGCATGTTGGCGGTGCGCATACATGTTCAGTTGCTCAATCATGTCCGACTCTTTACGACTCTATGGTCTGTAGCATGCCAGGCTCCTCTGTCCATGGGATTTCCCAGGCAAGAATACTGGAAGGGGTTACAATTGCCTCCTCTGGGGTATCTTCTTGACCCAGGAATCAAACCCACATCTCCTGCATCTCCTACATTGCAGGTGGATTCTCTACCACTGAGCTACAAAGAACCCCTTATGTTGGTGGGGGTGGTATTATTAGCAATAAAATACTAACAAAATCCAGCCCTTCACTAAAACACTTGAGAAATTCCAGATAAAGGCATTGTGCCCACCCACTAGACTAATCAAGGATGGGAGCTGAAGGTACTAGGAAGGCAAAAGCCATTAACATGTATCCAGTACTTTCCAGATGCTGGATACCACAGAGAAACATGTTGTGCCCATTTTGGAGAGGTTAAATAACTTCCCCAGTGGAAACAATGGAAACAGTGACAGACTTTACTTTCTTGGGCTCGAAAATCACTGAACATGGTGACTACCACCATGAAATTAAAAGACGCTTTCTCCTTGGAAGAAAAGCTATGACCAACCTAGACAGCATATTAAAAAGCAGAGACATTACTTTGACAGCAAAGGTCCATCTAGTCAAAGCTGTTGCTTTTTCAGTAGTCATGTATGGATGTGAGAGTTGGACTATAAAGAAAGCTGAGCACTGAAGAATTGATGCTTTTGAACTGTAGTGTTGGAGAAGACTCTTGAGAGTCCCTTGGACTGCAAGGAGATCAAACCAGTCCATCCTAAAGGAAATCAGTCCTGAATATTCATTGAAAAGACTGATGCTGAAGCTCCAATACTTTGGAGCTGATGCGAAGAACTGACTCATTGGAAAAGATCCTGATGTTGGGAAAGATTGAAGGCAGGAGGAGAAGGGGACGACAAAAGATAAGATGGTTGGATGGCATCACCGACTCGATGGACATGAGTTTGAGCCAGCTCAGGGAGTTGGCAAAGGACAGGGAAGCCTGGTGTGCTGCAGTCCATGGGTTCGCAAAGAGTAGGACATGACTGAGTGAACTGAACTGAAATAATTTCCCCAAGGTCACCCAGTTACTAAACAGTCATGATGAGATTTGTTTTCAGGAATGTGGACTCCAGAGAGATCCATATACCCTATGAACAGGTTGTAATCTCAGGGAGCAACAGGTCTTAGTACTGGACAGATCTCATGACATCATCTGGTTTAGCTCTTGACTGTAGTCAAGTAAGGCTTGATTAACCATAAGATCCATAAAAGAGAAGTGACTCTCCCAAGATCACAGAGTTGGTAAGTTGAGTCAACAGAAGTGAAAAAGCTGGGACTAAACACCAGGATTCACCACGGAGCAGGGCCCCTTCCACGACCTGGTCGTGTCAGCAAGTTATTCAGAAAAAAAAGTATGTTCCCACACATTTTTACTTCCTACATCTGTATGGTTCCTCTCTTTCCTGACCTGTATTCTCAGGCCACCTTTGGTCAGGGACATAATCATTTTAGGTTGAAAAGGTGTTCGGTTCACATGCGATCTTAATTTGGCTTTGTTCAGACCGGTGGTGATGCGATGCAAATGACTAACTAAAACTGTTACTTATTAGGATACTAAAACAGTTCTGCATCTAGTTAGTTACCCGGCAGTGTAGAAATGCAGTTTACAAGGCCTGGCTTTTCTGCGAACCAGAGTCAAGTCCTAAATCAAGAAGCCCTACACCATCAGGGTGCCGCCTCACTGGCGAATCCACTGCTAGAAATGGGAAGCGATAAAGCACACCACGGCCTGCAAATCCCAGCTGGGGAAGGAAAGAGGAACTAGGCCAAACCAGAATGAAAAGCTGGAGAAAGGCTGTCAAACCGCGCGGCAGGCCTCCCAGCGCCAATGTGCAAGGGTGGGGCCGCGGCCAGGGAGCCAGGCCAGCGGAGCTGCCCACACTGCGTCCTCTCCACGACAACCAGCCCCACTCGCCTCTCCCGCGTGGCACGGGAGGGGACCGTGGGACCGTGTCCGCGCCGAACCCCCGTCCCCTTCCCTAAACCCCCATCTCCAGCTAAAGCCACCAACGGGGAAGCGCTTCCCGCACGGCCCGGCGCGACCCTCCGGGGCACAGGCACGTTAACCCTCTGCCCCGGGGCTCGCCCAAGCGCGCGGGGCGCGGCGGACGCCTCTCCCCGGGGTGTCGGAGCTACTGGGGGTAACGGTGGCGGCTGCGACCCCTCCCGCCCAGCTTCCACCCGCTCCGCACCCGGCGCCCCGGAGCCGTCCCCGCCCACGGGCCGCGGCCGCCCGCACCTGGCGGCTACGCGCCCGCCTACCTTGTTCCTTCAGGCTGGAGATGAGCTGCAGCTGCTTCTCCTCTTCCGAGCTGTTCATTTTGGCAGGTGGGGCCGGGAATAAAAGGAAAGGAGGGAGAAGAGAGGGGGTGCAGCAGGGGTGTGGGGGGTGGGGGGAAGAAAAAAGCAAGATGCCGCTGGCGGGCGGCTTCGCTACCCGGAAGTTGGATTTGCTCCCGCTCCTCCTCCTCCTCCTCCTCCTGCAGGAGCGGGGCGCGCGGGTGAGATCATCCCAGCGCACCTACTCCTCGGCCTCAGCGGCTTTACCTGCCGGCCGGCGGAGAGGCGGGGAGGGGGCGGAGACAGGCCGGCAGCCCCGGGGGCAGCGGGGAAGGGTGGGGACGCCGGAGGCACCCTCGGTGACCACGGGACCGTCTACCGTGCTAGCCTGCGGCGGCCGCCGATGCGCTCGGCTTCCTCCGCCGCCCAGGCCGGCGCCGCAGGATGCGCGGGCGGGAGGGCGTGCGCGGGCCCTGTGTTGAGGTGGCGCTGGCTGGTTCCTGCACCCGTTCCCCCCCACCCCCACCCCACCCCCGTCTCCGCCTGCACCCCCCGTCTCCGCCTGCACCCCCCTTCTCCGCCTCCACCCTCCTTTTGGACCGCCATCCCCACCCCCGGCCAGGCGCGTGTTCTGGAGGAAGCCTGCCCTGGGTCTGCATCGTCTGTGAGAAGCCCACTTTGAACGCTGTCAAAGGCCTTTCCCCACGAACTACTGATAATGCAGAGAGCGAGATGTTATGAGCTAATAAACACCCAGATTCTTCCCCAGTTCTTGCATAGAGGACCCTGGGGGTGGGGACTCCGTGTGGATAAACCTAGGTTCCTGCCCTCTTCCCCCAGGGGCAGGCTCTGTGTTGTACGTTTGGCACTTTGCAAAGCAATCGTACAGATACTGAAACAGACCAGACGGGTAAGGTACACAGTGAGCCAGGGAGGGCGTGGTAAATTAGTTAACTGCTCCTGGCTCCTGGGCTGGCTTCCTCCAGCTGCACTCGGTTTGAGAAATGGTCAAAACTGAGCCCTGCAGCCCACAGATCACCAGACCCTGCAAATCATGTGGTCTGTAGTGGAAAGATCTCTTCAGGGTAGAGGCCATTGCAGTCCGAATGCCTAAGGTCACACAGCTGTCTGACATCAGAGGCTGGTGACGTTTGACTACCTTCTGCTCTATTTGAACCCAGCTCTGGGTTCGAGCCTGACCAGAAGAGGGGCGGTAGGCCTGCCAGATTTCAAAATGGCTCTCCCCTACCCCCAGCAGCCAGTCCTTAGTCAAGTTTCCTGATCTCTTTGAACTTCATCTGAAAAAAAAAATGGGAATAATACGAATATCCATTCTCCCGGAAGAGTTGTTAAGTTTTCAACAAGGAGAGGAAGATACACAAAACGCCACATCCATAATTTGACATACACTAGGTCCAGTGTTCTTGCCTGGAGAATCCCAGGGACGGGGCAGCCTGGTGGGCTGCCGTCTATGGGGTCGCACAGAGTCGGACACGACTGAAGCGACTTAGCAGCAGCAGCAGGTGTTCTTTTCAAAAAAAGAAAAAGTTTACAGCTCTGTGAACAAGGGGTTGTGGATGCTAAAATGGGCACAGGCACTTTTACACTAATCATTAAGCATACAAAGTAAATCCAAACTCAATTAGGCTCACTACACATCTTGAGTTTTCTCACTATCTCAAAGCTCTTCGTGTGGGTTCTACACCTGCACAGTGCTTCTCCTCATTCCTCACTTGCTATTTTATGTAAATACCCAACTCTGTTTACTGAATGGATCTCCATGATGGATGGTGGAGGAGTGCTAGAATACTGGTAAATACTGTAACTAGTATCTGTCTGATACTCCTCCCAAGTTCTAATTCAAAACAAACTGGAAAAAGATGGTAGCGCTGCTTCCTCTTTTTCTAAAAAGGCAATATAACATTTTAGCATGAATGATTTAGTGTTAGAATGATCTAAAAAAGGCAGCAGTGTTTTTAAATAGAGTGAATTCAAATTTTGAAAATTTAAAAATAATTTTGGCATGAGGTCTTATTGTTCAGTCCTTTCCCTAGTTTTTTCATAAGATAGCCAAATGGCCTTTGCCTTAAGATTACCCGAGATGGTATCTTAATTCTCGGAGTTTAAAGAAGGCCCAGTAAAATCCTCAGAGTTTAAAGAAGACCCTGAATTGCTTCAGACTCAAGTACATGAAACATGAATGAAATGTGCTGCCACCAGTTATTTTGCATCATGAGAAATCATTTCTTTCCAGAAAAAAAAAAAGATTTGAGTAACAAATCATGGCCATCTAGCTTTCATACTGCAGCCAGGAAACCTATTATATTAATAACTGATCAGTCACTCTTCTGGATAATGCCAGAGGCCTCCTCCAAATCTAAATAATCAATTATTTTCTTACATTAAACCAAATACCAGCAGAGTGCCCGTTAAATATTTGGGTTAGTTCACAAGCCTCCATTTTTTAAATGGCTGATTTTTCTACTCCAATTATACAGTAATTTAGGTATCACTTTTGGACTTTAAGAATGAGTTAATTAATTATCAAATCTATAATCAAATTGAGTGCTTTGGTTCCACTCTGCACCCCCTTGAAATTAATCTTGTTTACCTTCCTTGAAATTAAAATAGCCTCCTGAAATATAATATGGTATTATCTTGAGGGCAGGGAATGAATTATTAGGATGGCTATTAGAGTCAATTATAGGGATTCAGCTCTCCCATTACACTATGGTTTATTTATATGATATGAATATTGATGGAAAGGATAGAAGTGATAATAATTAGTTTTTGTTCTATTTAATAATGCATATAGGGATTTATGTTGCAAGCATCACAATGGATTCATTAACCTCCATAAAACATGTAATTAAAAACCTTTAAAAATGTGTTTTTAATATATACTAAAAGAGAGAGGGGAAGGAGAGACTTTTCAAAAATGAGTTGAAAGGATATGTACCAAACTTGGGATGATGGCTGCCTCTAGGGGTAGAGGGCTTCCCCGGTGTTTCAGTGTAAAGCACCCGCCTGCCACTGCAGGAGACACAGGAGACATGGGTTTGATCCCTGGGTCGGGAAGATCCCCTGAAGGAGGACATAGCAACCCACTCTGTATTCTTGCCTGAGAAATCCCATGGATAGAGGAGCCAGGCGGGCTACAGTCCATGGGGTCACAAAAGAACTGGATACAACTTAACAACTAAACAACAACTAGGGGTAGAAAGTAGAGGAACAGGCACAAGGGGTGAGGAGTGGAGTGGGAGAGAGCAGTGATCAGTAGATTTTCTCTTAATGTTTATGTTGCCAGGAAATTACTGTAAAATCACATTATTTATGTAATCTTTTGAGGTATGCAGACAAATAAGACTGAAATACAATAGGAAATGAAGGTTCATTTCCTTTTCACTAATTCCATATTAGGTAATCTACCCTAAAAGCCTTTACTATATTATTAATTATGATATAAAAATAATAACATTGGAACACTATTTAACAATAAAAAGAAATAAAAGTATTGATACATGCCACAGCATGGATAAACTTTGAAAACATTAAGTGAAAAAACCAGTCAGAAAACACCAGACATTGTATGATTCCATTGATCTAGCATGTCCAAAATAGGCAAATCCGCAGAGAAAGTTAATCAATGGTTGTCTAGGACTGTAGATGGTTGGGGAAATGGTAAGTGGCTGCTAGTACGTATGGGATTTTTCTTTGGGGTGGTAAAATTTTTCTAAAATTGATTGTGGTGATGGTTGAACAACTCTGTGAACATATTCAAAACCATTAGGTTGTACACTTTCAGTATATACTTTGCTGGGAAATTTTGTGGTATGTGAATTTTATCTCAGAAAAATTATTTAAAAAAAAAACAACAGGTTTTCAGAGGAAGAAAACTTTTACCTTAATAGACTGCTTAAATAACTCTATTAAATTTATATTCTTTTTGTATAAGTAGTTTTCATTTTTCAAATATTTATATATATTAATTCTACTTTTTACTAAACATTATGTCGTATATATATTATCTTGCATCAGTAAAGTCTACATACTTAGTATCACTCCATTATATCAATGAATACTTAGCTATTCTCAAATTCTTAGACATTTGACTTGCTACTAGTATTTGCCTCTATAAATAATGCCACAGAAATGCAAGGACCACTCCTAGACATTTCATAGTCAAATTGTTAAAAACCAAATATGACAATCAGGTCTTAAAAGCAGTCAAAGAAAAATACATATTACCTACAGGAGAACAACAATAAAAGTGATGGCAGACTTATTATTTAATGTTGTAATCATTAAAGGATTACAATAAAATTCAACACTCAACAATATGAGACACAAATACATTGAAAATAAAACAATGGAAAAATATCCCATACAAATAGTAACCAAAAGAGAAATGGGGTGGTACACCAATATCAGAGGAACAGACTTTTAAGTCAAAAGTCTATTACAAGAGACAAAGGAGGACATGATATATTCACAAAAGTGTCAATTCATCAAGTATGTATAACAATTATAAGCACATATACAGCAAACAAACAACTCCCAAAACATACAAAGCAAACATTGACAGAACTGAAGGGAGAAATAGTTTAACAATAATAGTTAGAGATTACAATATCCCACTTTCAATAATGGATACAAAATTTAGGTAGAAGATCGGTAAAGACAGAGAGGACTTAAACAACACTATAAACCAAATGGATATAACAGACATATATAGAACACTCCAAACAGCAGAAGCACAATTCACATTCTTCTCAAGTGCACATGGGAACATTCTCTAGGATAGATATTATGTTTGGCCAAGAATTTAGTATCAATAAATTTAAAAAAATTAAAGTCATATAATGGTACAAAGTATTTTCTTTAACCATAATGGAATGATATTAGAAAATCAGCAGTAGAAGAAAATTCTGGAAAATCCACAAATATAGATATTAAATAACACCCTTTTCAATAACTAAAGGTTCAAAGAAGAAATTACAAGGGAAATCAGAACACAGGATAAAAAACAAAAATATACAAAAACGTATGGGGTGCAGTGAAGGCAGGTGAGTGCTCCCAGTGAAATCTATGGCTGTAAATGGCTAACTTTACACGTTGAGAGAAAAGAAAAAGAAGAGTAAAATAAATCCAAAGTTAGCAAAAGGAAAGAAGTAATGAAGATAAGAATGGAGATAAATACAGTAACACAAATGGAAACACAATAGAATCAATGAAATCCAAAGTTATTTCTTTGAAAATATCAACAAAATTGACAAATCTTTGGCTAACCTTAGTAACGAGAGATGACAAAAATAACTAAAATCAGAAATGAAAGTGGAGACATCACCAACAATATGAAAATAAAAAATTATAAAAAAATAATATGAATAATTATATACCAACAAATTAGAAAACCGAGATGAAATGAACAGATTTCTAGAAACATACAAATCATATAGACTGACTTAGGAAAAGAAAATCTCAGTAGACTCCTAACAAGTAAAGAGACTGAATCAGTGATGAAAAACATTCCAGTGAAGAAAAGTCCAGGATAGATGCCTTCCACTAGTGAATTCTACCAAGTATTTCAAGTACAATTATCATTTCCTCTAAACTCATTCAAAAAATAGAAAACAAGGGAACACTTCCTAATTCATTCTATGAAGTCAACATTACTGTCATATCAAAGCCAAATAAAGATATCTCAAGAAAATTTTAGACAAATAACCCTTGTAAATACAGATAAAAAGTCCACAACTAAATACTAGCAGCTAATCCAACAGAACATTACAGGGATTATACAACATGACCAAGTATCCCCAGGATATATCATGTTTTTAGCCACAAAATGTAACAAATTTAAGAAGACTAAACCATATCAAGTATCTTTTCTAGTCATAATGGTAGCCATTTTGAAATATACCCAGAGAATTCTGTTATCTTTAACAAGGCCTATCTTCAGGAGAAACTATTTTACTGAGATTTTATTAAAGCTTAATAACCTAGAGAATGAAAATAGCCAACAGAGGCCTGGTCCACTCTCCCACACAGGGAAAGAAAAATACCCAACCCCAGTCCCTTCATGTGGCATAAGGGATTCCCCAACTCCAGTCTTCTCATCTACCAGAAAGGGTAAATTATTTTTAAGGTCACAGCCCAGGGGCACAGTTTCACTAAAAGACCAAGGTCCAATCATAGGTCTATAGAATGCATCCCTTCCCCCTTAAACTTTATCATCACATCTGTAGCATTCCTATATAATAACAGGGGATTACAATGGAAAAAATTGCATGTCTAAGATCTTAAGTCTTTACAGAAACCCCAAAACACAGAAGAGACAGAACAAGGTCACTAGAGGAAAATTTAGCCCCTGACACCTGCAGCTAGAGCAAACAGTAAACAGAGCTTACTGCCAAATAAACATAAAACTTCACAGTAAAGGCCTATTCACCTCAGCTCTTTTTACCCAGTACATCATGAACAGGTTTAAACAAAGAATTACAAGCCATACTCAAAGATCAAAAGCAAAAACAGCTTAAAGAGATACAGTAGTCTTCAGAACTGGCCTCAGATATGGCAAAGTTTTAGAAATTTCAGACCAGGAATTTAAAATGGCTACAAATAACATGCTAAGGGATGGAATGAAACAAGTGGACAATGTACAAGATGGGCAATGTAAGCACAGAGACAGAAACTCTAAGAAAGAGTCAAAAAGAAATGCAAGAAATAAATATTTTAACAGGAATGAAGAATGCCTTTAATGGGCCCATGAACAAACTGGACACAAAAGAGGAAAGAAACTTCCCAAACTGAAAAGCAAAGAGGAAAAAAAATCAACACACTATCCAAGAAATGTGGGACAATTACCAAAGGTTTAATATAATTGATCTTCCTGACCCAGGGATGGAACCCTTATGTCTCCTTCATTGGCAGGTAGGTTCTTTACCACTAGCACCACCTGGGAAGTCCAACTGAAATACCAGAAGAAAGAAAAAAATCTAAGAAATATTTGAAGTAATAATGACCGAGAATTTTCCAAAGTTAATGACAAACACCAAACTGCAGGACAGGAAGCTGAAAGAATACCAAACAGAATACAAAAAAAATCTACATGTTGGAATGTCATATCAAAAATGTCAAGAAAAAAATGGCCAATGAGTCATGAAAAAAAAAGGCCAATATTACACAGGAAAAGATGTGTAAAATCATTAGTCACTAGGTAAATGCAAATCAAAACCACAATGAAATACCACTTCACACTCACTAAGATGGCTATAATCAATAAGAGAGACAATAACAAGTGTGTGAGAATATGTGGAGAAATTGGAACCCTCATACATTGCCAGTGGCAATGTAAAATGCTGCAGCCATTCTGAAAACAATTTGGCAGCCCCTAAAAAAGTTTAAGAGTAACCATATGGCCCAGAAACTTCACTCCTATGTGTATACCCAAGACAATTAAAACCATACGTTCACACAGAAACTTGTATGTCAATGTAAACAGCATTATTTATAACAGTCAAAAAGGAAAAGCACCCCAAATGTCCATCAGTTGGTAAATGGATAGACAAAATATGGTATGTCCATACAACAGAATGGGAAGATCCCCTGGAGAAGGGAATGGCTTCTTACTCCAGTATTCTTGCCTGGAGAATTCCATGGACAGAGGAGACTGGCAAATTACAGTCTATGGGGTCCCAAAGAGTCGGACACAACTGAAGGACTAACACTTTCACTTTTTTCATACAATAGAATAGTATTTGTACAGGAATGAAGTACTGATACATGCTATACATGGACAACCTTGAAAACATTATGCTAAGAAGACACATATTATATGATTCTATTTACATAAAATGTCAAGTAATGGAAAATCAGAAACCAAAATTAGATTAGTAGCTGCCAAGGGCTGGAGGTAGGAGGGAATGAGGAATGGGTATGAGGTTTCTTTTTGTAGTGATGAAAGTGCTCTGAAATTAGATAGCAATGACATCCGCATTTTTATGACATCTGCTTTTAATATATTAGAAACACTTTAAAACTGTACAATTTAAAAGACTTATTTTATGCTATGTAAATTGTATCTTAAAAAATTATCTTAAAAATAGAACTTTCTGACTATGTATGGTAATGGATGTTAACTAAACTTACTGTTGTGATCATTTTGCAATATATACAAATATTGAATCCTTGTGTTGTATACCTAAAACTAATATATATGTTAATTATATCTCAATTTTTTTAAAACCTAAGGCAATGAATGATACTGTATGATACTATAACAATGGATGCATTTGTCCAAACTCAGAACGTACAACACCAAGAGTAAGCCATAATAAAAACTATGGACTTTGGCTGATTACAGTCTGTCAGTGTAAATTCATCAGTTGTAATAAACATCTCATTTTGGTGTAAGATGTTGATAATGGAGGAATCTATGCGTACATTGGGACAGAAGGTACATGAGAACCTGTGTACCTTCCTTTCAATTTTGCTGTGTACCTGAAACTATTCTAATAAATAGTCTTTAAATATGGAGGGGAAGACTTTAAAAAGAATAATTTACATCATTCAACACTGAGAAATTATTGAACATGGGTCGTGTACCAGACACTGTTAGACTTGGGTGATAAGAGAAATGAATATAAAATGACCCTCACTCTCAAACACACCAATCTGTTAATTAAAGCAAACATAGAAAAAGAGAGCTGCAATTCAAGAATCTGCTACTTTTTGAAAGTTCACTGTACAACAACTTCACTTTTACAGAAGATCTACAAAAGGCAGAGGAACCAGAGATCAAATTGCCAAAATACGTTGAATCATTGAAAAAGTAAGAGAGTTCCAGAAAAAAACATCTGCTTTATTTACTACACCAAAGCCTTTGTCTGTGTAGATCACAACAAACTGTGAAAAATTATTAAAGAGATGAGAATACCAGACCACCTGACCTGCCTCTTGAGAAATCTGTATGCAGATCAAGAAGCAACAGTTAGAACTGGACATGGAACAACAGACTGGTTCCAAATCGGGAAAGGAGTAGGTTGAGGCTGTATATTGTCACCCTGCTTATTTAACTTATATGCAGACTACATCATGTGAAATGACAGGATGGATGAAGCGCAAGCTGGAATCAAGATTGCCCGGAGAAATATCAATAGCCTCAGATATGCAGATGACACCACCCTTATGGCAGACAGCGAAGAAGAACTAAAGAGCCTCTTGGTGAAAGTGAAAGAGGAGAGTGAAAAAGATGGCTTAAAACTCAACATTCAGAAAACTGAGATCATGGCATCTGGTCCCAACACTTCATGGCAAATAGTTGGGGAAACAATGGAAAGAATGAGAGACTATTTCTGGGGGGCTCCAAAATCACTGCACATGGTGACTGCAGCCATGAAATTAAAAGACGCTTGCTCCTTGGAAGAAAAGCTATGACCAACCTAGACAGCATATTAAAAAAAGAAGAGACATTACTTTGCCAACAAAGGTCTGTCTAGTCAAAGCTATGGATTTTCCAGTAGTCGTGTATGTATATGAGAGTTGGACCATAAAGAAAACTGAGCGCTGCAGAATTTATGCTTTTGAACTGTTGTGTTGTAGAAGACTCTTGAGAGTCCTTTGGACTGCAAGGAGATCCAACCAGTCAATCCTAAAGGAAATCAGTCCTGAGTATACATTGAAAGGACTTATGCTGAAGCTGAAGCTCCACTACTTTGGCCACCTGATGCGAAGGACTGGCTCATTGGAAAAGATCCTGATGCTGGGAAAGATTGAAAGCAGGAGAAGGGGACGACAGAGGATGAGATGATTGGATGGCATCACCGACTCGATGGACGTGAGTTAGAGCAAACTCTGGGAGTTGGTGATGGACAGGGAAGCCTGGCGTGCTGCAGTCCATGTGGTCACAAAGAGTCAGACACGACTGAGGGACTGAACTGAACCTGAAACTGAACCTGTTTTCACTTTTACTAAAGGAGGCGTAAAGCAAAAATAGTGTTCAGTGTTTGTTTTGTAGCAAGCCCAGTGGAGCTGCAAGAGTGTCACGCCAAGCTCCTTCCCTGGGAACTCTACTCAGCATCAAGTTGCCATAGCTTTGAACTCTGTGAGCATCTCTGCTTTATTTTGATATATTTTGTTCATATGTTAGCAAGATGCATTCTAAGGTAACTGCTTGTTTACCTTATACCATTTCAGCTTAGGAAAGATTTCAGAAAGATGTTCTACTTTTGAATAGTCATACAAAACCTGTACAGTATGATGGATTTGTGATGGTATCAATATTCAGAGGCAGTAAGTGAGATAAAGGAGGCAATGATTCACTCTGTTAGAATTAGGACATACTTTCCTGAGGAATGGAATTTCAAGGCAGATCTTGAAAAATGAATTGCAGTTTGCAGGGGATTTGCAGAGAAAGAAACTCCAGACACTGAAAAAGATTATGCAAATACATGTGTGTTTAAAAAAAAAAGACTAAAAGTCAGTCCAGTGGTATAGTCTTAACCAACCTGCTTGAAACAGAACTGAGTTGCCTTCCTTGAATTAGCTGTCATCATATCAGTGTGAACAGTGTCCTGAAGATCAGGTTTCTCTGAGTAGAAATGCTTTTTACAACTATAAAAGGGGTGGGCCATAGTCCAGTGGAAGAGAGGGGAACCATACAAACACCCCATGTACAAACAAACCCTAAGAGTAACAACCATAAACAAAAGTGCATGACAGTAACTCTTGGAATATATAATTAACGTTATGAATAAGATTAAGTGGATCTATGTGCTGAGGTAATGTAAATATCCCCATGAACTCAATCAGACCCAAATAATGATGCTAGCTTAACTTATCTGGGTAAATAAAAGCTCTCATTGTTTTCATATTCTTACAACTAGATAATCAACACTCATTCATAAAGCGAACATAGCTATGATTAAATATAAATTCCCGATAGGAAAGATTCATTTTACAACTTTCCCAGCTGATTAGACACATTGGCACAATCCCGTTACCTACCCCCTTCTCTGAGGCAGACTTCATCAATCTGGAAAATGAAGGCAGGCCATTGATTGGAGGGCAAACCTGAAAAGGATTAAACACTTAGCATGGCATTCTAAAATACTGTAATTACAGTGCAATTAACCATACTGCATATTAAACGTGCAACTCTGAAATGTGTTCAGACTCCCCAATTATAACTAGTTATTCTTCAAAGAACTTTGCCGCCCACATTGAATTTTCTCTAGTGCTTCTTTGTTATAATTCAGGTGTGACAGTCACTAATATATCTAAGAGGACAGGTAATAAAAAGTAGGCATTCTTTACTGTAAACCTAACACATGCATGCCAGGTAATACCCAACCATTACCACTAATAATCATGTTTCAGACAGGCAGATCTCCTATACAATTGGACTCTGCCCTCTTTAAAACATATTTAATGGTCAGCTATGAAGAGGAACTGAGATTGAGGCAAGAGTAAAGGCCTTAGGTGGGAATTTAGAAACTTGTCTACTTTTTTTTTTTTTTTTTAAATTTTCCCACTTAGCCTTTCTGAATCTCAATTTCCTCATCTGTCAATCGATGTTTGCAATTGCCCGGCATTTTGGTAAGGATCAAAAGGAGAAGTCTGAGTAATACTCCATTGTGTATATGTACCACAGCTTTCTTATCCATTCATCTGCTGAAGGACATCTAGGTTGCTTCCATGTCCTGGCTATTATAAACAGTGCTGCAATGAACATTGGGGTACACGTATTACTCAGCCATTAAAAGGAATACATTTGAATCAGTTCTAATGAGGTGGATGAAACTGGAGCCGATTATACAGAGTGAAGTAAGCCAGAAAGAAAAACACCAATACAGTGTACTAACGCATATATATGGAACTTAGAAAGATGGTATCAATAACCCTGTATGTGAGACAGCAAAAGAGACACAGATGTATAGAACAGTCTTTTGGACTCTGTGGGAGGGGGGCGGATGATTTGGGAGAATGGCATTGAAACATGTATAATATCATATAAGAAACAAATCGCCAGTCCGAGTTCGATGCAGGATACAGGATGCTTGGGGCTGGTGCACAGGAATGACCCAGAGGGATGGTATGGGGAGGGAGGTGGGAGGGGGGTTCAGGATTGGGAACACGTGTACACTCGTGGCGGATTCATGTTGAAGTATGGCAAAACCAATACAATATTGTAAAGTAATTAGCCTCTAATTAAAATAAATAAATTTAAATTAAAAAAAATTTAAATGATGGGCTTCCTGGCCAACATACCCCCCCCAAAAAAAAAGAATAAATGATCACGTGATTCAAGTAAAGTTGAAAAAAAAAAAAAAACAGAAAGTAAATTCAAAAGAGGATGCATGTTAAATTAATAAAATGAGTTTTTGGACTATAGTTGCCTGTCGTAATGCCTGCCTGGCCCAAACAGGGACTCAAATAAATACCAGATTGAATAACTGAAAAAAAAAAAAAAAGAATAAAGAAACATCAGGAATTACAAAAGAAAAGGAGAAGTCTTTAAAAGTTGATCATCCCACCCAAATCTAAGGTCCTACTCTGCTACGGGTTCAGACTGTATTTTAAAGGAATGGTCGATGGGAAGGGGCAGACAGAGATATTTGCGGTCATAGTTAGGCCAGGGAAGGTATTCAAAATAGTTAACCACAGCCCTAACCAATCATAAGGAAGTCAGCTTTGGCAACTGATAGGGCCTGCAGGGTACAGATCAGTTTTAGATCATCCTGCTGCTGCTGCTGCTAAGTCACGTCAGTCGTGTCCGACTCTGTGCGACCCCGTAGATGGCAGCCCACCAGGCTCCCCCGTCCCTGGGATTCTCCAGGCAAGAACACTGGAGTGGGTTGCCATTTCCTTCTCCAATGCATGAAAGTGAAAAGTGAAAGTGAAGTCGCTCAGTCTTGTCCGACTCTTCGCAACCCCATGGACTGCAGCCCACCAGGCTCCTCCGTCCATGGGGTTTTCCAGGCAAGAGTACTGGAGTGGGGTGCCATTGCCTTCTCCGTTAGATCATCCTAGGTTAAAGAAAAGCAGAGATTTTAAAAACAGGGTAAAAAAAATCGCAGAACTTGCTGGAAAACACAAACACCTAATGGCATTTTAACCCAGCTTGTGTTAATGGCAGTAGATTTCTGTAGCACAGGAGATAGTGAGATGTAGTCACCCTTGAAATTACTTGTTTAAATAGTTCTCTTCCCTGTCAGACAGATCAATGAAAAGAGGGAATATGTCCATCTTAACCATCTCTATACTCCTAATAAGCACAATGTCTGGTATAGGAATTCAGTAAATGTTTGTTGAATGAATGAATCAACAAATTAATGAACTAAAAAGGAATGAATAGGCATTCCTGTTCTATTATTCAATAGCCAGACCAATCCAGAATTCTGTTCCAGGTACCATGATTTAAGAGAGTTATAAAGGAGAGGGGCCACAGTTGAGGAAATGAGGGGCTCATTTAGCCTAGGTCCTGAAGATTCTATGTGTAATAGGTATCTTAACATTTTTTCTGTATAAAAATACAGCTAATCGAAATATGTGGGACACAGCTAAGATAGTACTGAGAGGGATGTTTATATTGCTAAATGATAACACTAGAAAAAAGAGTTCTCAACTCAATAATCTAGATAACTATCTCAAGAAACTACAAAAAGCAGAGCAAGGTAAATCCAAAGCAAGCAGAAGGAAGGAAATAAATGAAACTGAAGATGGGAAAACAAGACAGAATATCAATGAAACAAAAAGCTGCTTCATTTAAAAGATCAATTAAGATTGATAAACTTCTATGCAAGACTAAGAGAAATGAACAGAAAAAGACACGAGTCATCAATTTCAGGAATGAAATAGAGCATGTTATTACAGCTATTAAAAATATAACAGGGGGTTAAATAACAAGTAGGTCAAAGAATAAATTACAAGAGAAATTGGAAAAATTTTTAAGATGAACAAATGAAAATACAGTATGCCAAATGTATGGGATGTAGCAAAAGCAGGGCTCAGAGGGAAATTTATAGCTGTCAATGCCTAGATTAAAAAAGAAGAAAGATCTCAGATTGGTATTCTAACTGTACATCTTAATGAACTAGAAAAAAGAAGAGCAAATAAAACGCAGAGCTAGCAAAGACCTAACTTTCCTTCCTAGAGTTAGGAAATAGTAAAGATTACAGTAGACATAAAATAGACAACTAGAAAAACAATAGGAAGAAATAGTACAACCTAAAGTTAATTTTTTTAAATCAGCAAAATTGACAAACTTTAGCTAGAATGAAAATGGAAAGGAGAGAACACTTGATTACTAAAATCAGAAATAAAGTGAATTCAAAAGTAAAAAAGGATTATACAATGAACTGTTATATGCCCCAAAATGGACAATGAAAAACCCCCCAAAAAGAAAAAGTATAGAAAACAATTTCATTTAAAATAACATCAAAAATAATAAAATGCTTAGAAATTAATATTAAAATTTCATTACTATTCAAAGCAATCTGGGCTTCCCTGATGGCTCAGCAAGTAAAGAATCCACCTGCAGTGCAGAAGACGCAGGAGACATGCGTTTGATCCCTGGGTCAGGAAGATTCCGTGAAAGAGGAAATGGCAACCCACTCCAGTGTTCTTACCTGAAAAGCCCCATGGACAGAGGAGCCTGATGGGCTACAGTCCAAAGGATCACAAAGAGTTGGGACATGACTGAGCATGCATGCAAAGCAATCTACAGATTCAATACAATCTCTATTACAATCCCAATCCCAATGACATTTTTAATAGAAATAGAAAAATTCACCCTAAGGTTTATATAGCATCTCAAAGGAATCTGCTGCTAAGTCGCTTCAGTCGTGTCCGACTCTGTGCAACCCCATAGACGGCGGCCCACCAGGCTCCCCCGTCCCTGGGATTCTCCAGGCAAGAACACTGGAGTGGGTTGCCATTTCCCTCTCCAATGCGTGAAAGGGAAAAGTGAAAGTGAAGTCGCTCAGTCGTGTCCAACTCTTCGAGACCCCATGGTCTGCAGCCTACCAGGCTCCTCCGTCCATGGGATTTTCCAGGCAAGAATACTGGAGTGGGGTGCCATTGCCTTCTCCACTCAAAGGGATCAGGAATAGCCAAAACAACCTTGAAAAAGAACAAAAATGGAGGATTTACACTTCTGATTTCAAAAGCTTACTGCACAACTCATCATAAAAATGTAGTACTGGCATAAAAACAGACCAATGGAATAGACTTGAGAGGCCAGAAATAAATGCTCACATACACAGACAAATTCTTTTTGACAATAGCATCAAGACCATTCAATGGGAAAGGACAGTCTTTTCAACAAATGGTGCTGGGAAAACAGTATATTCACTTGCAAAAAGATTGAAGTTAGACCTTTAACTAAAACCATATTCAAAAATCAACTCAAAATGGGGCAAAAGCCTCTTGACATTTGATTTGGCAATGATTTCTTAAGTATGGCACCAAAGGAATGGGCAACAAAAGAAAAAAATAGACAAATCAGAGTTTATGAACATTAGAAATGTTTGTGCATCAAAAGACACTATCAATAGAGTGAAAAGGCAGCCCACAGAATGGGAGAAAATATGTGCAAGCCATAGTTCTGTAAGGGATTAACATCCAAAATATATAGAGAACTTCTAAAACTCAACAACAAAAAAGTCCCGGTTTTTAAAAGTAGGAAAATATTTGAACAGACATTTCTCCAAATAAGATATATAAATGACCAATAAGCACATTATTGCTCAATATCACCACCCTTTTGGGAAGTGTAAGTTAAACCACAATGAGATCTCACTTTATATCCATTATAATGACTGCTATAACAAAACAAACAGAAATTAGCAAGTACTGGCAAGGATGTGGAGAAATTAGCAAGTACTGGCGAGGATGTGGAGAAATTGGAATCCGTGTCCAATGTTACTGAGAATGAAAATGGTGCAGCTGCTGTGGAAAATAGTACAGCGGTTCCTCAGAGAAATAAAATAAAAATAGAATGAGCCAGCAATTCCATTTCTAGGTATACCCAAAAGAACTGAAAGCAGCGTCTTCCAGACAGATTTGTACACCCAAGTTCTTAGCAGCATTATTCACAATAGCTGAAAGGTAGAAGTGAAACCGTGCCCCACAGGTTAAAAAACCCATCCTGAAACCATGCCCCATAGGGTTAGCAGAAACTGCTGACTGACAGAAATTCCTGAGCTTGTCTTACAGAACAGCAGGTAAAACAGCTTGTTAAAAATGCGTCTAAGCTCATACAACTCAATACCAGAAAAACAAACAGCCCAGTCAAAAAGTGGCCAAAAGACCTAAACAGACATTTCTCCAAAGAAGATATGTGTGTGTGCAAGTTGCTCAATCATGTCCAACTCTTTGTGACCCCATAGACTGTAGCCCGCCCAGCTTCTCTGTCCATGGGGATTCTCCAGGCAAGAATTCTGGAATGGAGTGTCATTCCCTTCTCCAGGGACCTTCCCAACCCAAGGATTGACCCTGGGTCTTCTGCATTGCAGGTGGATTCTTTACCATCTGAGCCACCAGAGAAGCCACAAAGAAGACATACAGATGGCTAATAAAAACATGAAAAGATGCTTAATATCACTGATTATTAGAGAAATGCAAATCAAAACTACAAGGAGATATCACCTCATACTGGTCAGAATGGCCATCACCAAAAAATCCGCAACCAATAAATGCTAGAGGTGAGGAGAGAAGAGAATCCTCTTTCACTGTTGCTGAGAATGTAAATTGAAACAGCCACTATGAAAGACAGTATGGAAATTCCTTAAAAAAAACTAGGAATAAAGCTACCATATGACCCAGCAATCCCAAGACTAGGCATATACCCTGTGGAAACCAAAACTGAAAAAGACACATGTACCCCAATGTTCACTGCAGCACTATTTTATGATAGCTAGGACATGGAAGCAAACCTAGATGTCCATCAAAAGATGAATGGATAGAGAAGCTGTGGTATATACATATATATATCAGAGAAGGCAATGGCACCCCACTCCAGTACTCTTGCCTGGAAAATCCCATGGATGGAGGAGCCTGGTAGGCTGCAGTCCATGGGGTCACTAAGAGTCGGACACGACTCAATGACTTCACTTTCACTTTTCACTTTCATGCATTGGAAAAGGAAATGGCAACCCACTCCAGTGTTCTTGCCTGGAGAATGCCAGGGATGGCGGAGCCTGGTGGGCTGCCGTCTATGGGGTTGTGCAGAGTCAGACACGACTGAAGCGACTTAGCAGCACATGTATATATATATATACATATACACACACACAATGGGATATTACCCAGCCATAAAAAGGAATGCATTTGAATCAGTTCTAATGAGATGGATGAATGTATAGTCTATTATACAGAGTGAAGTAACTCAGAAAGAGAAAAACAAATACCGTATATTAACGCATATACATGGAATCTAGAAGGATGGTACTGATGAACGTATTTCCAGGGCAGCAATGGAGATGCAGACATAGAGAACAGACTTATGGAAACAGGCAGAGGGAAGGAAGGAGAGGGTGGGATGAATGGAGAGAGTAGCATGGGAACATATACACCACCATATGTAAGACAGAATGCCAGTGGGAATTTGCTGTATGACTCAGTGAACTCAAACCTGCGCTCTGTAATAATCTAAAGGGTAGGAGAGGGTGGAGGTGGGAGGGAGGTTCAAGAGAGAGGGGTCATATATATACCTATGGCTGATTCATGTTGATGTACGGCAGGAACCAGCACAATACTGTAAAACAATTATCCTTCAATTAAAAATAAATTAAAAAAAAAAAACCTTCCCTTGTTACCTGCCTTCACTGACCAGGCTCACCTTAACTATTTGTTACCTCATTAACCACCGCTATAAATAATGCCTCTGATATATAGGTCACTATAGTAATGGTGGAGATTAAGTTGTTTTCCAGGAACTTGAAGTTGGCTCCAAAGCTACCAAGACTGGTCACGACCGATGACCCTAAAATTTGGCCTGCTCAGTTGTCTGATAAAGGCCTGCTGACATCAGAGGCTGAAAATTCCACCCTCAGATCACACTAAGGGCCTCCATTTTTGAACACACACCACATGAAGAAGCATGTAACTCATACACCTGCATAGAACACTGATTACCTTACATTTTCCCTACCGCCAATCACCTTTCCTCATGCCTAAGACCCTGATTCTTTATCTCATAAATAGCTCAAGCCCCTCGTCTTTGCGGAGGCGGATTTGAGATCTCTTATGTCCCCTTATTTGGCTGCCTTGTGAATAAACCCTTTCTCTGCTGCAAACCTCAGTGTCTTGGTGTTTGGGCTTGCTCTGCATCAGGCAAATGAACCCAGTGCAGTAATAGAAGCAGACCAGGTGTCCACCAACTGATGAATGAATAAACAAGTGGTATATACATGCAATGGAATATTATACAGCCTTAAAAAGGAAGGAGATTCTGACACATGGTACAATATTGATGAACCTTGAGGATATTATGCCAACAGAAATAAACCAATCACAAACACTGTATAATTCCACTTATATGAGGTACCTACATAATCAGATCATAGAAGCAGAAAGTAGAATGATGCTTACCAGGGACAAGAGGAGGAAGGAATGGGAGGTTGTTGTTTAATGGGCATAGAGTTTCAATGTGATAAAACAAAAAGAGTTCTAGAGATGAAGTTTTGTTAACACCACTGAACTGCACACTTAAAAACTGTAAAGATGGTAAATGTTGTTATATATATATTTACACAATAAAAAAATTGGGAAAATAAACCCTCCAAAACAAAAAAAAATGACAACACCAAGCATCAGCAAGGATGCAGAGAAACCAGACCACTCTAACACTGCTGGAAATGTAAAATGGTACAATAATTCTGGAAAACAGTTACACAATTTCTTATAAAAATAAACGTTCAACTATCATACAATCCAGCAATTGTACTCTTGGCATTTTTATCCTAGAGAACCTGAAACATGTTCACACAAAAACCTATACATAGATGTTCACGGCAGTCATATTTGTGATCGCTAAAAACTAAAAACAATCCACATGTCCTTCAACAAGTGAATGGTTACATGCTCTGTGATACATCAGTACTGTGGAACATTACTCAGCAATGAAAACTAACAAACTCTTGATAGACAATGACTTGGATGAATCTGAAGAGAATTATGCTAAGTGAAAAAAGCCAATCCTAAAAGGTTACATATGTATGATTCCATTTATACAACATCCTTGAAATAACAAAATTTCAGAAGTGAGTACAGATTAGTGGTTGCAAGGGGTCGGTGGTCAGGGGAGGAGGAATGTGGATATAAAAGGACAATAGAAGAGAACTCCCATATGTACAAGCTGGATTTAGAAAAGGCAGAGGAATCAGAGACCAAATTGCTAACATACGCTGGCTCATCAAAAATGCAAGGGAATTTCAAAAAAAAAAAATCTACTTCTGCTTCATTGACTATGCCAAAGCCTTTGACTGCGTGGATCACAACAAACTGTGGAATATTCTTAAAGAGATGGGAATACCAGACCACCTTAGCTGTCTCCTGAGAAAGCTGTATGCAGGACAAGAAGCAATAGTTAAAACCGGACATGAAACAACAAACTGGTTCCAAATTGGGAAAGGAGTACATCAAGGCTGTATGTTGTCACCCTGCTTATTTAACTAACAGGCAGAATACATCATGCGAAATGCCAGGCTGGATAAAGCACAAGCTAGAATCAAGACTGCCAGGAAAAACATCAACAACCTCAGATATGCAGATGATATCACTTTAACGGCAGAAAGTGAAGAGGAACTAAAGAGCCTCTTGATGAATGTGAAAAAGGAGAGTGAAAAAACTGGCTTAAAACTCAACATTTAAAAAACTAAGATCATGGCATCTGGTCCTATCACTTCATGGCATTTAGATGGAGAAAATGTGAGAAAAGTGTCAGATTTCACTTTCTTGTGCTCCAAAACCAATGCAGATGGTGATTGCAGCCACGAAATTAAAAGCTGCTTGCTCCTTGGAAGAATAACTATGACAGACCTAGACAGTGTATTCAAAAGCGGAGACATCACTTTGCTGACAAAAGTCTGTGTGGTCAAACCTATGGTTTTTCCAGTGGTCATGTATACATGTGACAGCTGGACCCTAAAGAAGGCTGAGTGCTGAAGAACTGACGCTTTCAAACGTGGTGTTGGCAATCCCCATCAAGCTCCCATCAGTATTCTTCAGAGAACTAGAACAAATAATTTCACAATGTGTATGGAAATACAAAAAACCTCGAATAGCCAAAGCAACCTTGAGAAAGAAGAATGGAACTGGAGGAGTCAACCTGCCTGACTTCAGACTATACTGCAAAGCTACAGTCATCAAGACAGTATGGTACTGGCACAAAGACAGAAATATAGATCAATGGAACAAAATAAATAAATCCACACACCTATGGACACCTTATCTTTGACAAAGGGGGCAAGAATATACAATGGAGAAAAGACAATCTCTTTAACAAGTGGTGCTGGGAAAACTGGTCAACCACTTGTAAAAGAATGAAACTAGAACACTTTCTAACACCATACACAAAAATAAACTCAAAACAGATTAAAGAGCTAAATGTAAGACCAGAAACTGTAAAACTCCTAGAGGAAAACATAGAAAAAACACTCTCTGACATAAATCACAGCAGGATCCTCTACAACCCACCTCCCAGAGTAATGCAAATAAAAGCAAAAATAAACAAACGGGACCTAATTAAACTTAAAAGCTTTTGCACAACCAAGGAAACTCTAAGCAAGGTGAAAAGACAGCCTTCAGAATGGGAGAAAATAATAGCAAATGAAGCAACTGACAAAGAATTAATCTCAAAAATATACAAGCAGCTCCTGCAGCTCAATTCCAGAAAAATAAATGACCCAATCAAAAAATGGGCCAAAGTACTAAACAGACATTTCTCCAAAGAAGACATACAGATGGCTAACGAACACATGAAAAGATGCTCAACATCACTCATTATCAGAGAAATGCAAATCAAAACCACAATGAGGTACCATCTCACGCTGGTCAGAATGGCTGCTATCCAAAAGTCTACAAACAAAAAATGCTGGAGAGGATGTGGAGAAAAGGGAACCCTCTTACACTGTTGGTGGGAATGCAAACTAGTACAGCCTAGTACACTATGGAGAACAGTGTGGAGATTCCTTAAAAAACCGGAAATAGAACTGCCATATGACCCAGCAATCCCACTGTTGGGCATACACACCAAGGAAACCAGAAGTGAAAGAGACACATGTACCCCAATGTTCATCGCAGCACTGTTTACAATAGCCAGGACATGGAAGCAACCTAGATGTCCATCGGCAGATGAATGGATAACAAAGCTATGGTACATATACACAATGGAATATTACTCAGCTATTTAAAAGAATGCATTTGATTGAAACATGTAAAATATCATGTATGAAACGAGTTGCCAGTCCAGGTTCAATGCACGATACTGGATGCTTGGGGCTGGTGCACTGGGACGACCCAGAGGGATGGTATGGGGAGGGAGGAGGGAGGAGGGTTCAAGATGGGGAACACATGTATACCTGTGGCGGATTCATTTTGATATTTGGCAAAACTAATACAATTATGTAAAGTTTAAAAATAAAATAAAATTTTAAAAAATAATAATAAAAATAAAAGAACGCATTTGAATCAGTTCTAATGAGGTGGATGAAACTGGAGCCTATTATAAGAATGAAGTAAATCAGAAAGAAAAACACCAATACAGTATATTAATGCATATATATGGAATTTAGAAAGATGGTAATGATGACCCTGTATGTGAGACAGCAAAAGAGACACAGATGTAAAGAACAGACTTTTGGACTCTGTGGGAGAAGGTGAGGGTAGGATGATTTGAGAGAATAGCATTGAAACATGTATATTATCATATGTGAAATAGATCACCAGTCCAGGTTTGATGCATAAGACAGGGTGCTCAGAGCTGATGCACTGGGATGACCCTGAGGGATGGGATGGGGAGGGAGGTAGGAGGGGGCTTCAGGATGCGGAACACATGTACACCCACGGCTGATTCATGTCAAGGTATGGCAAAAACCACTACAATATTGTAAAGTAATTAGTCTCCAATTAAAATAAATTAATTAAATTTTTAAAATGTGGTATTGGACAAGACTCCTGAGAGTCCCTTGGACCAGGAGATCAAACCAGTCAATCCTAAAGGAAATCAGTCCTGAATATTCATCGGAAGGACTGATGCTGAAGCTCCAATCCACCTGATGCAAAGAGCAGACTCATTGGAAAAGACCCTGATGCTGGGGAAAATTGAGGGCAAGAAGAGAAGGGGCAACAGAGAATGAGATGGTTGGATAGCATCACTGACCCAAAGGACATGAGTTTAAGCAGACTCAGGGAGATGATGTTGGACAAAGAAGACTGGTGTGCTGCAGTTCATGGGGTCGCAAAGAGTTGGACACAACTTAGTGACTGAAAAATGACAATAACAAATTGAGAGTATTCTATATTTTGACTGTATCAATGTCAATATCCTGATTGTAATACTACAGTACAGTTTTGCAAGATGTACTATTGAAGGAAACTAGGTAAAGGATCGGAGAAGGCAATGGCACCCCACTCCAGTACTCTTGCCTGGAGAGTCCCATGGACCGAGGAGCCTGGTGGGCTGTGGTCCATGGGGTCGCTAAGATTCGGACACGACTGAGTGACTTCACTTTGACTTTTCGCTTTCATGAATTGGAGAAGGAAACAGCAACCCACTCCAGTATTCTTACCTGGAGAATCTCAGGGACGGGGGAGCCTGGTGGGCTGCCGTCTATGGGATCGCACAGAGTCGGACACAACTGAAGCGACTTAGCAGCAGCAGCACCAGGTAAAGGATACTTGGGGATTAGGTATCTCAGCATTATTCTTTGCAACTGCATATGAATGTATAATTACCTCAAAATAAAAAATTTGATTAAAAATATAGTTATTTTTTCATTTTAAAATGTTACTTGTATTAACATTTAGTGGGTATATTATTATTTTTAATGGAATGAAATAAATATTTTTCAATTTAAGTTTTAATTTCTAATAGAGTAAACGACTTAATGAAAAGCTCTTTGAGTCCTCAATAATTTTTAAAAATGGACAGTTTCAGAACTGCTCCTGTGCCCTATAGCTAATATAAATAGATTCAGATTTCTCCATTCATGGCAAAGCATGAATAGTGATTTTTTAACTTGGAACTCAGGTGATTTCAAAGATTTAAGAAACAGAGAGTAATTGATATGTAAGGTCTTTCCAACCTTGATTATCTGTATAACAGCTGCCAACAGTAAGCCAACCAAGGCAACATGCCAGAAGTGTACACAATACCCATGAACTTCACCTTGAGTAGATAACATGGAATACAAAGGGTAACAAATTTCAACCAGATTATACTGTTTTCATGATAACTGTATTGCCTTGAGGTTTGTTTCACAGCCTAATAGCTCTTTTAAGAATTGATGTTACAGAAAGTTGTGGTTTTTTTTTACTCTCCCTTATAATTTTATTTATTTATTCTTTCATTGCAATATTTTATTGTAGTAAAATATATACAACATAAAACTTGCTATTTTTTTAATTGGGGAAAATTGCTTTACAATGTTGTGTTGGCTTCTGCGATACAAAAACGCAAATTAGCCATGATTATACATATATCCCCTCTCTCTCGAGCTTCCTGCCCCTCTCCCCATCTGGCCTCTCTAGGTCATCACAGAGCACCAGGCTGGGCTCCCTGTGTTATATAGCAACTTTCTGTATGGGAAGTAAGAGGAAAGGAAGGTTAGGAATGGTCACATCTCTAACAAGATCCTGAAGTGATACAGTGCCTAGAACAAAACATCTCTGCTTGAATTATCTGTTAGAGATGCTGGCTTCTAATTTTAAAATAGAAGGAGAAGAAGAACTAATATTGAACTAGCAAAGAATCCAGTTTGGAAAAAACAACGTTTTTAAGAAAATTGGTCAAGGTTTTCTGGCATTGTCTGTATGATGTTAATACATTATCATTATTATGGATATTCAAGATGAAATCTACAATTATTGTACTGCCTGAAACTTTGATATGTATCTAAGTAACAGTTATCTTTTCTATAGATTTTGTACAGAAAGGGCAAGTCACTATACTTAAGCTTCTGAGAAACCTAACAATCAATAGCAACTAATTAACCTACTTCTATGAACCATATTCCAGGCTACATTTTAAAACAGCACTCCCTTAGTAATGTGTGCATGGTGTTTCTCTCATCTGAACTGTCGGTAAAGTATAATGGTATTTCGTGGGTTTTCTTCAGGTTTAAATGAACTCCAAGCACTATTTAGCTTTTACATTGCTGCTAACCTCAAAAAAGGGTCAGATGGTACTGAAAAGGAATTTAAGCTCTTCTTCCAGAATTCTTTTCCCCTTCAATCACTGTGGCCTCATCAAAATACTGCAAAACTGTTCACACTGGTCTATCTTAATTAAAGTTTGTGTTCTCAACAAAATAAGCATATTAAAAATCAAGCACTGTTGAGTACCATTTGTTGAATACCTACTATGTCACAGGACACAGAATGCATGAGCAGTCACTCAGTTGTGTCCAACTCTTTGCAACCCCATGGGCCATAGCCGGCCGGGCTCCTCCATCCATAGAAATTTCCCAGGCAAGAACACTGGAGCAGGTTGCCATTTCCTACTCCAGGAGATTTTCCCAACTCAGGAATTGAACCGGCAACTCTTGCGTCTCCTACATTGGCAGGCAGATCCTTTACCACTCTGCCACCTGGGAAGCCCTATAGACATTACAATGTCTCATTTAATCCTCACAACAAACCTACAGAGGAGAGGAATAAATTTTATGACATTTCCACTATGAAGAGAACTCTATGACTAATGGGTAAAAGTGAGAAAATTTGCCCCACAGTAAAAACAAAAATCAAAAAACTTTCTTGACTATAAATTTGAAGTATCGTTAGTAAAAAAAAAAAGGTAAGTCTGAGACACTAAAGATCCTGCGTGGTGGGTCTCCTGCTCACCTAACACAGAATTCCCATTCGGAATTTTCTCACCAGTGAGAAGAAAGTCACCAGAGAGAAAACTTAACATTTGGAGGGTCATGGTGAGGAACTCATCCCAGGTCTAGGCTGGATGCTGCATTAGAATCGTAGGAGCACAAACTTTGGGTCAGAAAGTCCTAGTGCAAACACCAGAACTGCCATGTATTAGTTTCATTCATTAGCTTACTTCCTTCAGTCTCAGGCACCTCTACCAAAAAATAGAGATAATAGTGTTCACTTTGTAGGTTTGTTGTGAGCATTAAATGAGATGGAATGTCCTGTAAAGCACTGTAACATACAGATACTTCACAAATGATATCTACTTAGCAGGTCCTTTTGTAGAACTCATAGGTCTCTACTGGAAAGAGAATATATGATCAATAGGCTTTAAGTTAAGCAACTGGGGAATTCACTAGACAATGTGACCCATAAATGGAGGTGACTTTGTAAGCCCCAAAAGGGAAGTTGTCATTATTATAATACACAATGCTGCAATTCAGGGATTCTTACCCCTCCTCTCACTTAAAACTTGTACTGACTCACACTCGTTGTCTCTAATCCATCATTTTCTACTCTTTTGAACACCCACTCTTTTCTACTCTGCTTCACAATGTTGTGGCCAAGAGTTTATAAACTACACTCTCCTATTAATTTCTACAATAGGACATAGTGGCAGGAGAACAGAAGGCAAAAGGTAGGGGGAAGTTCTCTCTTCTCTTTTCATTGTCTTCTTCTCTCTCACTCGCCTCTCTCCTGACAGCAAGTTCAGTAGTTCTGTCCTTTGGGGACGGTAGCTCCTCCACCAAGGCCCCTACTCCATCCTACTCCATGGTCCCAACCACCTGCCACATGGATCCTTTTGGGCACTCCTGGCTTCTACCACCACAGTTCCATGGAGTTGAAACCTCAAGTTCAGTTCAGTTCAGTCACTCAGTCATGTCCGACTCTGCAACCCCATGAATCGTAGCACACCAGGCCTCCCTGTCCATCACCAATTCCTGGAGTTCACTCAAACTCACATCCATTGAGTCAGTGATGCCATCCAGCCATCTCATCCTCTGTCGTCCCCTTCTTCTCCTGCCCCCAATCCCTCCCAGCATCAGAGTCTTTTCCAATGAGTCAACTCTTCGCATGAGGTGGCCAAAGTACTGGAATTTCAGCTTTAGCATCATTCCTTCCAAACAAATCCCAGGGCTGATCTCCTTTAGAATGGACTAGTTGGACCTCCTTTCAGTCCATGGGACTCTCAAGAGTCTTCTTATCTCAAAAGAAACCCATTGCTTTTCAGCCCTCCAGTGGGGTGTAACCAATTTCCTTCTGCTGAAACTATATAGAAGTTTCTGTAAAAGCCCAAAGCCCTTGTTGTGGCCTCGAGGTCCTACATGATTGTATCCCTACCTACCTCCCAAGCTTCATCTATTGATCATCTTTCTCTGACTCTCCAAGGCCTTTTAAATAAACTTCTTCAAATAATCCAGTCTCTATCATGCCTCATTATCTTCACACATATAGTTCCTTCTACCTGAAATATTCTTCCTTACATTATTCACCTGGGCAATGTTTATTCATCCTTCAGATCTCAGCTTAAACGTCACTTTCTCAACGAGGTCTTTCTTGCGATCCCAAATCGCAAGAAATCAGATTTTACATTCTCACAGCACTCAGGCTCCTCCTTCATAACAATTATGACAATTGTGTTCATATAATCTCTTGTTTACTTATTTGCTCAATATTTGTCTTCCTTTTATCAACTTTATGGGACACAAGAACAGACTAGGTCTGTTCTCTGCTTTATACTTGGTGTGCATCAAATAAAGTAAATATTCAATAAGTCTTTGTTAAAAAATAATAAATATCCTTTACTCATACTTAGAAAATGGTAAACAAAACATCTTCACAGCTTATCTCCTTTGATCTTTACAATAGCTTTGTGAGGTTAAATCAGGCAGATATGAGAAAAGAATGAGCCCCAGTTTCCAAGAGATAGAAGCCAACGTGTAGCTCAGTCAACCTGAAATGACCCAAATCTGACCAGACAGAGCTGTGGTATACTCCAGAATGAAATAAACATAGAGGCCACCACACAGTTGAACACTTAAAGAAAAATAAAGAAAGAAAGTCTTTTTGCTCAATACTGAGAATATAAAATGAAGAGGTAGAAACTGCTTGTTGACTACTACTCTGTTCTACCTCAGGTCCCAAGGGAAAAAAATTCTTATGAACCTGGGACTGTTCACAGCTGGCTGCGGACAGTGCATATAATTAGGGACAATGACCCTTCACCCTTCCTAGATCAGAGCCCAGGTGCTGAGCACTTCCTAAAGCCTCTTCTGGAAAGAGCCAGAAGTGTGGGCCCAGGCTCTGAGGCAGCCACAGAACCCTGTGGCTAGCTCTACAACTAGGTCCCTTACTAACAGAAAGTATCTTTACAAGACAGCACTTTTCCAGGGTCCTCTCACCTAGAGTAGTTATATCGAAATCAGAGGCTTCTCTTTTATAGTCTTATTTCCTCCTAAGGTCCAATTAGGATAGCAGGAATGTAATTATTATTGCTTCAGCTGCTTCAATCCACTTAGAGGAACAAATTCAATAATTCAAAACACTTCTGACCAAGTTTCTCTTGGTGCAACAAAGTATTTCTGATTCATTCAGCATTTTAAACATGGAATATCTGATAGAATCTATAAAGCATCTACTAGAAATGGTGAGTTTAGCAAAGTTAATATACAAAAATCAATTGTATTCCTATATACTGTCAACAAATCATCAGAAGTTAAAATTTTACCAGTAAAAATGTAAAAGTATACCATTTACAATAACATCAAAAATATGAAATATGGATAAATGTGGCAAAAGATGAGAAATATCTGTAAACTGAAAACTACTAAATACTGCTAAGAGAAACTAAAGAAGAACTAGATAAATGGAGAAGCATAGATTGTTCATGGATTAGAAAACCCAATATATTTAGGATGTCAATTCTCCCCAAATTGACCTATGTAGGTTTAAAGTAATCTCAGTTAAAATCGTTACAGAAGTTGACAAACAGATTCTAAAATTTACATGAAAATGAAAAATGGAAAAGATCTAGAATGGAAATGAAATGAAAAAGAACGGAAAAAGACCTAGAATCATCAAAAGAAGAACAAAGCTGGAGGGTTAACACTAGCTTTTTTCAAGACTTAAAAAGCTACAGTAATTAAGTCAGTATGATATTCAATGGACATGAGTTTGAGCAAGCTCCAGGAGTTGGTGATGGACAGCGAAGCCTGGCGTGCTGCAGTCCATGGGGTCACAGAGTCAGACACAACTGAACAACTGA
Organism: Bubalus kerabau; assembly: GCF_029407905.1. NCBI lineage: Eukaryota > Metazoa > Chordata > Mammalia > Artiodactyla > Bovidae > Bubalus > Bubalus kerabau. Next base: position 39,659,955 of record NC_073645.1, read on the forward strand.
ACTGAACTAATGATATTGGCATAAAGACAGACAAATTAACAAATAGCACAGAACAGAAATCACCCTTACACATTCAGACAACTGATTTTTGACAAAAGCAGTGTAGAGAAGGATAGACTTTTCCAACAAATAGTTGGAATGACTATTTATTTATAAATAAATAAAAATTATTTATTTGTTTGTTTATTTATTTTCATTGAAGTATAGTTGATTTACAATATTGTATTAGTTTCAGTGTATAAAACAGTGATTCAGGTATATATACATACATATACATGTGTATATAGATATATTTTTTCAGATTCTTTTCCATTATAGGTTATTACAAGATACTAAATACAGTTCCCGGTGCTATACTGTAAATCCTTGTTGCTTATCTATTTTATGTATATTAATAAATGTTGATCCCATACTCCTAACTTATCCCTTCCTCACCTTCCTTTTCCCTTTGGTGACCATAAATATATTTTCTATGTCTATGAGTCTGTTTCTATTCTATATATAGAGTCATTTGTATTAGCTTTTAGATTCTACATATAAGTGATATATATTTGTCTTTCTCTATTTACTTCACGGACTATGATATTCTCCAGGTCATCCATGTTGCTGCAAATGGCAAAATTTCATTCTTTTCTACGACTGAGTAATATCCTATTATATATATGTTTATGTATGTGTATTATATATATACATATTCTTAAACCTATTGTCTGTTGATGGACACTTTGGTTGTCTCCATGTCTTGGCTATTGTATAAGATGACTTATTGGAAAGCATCCATCAAACAGCTCTCCACATATCCATAAGAAAAAGGAAAATTAGGAACAGTACAGAAAAAGGTTACACACAAGATCTCATGTCTAACTAATAACAAGACCACAAAGAGTTTGTTTACTTCTAAAAAACATTACCCCTAGGAACTAAGCTTGTTGTTTTCTCTTATCAGTCCTGCAAGTGTATCACCTCAACTTCTAGAGCAGTTATTCATTCATTTTTCCATTATTTCAAGAATATTTATAGAGTACTCACTACACAGGAATGAACAGGATAGACAGGGTCCCTTGTCACCTTTGGGGAGAGAGAAGGAGGCAAAAGAACAATAAAGAAACAATAAAGAGTCATAAGGGCTAGGCAGAGAATTAAAACGCAGATGTGTGATAGAACCATGGGATTACACTAGACAGTGTGGTTAGGAAATGCCATTCTGAGGAGGTGATATTTATACTTAAGTCTAAACAACAAGGAATCGACTAGGTGAAAATATTCCAAGGTGAGTGAGTAGTTAGCCCTAAGACAGGAACAAGCATACAAACTGTACCCTAATTACCATCTTTCCATGTTTCAACTATTTTCTGAAAATTCAGCTGAATTTTCTAAGGCCTTGAAGCTAGAGCAATGGCTATCAGATAATACCTACAACACGGAGAAACTAGTGGCATACTAGAAAGAACTTGGGACCTAGAAGAACCACTCCTTCATGCATTCAACTAAAATGTGAGTATTTGTCTGCTAATAGACACTATGCTTCCCTGGTGGTTCAGATGGTAAAGAATTTGCCCACAATGCGGGAGACCTGGGTTCCATCCCTTGGTCGGGAAGATCCCCTGGAGAAGGGAATAGCAACCCACTCCAGTCTTCTTGCCTGGAGAATTCCATGGACAGAGGGGCCTCACGGGCTCCAGTCCATGGAGTCGCAAAGAGTCGGACACAACTGAGCAAGTAACAAACACACAGATACTATGCTTAACATTTAGACTATAACCACAAGTAAAATATCAAATAAGCAGTTAGAAACCTATGGAACAAATGTTACAAAAGGAGTGAGACCTGAGTACCTCCGAGTACTCCAGACAGGTACTCACTTAGGCTCAGGGTGTGAGGGAAGAGTTCCCAAAAGTATTGTTTAATCAAAGATGTAAAGACAAGGACTTAAATCAATGTGGAAAGGGTTGGAAGAGGAAATGAAAGAGCATTACAGGTAGAAGGAGCATCACATGGCCCAAGGCGAAAAAGGGCAGAGAATGACAGCATCAGGAGACACAGTGGAAATGGAGCTGGAGACATTGGCAAGCACTGGATTTTAAAAGCCTTGTAGGTTAGAATTTATCCTGAAAACAATGGAAAGCTATTTAAGAACTTTAAGTAGAGGAGTGATATGACCAAATTTACACTTTATAGAAAGATTACTGGCTGTAATGAGAAGAATATTTGGAGGAGGCAGGACTAGAAATAGGGGGAACATTTGGGAAGCTGTTGCAGAAATCTGGGGGGAAATTATGGTCTAAACTAAGACAGCAGGGAGGATGGAAAGATGGACTGAAAAGATATTTAGGAGATAGAATTGGGACTATTTGGTAACATATTGGATTCAGGAAGGGAATGAGATGAAACCCAAGTTTCTGACATGAACAACTGGATGGACAAGTAATACCACTTACTAAGAGAGGAAGCCCAAAATGAGGATCAGCTTTTAGAGACAAAGAGTCTGAAATACTTTTGAGGCCTTCAAATGAAAGTATCAAAGATCAGCTGGATACTTGGGTTTAGAGCCCCAGAGAGAGGTCTGACTGGCAGGATTAGAAATGGGGACTCGCTTAAAAACCATCAACTCTTTTGAAGCTGGAGTCAAACAGAGCAACTATAAAAAAGATAACTTTGAGACAATCATAGAAGTTTAGAGAGCACTAGATGACACTTGGAGAAGACAATGGCACCCCACTCCAGTACTTTTGCCTGGAAAATCCCATGGACGGGGGAGCCTCGTAGGTTGCAGTCCATGGGGTCCCTAGAGTCAGACACGACTGAGCGACTTCACTTTCACTTTTCACTTTCATGCATTGGAGAAGGAAATGGCAACCCACTCCAGTGTTCTTGCCTGGAGAATCCCAGGGATGGGGAAGCCTGGTGGGCTGCCGTCTATGGGGTTGCACAGAGTCGGACACGACTGAAGCGACTTAGCAGCAGCAGCAGCAGCAGATGACACTAAGTCATTACTCTTCATTCTATTTAGGTACAGAAATGGCATGGTGGTTATTTTTAAAAGCCTTTATGAAACAGATTTGACATATTTTCAGGTGAAATGACAAGATGCAAAATGTCAGTAACTATTGTAGCTGAGTGAAGGGCCCATGGGCATTCATTAAACTATTATCTCTACTTTTATGTTTTAAAACATCTGTATTAGTTAAGAGAAAAAAAGTCATCTACCTATAGAGGAAACAGTAAAAATTGGGTAATAATTGCTCTGGGATGAGAAGCAAAGGGAAGGAAAAGGAGAGTAGGGTGAGTAGACGCTGAAATTCTAAGGCATCTCATTATTTAAGAAAAAGCACAGGAAGAGGAGTCACCGAAGAGACCTGAAGACTGACAGAGATATAGCAGAAAATCCAAAGCAGGTGAGGTCCCCAGAGTCAAGGAAGAGCTGTGAGAAGGCAGGAATAACCAATAGCATTAAACAGCACAGACGACTCAAGCACAGCGACTCAACCAGGCAGCTGGTTGCACTCAGCGGCCAGGTAGTTGCAACACCCTCTACCAAGTCAGTCCAGTACTGTGGTGGACACCAATGCTGGATTTCAGTGAGCTGAAGAATAAGTGAGACATGATGAAATGGTAAAAGGGGTACAGATCGCTCCCAAGCACTGAGCTCTGAAGAGAGAAAAAGGGAGTTGTAGCTAAAACTTTTGGAGGCTGAGAAGGGGACTGTGGGTCTTTAGCTGGAAAAGACTTGAGCCTGCTTACAGGAAAGAAGAGGTGCCCTCAGTCACTTACTCATCATGAACTTGTAGAAGTCATATCTGTAAAATGGGATAATAATTAGGACAACCCTTCAGGATTCAAACCCTGTAACATGAGGGAAAGTCTTCAGTAAACCGTCGGGTATTATATACGTTACTATTATGAAGTAGGTAGATGACTACTATTAAATTTGTAAAGTCCAAGCAGCCTTCCCATTCTGCTTGCTTCCTCTCCATAAGCAAAGAACATTATATCTTCACCAGTATAGAGGGAAAGAGAGAGATTACAGCAAAATAGATAGTGAAGATAATCAGGAAATAATACATGCCATTTTTCTGTTGGGCATGGACGAGGTTATGATTTATTCTGCAAAGCAAATGAATCAGCAACCATTTTCTATTAACGGTAAACAGGAAAAATATGTAAAGCCTAGCAATATGTAGCCAACAGATTGTACATATTACAAAGGCAAATGTTAATAATAAAGGAAGTAGAGTTCTATAAAAATTAAATAATGAAAATGGTATTCAGAAACCCATTAGCAAGGAACTATGATGCAAGGGAAAGTAGCACTTTCAGTGTAAGCAAAGACCTTTGCTTTTAAAATCCTTAATGAAGATGAGTCCAAAAAACAGTACTAAAAGCTATGGGAAAGTCTTGAAAATCAAACTGTAAAAAAAAAAAAAAAATCCAGGCTGCTGTGTTGATGCCCATAATGGACCCTGAAGTCAATACCACGCATGTTAGTTAAATGGCTGCAAACCACCACTAAATGGATATGTGAAATACATTTTGTGTGTCTATTCTGGTTTTTTTTTTCCCCTTGTTTAAATCAAAGCCTATTGCTAGAACTAAAGACTTTCAAAACTTCAGATTCTGGTTTAAAACTGCAGCCAGTGGAGGTTTTCTCTGAGCTCCCTTTTGACTCTTGCTCTCTGTTCTTCCCTCCACCATATGCCTTTCTCTTCTTTCTTACTCTTTTTTCTCCCCATCTTCTGTATCCCCAACAAAATTACCGCCAAGAACTTAATTGATTTCAGTCATTTAATTTTCTATCCTGAGTGTGAAGTCCTCTTTTCCAAGAAGCACTTGTATAAGGAAGTCTCCATATTCTGGCAAGCAAGGTTCTCTTTGGGGGAAAGGCAGCTCAAGTCCTTGACATTGGGTCCCACGGGCTGCAGCACCCTGAGTGGATGCACAAGTTCAGTCCGGACATGAAGCTCTCCTCTTGACTCTTGACTCACCAACCCAGATTTAATCAAATTGAGCATCAGATGCTTTCTTTTTTACGCTGCCAGAAAACCACTGCAGTTATTTTGAGGTTGAGAACCCTCTTGTCGATCCTACTGTTGTATATGTCATTGCAAATGTATTCGAGCTAACAGGGAGCTAATAGTTTATAAATTCAAATCCCCTGTGGTTTTCTTATGAACAATAATCATTTGTTAGCTTAAATGAAATGCAGACCCTTTCTGAGAACTGCCATTCTGTGAAATTAACAGCTAAGACCTTTTTCCTCATAAGAAGTTTGCAATTGATACTTAACTATGAATGCCAAGCCAGGATTTCTTACTGTCAACTAATCATGACTACAATAAATGAAGACAGCTTTATTTCTACCACACAGGTGATTTTACCTAGCAAGGGAACCAAGAGAGTATCCCAATTAACGAGCTGTTTAATCAATCATTCATCCACACATTCATTCAAAAGATAACTTATTAAATACCTACTACATACTAGGCACTGTGCTAAGCCAACAGAGATATGATAATTACAGCTAATATTTACTGAGCACTTTACAGTATAGGAGGCATTTTCTAAAGGCTTTACAAGTAACATCTCATTTAATCCTCATAAGGAAATACTGGCCTGTCTCTAACATTTGCCAGATTAGAAGCAAGGGTAAAATAGAGGAGCCTGGTCGGAGTCCCAACCTGCAGCCTATCTTTCACTCCACAAGGAACCTTGCGGCCATCAGTATACACACCCTGGCTCAAACATTTGAGCTGTGCCCTTCTTCCCACTCTGCACACAGCAGATCCTCAGTTACCATAAAATCTCAGAGTGTGCATGCCAGTGACACAGACCAGCTCTAGGAGAATGGACCTGGGGAAAAGCCCAGTGAGTTTTGGAGGCTTGCTTAGAGCTACTGGGGCAGGGAGTCCTGGGATCTCAAGTATCAGAAGTATGGTCTAGAAGAGGCAGACACAGACATGTGCCTTTAGCCTATGAACTATTTGCCCATGGAGTGGGACACGGCTGGAAGAGAGTCAGAGCAGGATCCTCCAAAGCACTGCCCAGGGCAGGAGCCCCAGCTGCCTGGATTTAAAGGGTAGTATCAATGTGGAAGGTGGGAGAGGGGCACTGGCTTTTTTAAGCCTTGGCGTTTTGAAAATATTAGTTTAAAGCACATAGTTTCCCCCTTTCGCTATCTTCAGCTAATTCTCCTTTTTCTATTGTACATCCATGTATGTTCACTAAAAAGCTGATGGTATCCAACCACTCTCAGCAACACCAAAGGATCCTCTTTTTGTAGTCCCTAATAGGCTTTGGGCTGACACAGTATCATAAATTAATAAAGTACATATCAAAGCATGTAATCAAACTCTGATTGGCTACATGTTTTCAAAATATTTCATTTTTAATAACAAATTCATAAGCATAAGAATCTCTAATAACCCTCATTCCCTGCCCCCTGTACCCAAATCTTAGAATTTAGAAGAGGTCTTCAGTAAATATATTCCATCAGAGGCTCTTAATCCATAGTTTATGAACCTTCTGAAACTGTATGTAAAACTGTTAAGTGTGTATGTGTATATTTCTAGGGAAAGGATCTCTACCATTCATCAGGTTCTGAAATAAAACACAACTTCCAAACAACTAAGAATTTCTATATTTCAGTGATACCACCACAGATCTTTGTTCCTCTCTTATACAATTTCGATATGTGTATATTTATTTCTGTGTTGCTTGGGGAAACGATGAGGATTTCAACTTCAGTCATTCATGTCATTTCTACTGGGGATAATTAGAAGAATAGGGAACTGAGAATAGGGACAGGAAATGTAGTAGTTGGCAAGACAGGAATAGAACTTTTCACAACATCCTGAGGGAAATAAAGAAGTTCAGGAAAAATAAATCTGCTTTTGCACTGCCCTCCCGTGTCTGTAGGGAGGATGGGCAGACAGCATTGCTGCAGCTTGAAATCATCTGGGTCAAAGTTAAGGCTCTCAACTGGAGGAATTAAGAAATAGAGAGGTCCTCCCTGGGTTCAACTCCTCAACACCGCCAGGACATCTGGGGTTGAAAAATGAAGGTCTTATGAACAAAAAATCTTTTTGTATTTTCTAAAATAAAACAAAATAGGCATAATTAACTGAATTTTACACATCTTAAGTTAGTAGAAATGGACACTGTTCTATTATTTTTCATCTACCTTTTTCCTGATTGGTAAGGAACATTTCTAGGATCGCCTTTCCTCAGAGTTTCAACATAATATTGAGAAATCTGCATTGCTTCAGAGAAGGCAATGGTAACCCACTCCAGTACTCTTGCCTGGAAAATCCCATGGACGGAGGAGCCTGGTAGGCTGCAGTCCATGAGGTCGCTAAGAGTCGGACACGGCTAAGTGACTTCACTTTCACTTTCACTTTCCACTTTCATGCATTGGAGAAGGAAATGGCAACCCACTCCAGTGTTCTTGCCTGGAGAATCCCAGGGATGGGGAAGCCTGGTGGGCTGCCGTCTATGGGGTTGCACAGAGTCGTACACAACTGAAGCGACTTAGCAGCAGCAGCTGCATTGCTTCCTTGGAGATGCTCTGCATCCTGAGAGTCACTATTTCACAAGCCACGTAGAGGCGTTTCAGGTGTAGGGATGAGTCAGAGCTGTCCTTTCCTGACCTGAGTTCCATTTCCTGGGTCTTACAGTGATGTGAAGAGCTGACTCATTGGAAAGGACCCTGATGCTAGGAAGGATTGAAGGCAAAATGAAAAGAGGGTGGCAGAGGATAAGATGGTTAGATAACATCACCAACTTAACGGACATGAACTTGAGCAAACTCCAGGAGATAGTGGAGGACAGGGAAAGATGGTGTGCACAGTCCATGGGGTTGCAAAGAGTCAGACATGACTTAGCAACTGAACAACACCACAGTGATCTCCGTACAAATCATAGAATAACCTGTGCATTTGAGATGGTAATGGCTCTAGGTCAGCCTGTCACATAAATTGCAGGCATTCATTCATTATTTCCCAAATAAATCCTGGGCACCTTTTAATGCCATGCATTCTGCTAAGCATTGAGAATGCAAGAGTGACCAAGACAAGCATGGCCTGACCCCTCACAGACTTTCCTATCTAGTGGGAGATATAAAATTATCACAAAAGGAAAAGCGGGCAGGAGAGGATGAGATGGTTAGATCGCATCATCGACTCAATGGACATGAATCTGAGCAAACTCAGAGAGATGGTGAAGGCCAGGGAAGGCTGGCATGCTGCAGTCCATGGGGTTGCAGAGTTGGACACGACTTAGCGACTGAACAACACAACAACAAAAAAGAAAACAATGGGTCAGAGAAGAGTTGGAAGCACATGACAAACACCACTTGGAGCAACAATAATAATAATCAGTATTACTAGAATCATCTCGTAAGGGAGATATGGTAGACAGAGGGCCAGAGCAGTAAATCTGTGTAAGTCACATTTAAAACCTGAGACTTTTTCTTGAGAGCAATAGAGAGGTGTTGAAAGACTTCAAGAAAGAGCTTGATAGGATGATTTGTATTTTAGGAAGATAACTTTGGGTATCTTGGAAACAGACAAAATGGGCCAAGACTGAAGACAGAGAAACCAGTTACAAAGACAAAGGGAAGTGATGGCTGTCTAACTAAGTAAAGTGACAGGAAGGGTAGGAAGAAGAGAACTGAGTTGCTGCAGAGTTACATCCTTACATTGCTGATCTAAGGCCCAAGTTTTCTTGGCTTTAACTTTCTCTTTACTAGGAGTTTACTGGGAAGACTCTCTCTCCTTCTCCAACATTTACTCACCTCTCTTCTCCATTCCCAAACCTATGATCTGATAATACCAACACTGGAATAGAAATCCTCAAACTCGCCCCCAAAACACTGTGCAGAAATAAATATATTGCAAACCATAATTTCATATAAGGTGACAAATTCCTAAGTTTACTGAAGTCATACTGGATAGGAGAGATGAAAATCACTAAGTGATTCCATCATTTCAAGCATTCAAAGTTATTCTGAATAAAGCTCTGACTCAAAGCTCGGAATTCTAAGGAAAAGTCAATATTAATTTTGAAAATCATTGGATGTGAAAAACATTCAACTTTTGGGGAAGGAAAGAATACCCTTCACTAATTTGCCAAAGGTCATATAGAAGTCTTGAATATGCACATTAGCTGTATTAAAGTGAAAAAGATTTACAAGATTCTGAAGAAAAGAGTGGCAAATGGAATATAACTGCATAGTATCTGTTATTATTAATATAAGATACACAAAATTTCATTGGTGTTGTGTTTAGTGTGCTGAGTTTATTGCTTTATTTTAGTGGAAGAAAAGTTTAAGGGCTTTCATTGTTACGTTCACCTCAGTATCTCTCATTTTATTTTTTCATATTATATTTTGAGCTACTCTAGCTCAAAAGCCTTTACAGAAGTTGAAGAAGGAATGCAGTTACAAAGCTAAAATGCCTCACATCTAGGAATAAGTTTTCTTAACTGGCAAAGGAGTTATGAATTTCGAAAGGATTTTCTCCAAGCAGAAAGTGGGGAAGGTTGTCAGTTTTTCCCTAATGACTGATCAGAAACAGGTATTAAAGAAAGTGAGATTCTAAAGAGCATGTATTTGACAGAAGACAATGGTGTTAAAGTGGAAAGACTTGCAATGTCATGTAACTTCTGATCTTGTCAATAGTATGTGTGTAAAGAACAGCTCCATCTGTGTACCTAAGGAAAATGAGTTTTTCATTGGCAAGTCTGCCCCTGGGAGAGAGGAAAACCAGGAATTTGGAGCACTCAGGCACTATAGAGCAATCACGGAAATCTTTAAAATAATGATTTAGGTGGACAAGCTTCCACTTTGGAGGAATCAACTTTATTTATTTGATCACTAACTCTGCATGACCAAAAGAAGAAAAGAACCAGTGGCAAAAGAATAAAAGTTCAAATCATTTTCTTCTTAAACATGAAGCACTTCATTCAAAAAGACTAACTATATTAAAATAATATCGACGCAAGAGGAGTTTATTTTTAACTAAATAAAAGTTAATGTATTCAGTTGCATACAGAAGAAATACAGCTCATAAAATAAACCAAAAGCCAGAGTTTTAAGATCAAATTCTTAAACATAGAATTGAAGTTGCTGTATAACACAGGGAGCTCAGCCCAGTGCTCTGTGACAACTTAGAGGGGTTGGGAGGGAGGAGACATATGTATATTTATGGCTGATTCATGTTGTTGTCAGAGAAGGCAATGGCACCCCACTCCAGTACTCTTGCCTGGCAAATCCCATGGATGGAGGAGCCTGGTAGACTGCAGTCCATGGGGTCGCTAAGAGTCAGGCACAACTGAGCGACTTCACTTTCACTTTTCACTTTCATGCATTGGAGAAGGAAATGGCAACCCACTCCAGTATTCTTGCCTGGAGAATCCCAGGGACAGGGGAGCCTGGTGGGCTGCCGTCTATGGGGTCGCACAGAATCAGACACGACTGAAGCGACTTAGCAGCAGCAGCAGCAGCAGCATGTTGTTGTATGGCAGAAACCAACACAACATTGTAAAGCAATTATCCTCCAATTGAAAACAGAGCAAAAATTTTTAAGTAATTGGAAAAAATATGGGTCAGCAATTTTATAGTCAATTTCATATTTCCATGAAAGTTCTACTTGAGAAGGCAAAAAGGAATCTATAACTACATCTTCCTCAAATGACTTGAGTTGGTTATCATTATGAGGGAATAAAGTACGAAGGGAGAGAGGAAAACATTATTGAGTATGCTCCATGAACGAAAGGCAGTATTTCCTTTAATTTCTCCAAAAGATGGATAAGAGAGATAAGAATAGAACTATTTTATATGCTAAATGAGCAAACAGGCTCAGAAAAATTATGTAATTTATCAAAGTGATATAGCTAGTAACTGGCAGAGTAAAGTTCTGTACTTTGAAATCTTAACTGAACTAGAAAGTCTCTGAGGAAAAATGGACAAGAGGGATAAAGACTTAGATATCAAGTCCCTCATTAGCCAGGTTGGGAGGCTTATCATTGTTGTTATTTAGTCACTAAGTCGTGTCTGGCTCTCTTGTGACCCCATGGACTGTAGCCCGCCAGGTTTCTCTCTGTCCATGGGATTTTCTGGGCAAGAATACTTGAGTCAGTTGCCATTTCCTTCTTCAGGGGATTTTCTAGACCCAGAGATTGAACCCGGGTCTCCTGCATTGGCAGGCAGATTCTTTACAACTGAGCCACCAGGGAAGCCTCTGTTTATACACTCTAAGAAATGTCAGCCCTTTCGCACTAGGTCCACATTCATGTAACGCTATTTCTAAAGACAAGGCTCCTTAAACAGAAAGATACATATTTTAAGACCCTTCTGGAAAACTCACAAGACACATTAGTACATTAAAAGATATCAGAAGTCCCTGCGGAGGGAGGAGGGAGGAGGGTTCAGGATGGGGAACACATGTATACCTGTGGCGGATTCATTTTGATATTTGGCAAAACTAATACAATTTTGTAAAGTTTAAAAATAAAATAAAATTAAAAAAAAAAAAAAAAGAAAGAAAGAAACCTGTTGGACATGTATCCCAGCAGGAAACAGACATCACACCCAAAGAGAGTAACTGAAGAAAGTTTAGTGAAGGACTGTTGACAAAGTTTAGGCAGAGTTCAGGGAACCAATATGGTACAAGGAATCACCCTGGGACCAGCAAGAGTGGGACGCTGTTACAACCACTGGGTCAGAAAAGGCACAGGATAGAAACAAAGACCAAGAGGCTGATTCCAGAGAGGAGAGAACTGTGCAGAAGTCAACCGATGTTCTGTAGCCTTTTCCCCATGAAGCATTTGCCATATCTAGGTTCATGGAAAAAAGCTGTAATGTACAGAGCAAAATGTTTTGCCTTGGTGGAGAGCAACTCCCGAAGAATTGATGGATTCTCAACTATGAAAACCAGAAGCCAAAAACTATGAAAGACAGAAGACTATGAAATAACATTTTAAAGTGCTGAAATAAATAACTGCCATCCTAGAATTCTATACCCAGTAAAAATACTCTTCAAAAACAAACCTGAAATATGTATATTTCCAGAAAAGCAAAATGTTGGGAGAAGCAGTCTGCCACGTATCCTGAAGATATCTGCACACCTTTGCTATGTGTGTCAAACTGCAAGGTCAAACCATCATCTTGTCCTGAGTTATTTCAGCAGCCAGTCACAGGCAATTCAGTAGGACACATGACCATGGCATGACTAACATGCAACTGATCACTTTCTGGGAAAGGGGACTGGCTTGCTTATTGCTTACTACAACATATGCTGAGCCTTTGGGCTTCTGTTCTTCCACTGCTGCACAAGGCACTGTGTGTATAGCCACTATCTTGATCCACTAGAGGATTCAAGGGCAGAAGATCAGATCAGATCAGATCAGTCGCTCAGTCGTGTCCGACTCTTTGCGACCCCATGAATGGCAGCACGCCAGGCCTCCCTGTCCATCACCAACTCCCAGAGTTCACTCAGACTCATGTCCATCGAGTCAGTGATGCCATCCAGCCATCTCATCCTCTGTCGTCCCCTTCTCCTCCTGCCCCTAATCCCTCCCAGAATCAGAGTCTTTTCCAATGAGTCAACTCTTGGCATGAGGTGGCCAAAGTACTGGAGTTTCAGCTTTAACATCATTCCTTCCAAAGAAATCCCAGGGCTGATCTCCTTCAGAATGGACTGGTTGGATCTCCTGGCAGTCCAAGGGATTCTCAAGCGTCTTCTCCAACACCACAGTTCAAAAGCATCAATTCTCTGGTGCTCAGCCTTCTTCACAGTCCAACTCTCACATCCATACATGACCACAGGAAAAACCATAGCTCTGACTAGGTGAACCTTTGTTGGCAAAGTAATGTCTCTGCTTTTGAATATGCTATCTAGGTTGGTCATAACTTTCCTTTCAAGGAGTAAGCGTCTTTTAATTTCATGGCTGCAGTCATCATCTGTAGTACAGAAAAACCTCTACAATTAGTTGTATGATGTAGAAGTATTTTTGTTGCTGTTGTTGTTGCTCATGCTTTGCTGTCATATCCAAAAAGTCATTGCCAAGGCCACTGTGAAGAAAATTTTCCCTATGTTTTCTTCTAGAAGTTTTATAACATAGGTCTTATATTTAAGTCTTTAAGCCATTTGTGCTAATATTTGTGCACAGTGTAAAACAGGGGTCCAATTACATTCTTTTGCAAGTAAATATCCAGTTTTCCCAGCGTCATTAATTGAAGAAACTCTCTTTCCCCTATAGAGTATTCTTGGTCCCCTTTTGAACTGGGGAAATGTGAGTTTATTTCTGGACTTTGTTTCTGTGGTCTATGTGTCTGTTTTTATGCTGATACCAATACCATATTGTTTTGATAACTATAGTTTGTAATGTGGCTTGAAATCATAAAGTATGATGCCTTCAGCTTTGCTCTTTTTTCTCAAGAATACTTTGGCTATTTGGGATCTTCTGTGGCTCCATGGATTTTTTTCTACTTCTGTGAAAAATGCAATTGAAATTTTGAGAGGAGCTGTATCAAAGCTATAGATCACTTTGGTAGTATTGATGTTTTAATAATATTAATTCCTCCTATTCAAGAATGTGTGATATTTCTCCATTTAGTTGTGTTTTCTTCAATTCCTTTCATCAGTATCTGATAATTTTCAACCTACAGATCTTTCATCTCCTTGATTAAATTTATGTATATTTTATTATTTTTATGCTATTATTAATAGAATTATTTCTTTTTCAGATAGTTTGTCATTAGTATAGATAAATATGTCTAATTTTTGTTTATTTTGTATCCTGCAAATTTACTGAATTCATTGATTATTTCTAATAGCTTTTGGTGGCATCTTTAGGATTTTCTATATATAAGATTATGTCAACTGCAAAGACAATTTACTTCTTTCTCTATGATTTGAATGACTTTTATTTCTTTTTTAGGGGGCTAAATGCTCTGGCTAGGGTTTATAGTACTATGCTGAATAGGAGCAGTGAGAGTGGATGAAAGTGAAAGTCGCTCAGTCATGTCCAACTCTTTGTGACCCCCAGGGACTATACACTCCATGGAAATCTCCAGGCCAGAGGATTAGAGTGGGTAGCCTTTACCTTCTCCAGGGGATCTTCCCAACCCGGTGATGGAATCCAGGTCTCCTGCACTGCAGGCAGATTCTTTACCAGCTGAGTCACAAGGGGATAGTGGGTACCTTTATCTTATTCTTGAATTTAGAGAAGAAGCTTTCAACCTTTCACCATTAAGTATGGGACTTCCCAGGTGGTCAGTCCAGTGGTAATGAATCTGCCCACCAGGAAGGAGATGCAAATTCGATCCCTGGGTCGGGAAGATCCCCTGGAGAAGGAAATGGCAACCCATTCCAGTATTCTTGCCTGGGAAATCCCATGAACAGAGGAGTCTGGTGGGCTACAGTCCATGGGGTCACAAAAGAATTGGACATGACTTAGTGACTAAATAACAACAACATCGGTTTGTTTATAAACACTCTTTATTATATGAGGTATGGTCCTTTTACGCCCAATTTATCGAGTTTTTAATCATAAAAGGGTATTGAATTTTGTCAGATGTTTTTTCTGTATCAAGGAGATCATATGATTTTTATCCTTCATTCAACTGATGTGATGTGTCAGTTTACTGACATGCATATGTTGAACCATCCTTGCACATCAAGGGTAAACCCTACTTTTCCACACTGATCCTTTTAGTGTGCTGCTGAATTTGGTTTGCTAGTATTTTGTTGAGAAATTTTGCATCTATAACCCTCAGAGATATTGGCCTGTAGTCTTCTTTTAAGTATTCTTATTTAGCTTTGGTAATGGTGCCCTTTTAGGGAAGGACTTCTTTTTTTAATTTTTAAAATTTATTTATTTTTAATTGAAAACACAAAGACAAAATACTCACATAAAAAAAGATAAAATATAAGAATATGCAAGGTACCAAAAAAGAAACACACTTGGCAAATGAACAAATGATAGAGATGCTCAGTCTTACTAGAATCAGAGAAATGAGAGTAAAGACCACATAAGAAATAATTTTATACTTTTTTTGTTGGCAAAAGTAAAAAACTGACACAATTGAGTGTTGGAGTACAGGCAGATCTGCCATAATATTTGTCATGAAAAGGTGACTCTGTTCCAATGCAATTAATATATTAATGAACAATTTGAGCATAACATGAATTTTGTATTTGATTATGCACAATTTCATCCTGACAGATGCAGAAAACTGCATCCAGCTGAACCAAAACATGTAGGAATATACATTATACACACACCTCTATTAATAATATCTATCAATACCTCAGTTCACCTTGGATTATGAGCCATGCTGCTGCTGCTGCTAAGTCGCTTCAGTCATGTCTGACTCTGTGCGACCCCATAGAAGGCAGCCCACCAGGCTCCCCCATCCCTGGGATTCTCCAAGCAAGAACACTGGAGTGGGTTGCCATTTCCTTCTCCAATGCATGAAAGTGAAAAGTGAAAGTGAAGTCATATCTGATTCTTGGTGACCCCATGGATTGCAGCCCACCAGGCTCCTCCATCCATGGGATTTTCCAGGCAAGAGTACTGGAGTGGGTGCCACCGCCTTCTCCGATTGTGAGCCATACCCATCCATATTTGGAGCTACAGCATTCCATCCAGTTTCAGATAACCTTCCTTCCACCACTGCACAATAACTCACAAACTCCCTTCCAAAATCCACTTCCACGAGCAAACTTCAGGTCTTTTTCAAGGTAAAGGGCTATATTTATTATAATATTTATATATTTCTTGAGTATGTAATGCGTACAAAACTCTGCTACTGTTTTGAAATGCCACTGACAAAATTTTCAAGCATTTCCCCCAACTCCATTTTTCCCCATAAGCCCTGTGGTTTTTATTAGGTAATTATGCATAGCACGGTGACTTCACATAGCGTGGTGACTTCTAGGACACAAGTGCTGTCTTAGAGCAGAATTGACAATAGATGAATAATGGGCTCATAGGTGGGTGCCAGTGTGTGCGCATGCTCAGTCGCTCAGTTGCATCAGACTCTGCAACCCTATGGACTGGGGCCCACCAGGCTCCTCTGTCCATGGGATTTTCCAGGCAAGAATACTGGAGTGGATTGCCATGCCCTTCTCCAGAGGATATTCCTGACCCAGGGATTGAATCCATGTCTTCTGCATTGCAGGCAGATTCTTTTCCCCTGAGCCACTGGGGAAGCCCTATACATGGGGACACAATTTAAACAGCCATAATCACTTTGGAAAATAATTTGATGGTAACTTGCAAAACTTAATATTGACCGAGTTTATAATTCAACAATTCTATTTCTACATATATAGCTGAAAGTACTGTAATGTGTATCAGTAGACATGTCCAAAAATATCCATAGCATCAACATTCATAATACCAAAAATCTGGGAAGAACACAGTCAACAAGATAACAGATAAAATGTGACATAGTCACAGAATAGAATAGAAATAAAAATAAATGAAATAAATGAAATAAAAAAATAAAAATAAATGAAGTTGAAATGGAATAGAAAAGAGCAAATTCCAGAAGACTGTATGATGCACCATTTCATAAAGTTCAAATATCTGCAAGACTACTGTTTAGGCAAATATACACTTATTGCTTATACAAATACATTGTTCATATCTCACAACTTAAAAGTATGGTAATGATAAACACAAAATTTAGGATCATGTAAAAACATAAAATTTCTACCTCTGAAAAAGAGGTGAAAATGGAATAAGGAAGAACACATAGACAGTGGTAATTATATTTTACTACTAATTTCTAGTTCTCTAGCTAACTTCATAGAAATTCATATTATTAATCTAATTTTGTTTACTTAAAGTCTAAATACAAAATTTTAGAAAAATATCTTATTTGAGAAACAAACAGCATATTCTAATGCTTTCTGATGAAACTAACATTTGCTTTTGTTTAACAATTATGGACAAAAGTATTTAAAAGAAATGAAAATTTTCATTTATCACAGAAAAATAGTAGCATTTATTTACAGTTGATTCAAGTCTAGAAATATTCCACTATAAAACACTGACTAAATCTTAATATTGATTAAGTTACTTCACGTAAAAGCTATTTTTCGAATTACACCTCCTAACTTCTCTTATTTCCTTTTAAGGAAATTTTCAGGCCATAAGGTTAGAAATAAGCATGCACAAAAAAATCAATGTGTCCATTAGAAAAAGAAACTGAAATTATAGCTTAAAGGGAAGAAGCTGAGTCATTTCAGTAGAATGATGAAACATAAGCTTTCAAAGATGAAATTTCCCTTCCTCCTCCTAATTTGTCAATTTCATGGTTGTCCATTAAGAAGTCAAAACGTCTATACTCAGCAAGACCTCCAATACAGGTGTGCAGACGGCAGCACCTGTAATGGGTAGGCTGTTTATTTTTCTAGAATTTAGTCACTGGCGTTGCTGCCTGTGTCTCTGAAGAGTCTTTGATCAAATGCACTCAGGTGTTGATTTGCCTTAGGTCTGCCACTAAACACAGTTGTCTAAAGTCACTATTAGAAACATTTCTTGGACCACACACACACATACACTGGGGACCTTGTCTGGGGGCACTTTCAGTGAAGCATATTAAGTAGCTCCCAGTAGATCATGAATATCTCACATGTAAAGAAACACTAACCATTCCTCTATGTATCCTTTTGACCTGACACATTATTGATGAGTTCTGGCTGAAAAGGCAAAATGAAATCTTATATCTGGCTTATAAATAGAGCTCCACAGACCCACCAACCCAGGTAAGCCCAGTGCCTAATTTAGAAACAGGTGGGTCAAAAACCGGGAGGTTGGGCTTCGTCTTCATCTTAGTGTCCCTGTAAGTCCTCTTCCAGCTCTAAGATTCTAGGATTCAATGAGTTAATCCTACTGATTCCATCAATTCCTACTAACTGATAAATCAACAAACATAGACAAGCACCTTTAGCAGGTATTGTGCTAGATACTGTTCAGTTCAGTTCAGTTCAGTTGCTTAGTCGTGTCCGACTCTTTGTGACCCCATGAATCGCAGCACGCCAGGCCTCCCTGTCCATCACCAACGCCCGGAGTTCACTCAAACTCACGTCCATCAAGTCGGTGATGCCATCCAGCCATCTCATCCTCTGTAGTCCCCTTCTCCTCCTGCCCCCAACCCCTCCCAGCATCAGAGTCTTCCAATGAGTCAACACTTCACATGAGGTGGCCAAAGTACTGGAGTTTCAGCTTTAGCATCATTCCTTCTAAAGAATACCCAGGACTGATCTCCTTTAGAATGGACTGATTGGATCTCCTTGCAATCCAAGGGACTCTCAGGAGTCTTCTCCAACATCACAGCTCAAAAGCATCAATTCTTCAGCGCTCAGCTTTCTTCACAGTCCAACTCTCACATCCATATATGACCACTGGAAAAACCGTAGTCTTGACCAGGCGGACTTTTGTTGGCAAAGTAATGTCTCTGCTTTTCAATATGCTATCTAGGTTGGTCATAACTTTCCTTCCAAGGAATAAGCGTCTTTTAATTTCATGGCTGCAATCACCATCTGCAGTGATTTTAGAGCCCAAAAAAATAAAGTCTGACACTGTTTACACTGTTTTCCCATCTATTTCCCTGGGTGACACTAAAAGATTTGGACATACTTTATGTATCCAAAGAGCCGCTCAGGATTCCAGAATTTACATGGAAGTTCAAAGGATCTAGCCAATACAATTCTGAAAAATAAAAAAGTGGGAAGATTTACACCACCTGACTTCAAGACAATACAAAGCTATATAGCATACAAAACACTGGAGTACTGGTTTAAAGATAGACATATGTAGACTAACGTAACACAAGAAAGTCTAGAGAAAGACCATATATACATCAATTGATTTTAAACAAAGATGCAAAGGTAATTCGAGGAGTAAAAGACAGTCTTTTCAAGAAATATTACTGGAACAACTGGATAATCAGATGCAAAGAAAAGAACCTCTCAGTCCTTACTTCATACTATATAATAAAATTAATTCAAAATGGAAACAGACCGAAATTTATAAAATTTCTAAAAGAAAGCACAAAATTTTTATGATCTTGAGATACATAAAATTTTTATAACACAAAAAGGGCAAGCCATAAAGAAAAGGTTGATAAGTTGAACTTCATCAAAATTTTAAAAGTTCCACTTTGAAAGATATCATTAAGAAAATGAGAAGGAGCTGAGGAAGATGGAGAAGTAGAAATCACCAGAAATCTGTCTCCCCACATAGACAATAATCACACTGGCAGAATCTGTCTGATGGAATTGTTTTGGAACTCTGGAGTCCATTGAAGGTTACAACTTCCAGCAGGACTGGACTGTGAATTGAGGCAATTTTAATCAATCTCAGTTTTTAGCACAGTAGCAGCCACTCATCTCCCACCCCAGCCATGTGGCAGGCAGCCATGCGCCAGGAGCAGATTGCATACTGTCTGACTCTCAGCACAGAGACCATGACCAAGTGAGACTTGTCCCTGCAATTCAGGGATGGTTCAACATACAAAAACCAATCACTATTATATACCGCACTAACAGAATGAAGAAACAAACAAAAAACCTACATGATCATCTCAACTGGTGTAGAAAAACCACTTGACAAGTTATAATGAAAACTACAAGATACTGCTTGAAAGAAATTAAATAAAATTTTTATCAATGGAAACCAATCCTATTATCATAGATTGGAAGACTTAATAGTGTTAAAATGTTAATACTTCCCAAAGTGATCTACAAATTCAGTGCAGTCCTATTGAGAATCTCAAGGGGCCTCCGAAAAGTCAAAACAATCTTGAAAAAGAACAAAACTGAGAGGGTTCACCCTTCCTGATTTCAGATTTTATTACAAACCTCCAGCAAGCAAAAGAGTGCGGTACTGGCATAAAGACAGACATACAGAACAATGGAACAGAACAGAAAGCTCAGAAACTCTCGCATATATGTCAAATGATTTTTGACAAGAGTGCCAAGACTGTTCAATGAGGAAAGGACACTCTTTTCAACAAATGGTGCTGGAAAAAAATGGACATCCACATGTAGAAGAATGAAATTGGACTCTCACCTAACACTATATACAAAAATCAACTCAAAATGGATCGGAGACCTAGGGACTTCCCTGGTGATCCATTGGTTAAGACTCTGTGCTTCCAATGCAGGGGGTATAAGTTCCATCCCTGGCTGGAGACTAAGATCCCACATGCTTGCATGGCACAGTCAAAAAATTTGAAAAAAATGAATCCAAGACCTAAATGTGAGGCCTGAAACTATAAAATTTTTAGAAAACATGACAAAGCCTTACGACATTGGGTTTGGCAATGACTTCTTGGATATGATGTGAAAGATGTAGGTAACAAAAGAAAAAGTAGACAAAAATTTTGTGGATCAACCATGTAAAAGACAACCCACACAACGGGGAAAAGTATGTGAAAATCTGATATCTGAGATTAATGTCCAATATTAAAAAACACCAATATTAAAAAACGCAACAACGAAATCAAACATCCTAATTAAAAAATTCCCAAAAGATCTGAATAGACATTTCTCCAGAGAAGATATACAAATAGCCAGTAAATACTTGAAAAGATGCTCAATATCACTAATCATTTAGGGAAATGCAAATCAAAACTACGAGGAGATACCACCTATCATTAGGATGGTTACTGACTCTCAGCACAGAGACCATGACCAAGTGAGACTTGTCCCTGCAATTCAGGGATGGTTCAACATACAAAAACCAATCACTATTATATACCACACTAACAGAATGAAGAAACAAACAAAAAACCTGGTTACTACCACCCCCCACCCCACCTCCCCCCCCCAAAAAAAAAAAAAACCAGAAGACAAATATTGGCAAGGATGAGGAGAAACTGGAACCCCTGTGCATTACAATAGGAATGTACACTGCATAGTCACTGAGGAAACAGTATGAGTATGGGAGTTCCAAAAATAATTTAAAATAGAATTACCGTATGATCTAGCAATACCAATTCTGAGTATATATGCAAAAGAATCGAGAAGATGGTCTCATAAGGATATCTGTACATTCATGTTCACAGCCTTATTCATAACAGCAAAAAGGTAGAAGCAATACCATTGCCTAAAAGGATAAATGAATATACAAAAGGTGGTATATAAATACAATGAAGTAGTATTCAATCTTAGGAAAGAAATTCTGACACATTCTACAATATGGATGAAACTTGAGGACACTGTGAAATAAGCCATTCACAAAAGTACAGATACTGTATGATTCCTCTCGTATGCAGTACCTACAACGGTCAAATTCACTGAGACAGAAAGGAGCATGATCGTTATCAGTAGCTGAGAGGAGGAGACAATGGAGTTATTTAATGGGTGTAGAGTTTCAATTTTGCAAGATAAACAAATTCTAGACATTGGCAGCACAACAATATGAATATCCTTAATATTATTGAGTTGTACACTTAAAGATGATCATAATGATAAGTTTTTCTGTTCTGTGTATTTTGTCGTTGCTTTAGTTGCTAAGTTATGTCTGACTCTCTTGCAGCCCCATGGACTGTAGCCCACCAGGCTCCTCTGTCCATGGGATATCCCAGGCATTCCCCATTTCCCACAGAGTGGGTTGCTATTCTCTTCTCCAGGGGATCTTCCTGACCCAGGGATTGAACTTTCATTTCCTGCATTCCCTGAGCCACCAGGGAAGCCCTCTGCGTTTTTATCACGATTAAAAATAAAACAAAACAATGACCACTAAAAGGGCTCAGATAGGAGAATTCAAAATGCGATGAGGGCTATCTCAGATGGTTGAGCAAGCTGTCTTGCACAAGGGCACCTAGCCATGGGTTTGAAATCCAACCGATATCATTCTCCAAGTCAAACAACCTAATTTGTAAAGAAGGAAGGGGAAAGGGAAGGGGAAGGAGGAAGGAGGAAGAAATTGAGAGACAGTAAGAAAGGGGGGGATGGAGGAAGAGAAAAAAGAGGGAGCCAGGCAAGCACGGAGGAGGAGGCAAGAGTGGAGGAAGGAGGGGAAGGTTCTGCCCAGTGGGGTGGGTTTGTTCTCAGAACTTCTGTTTTAAAAGCTTCCCACTCTGTGACAGAACCGCACCAGGTGGCTTGGAATTACGATTTAGGATCTGTGTTTCCCTTTCAAACTACAGAATGAGCAGCGGCACTAAATTTTCCCCTAGAACATACGATTGAGGGAACTGGATCACCTTTTTCTAATTCTCTCACTGACCTCTGTTTCCAGGCAAATGATTATGCTGAAAATCCCACCATTTCCCTCAATTAAATGCTGCCTCCTTCTGAATGGAAATATTCTGGGAGTAGTTAACATATCAATATTAACATTTATTGAGCTTTTTCTTTGTTCTAGGGACTGTTCCAAGCACTTTACATATATTACTATATCACTGAATCCTGCAATATCCCTGATGAAGTAAATACTATTTCTCCACAATTTTTAATTTTATAGATGAAGAATCTGAGATACAGGTTGTGGTGGTTGTTGTTTAGTCACTCAGTTCTGTCTGACTCTTTGCAACCCCATGGACTGCAGCACACCAGGCTTCCCTGTCCTTCACCATCGCCCAGAGTTTTCTCAAATGCATGTCCATTGAGTTGGTGATGCCATCCAACCATCTCATCCTCCGCCATCCCCTTCTCCTCCTGCCTTTAATCTCTCCCAGGATCAGGGTCTTTTCCAGTAAGTTGGCTCTTCACCTCAGGTAACCAAAGTATCGGAGCTTCAGCTTCAGCATCAGTCCTTCCAATGAATATTCAGGATTGATTTCCTTTAGGATTGACTGGTTTGATCTCCTTGCTGTGAAGAAACTGGCAGAGCTGAAATTCTTCAACAACTCCAAGGGCTTCTCAGTGAGCACAACAAAACCAACTCATTATTTATATAGCACTTATTTATGTTTCAAATTCTGTGCCATGAGCATTATGTAAGATAATGTGCATTAAAAAAAAAAAACAAAAAACAGTGCCTGGGACTGAGCTCTACTTCAATAAATGTCAGTAGTTGTCATTATGTCTATTATTATTAACATTACCACCCTCAGTTCACCTACTCCTCCCAACAACACAAGAGGTATATGTTTTTATCATCCCCATATTAGAGATGAGGAACTAATTAACCTTAGGCAGGTGAGATAACAACCTCACAATTAGAAATTGAGCACACAATTAGAAAACAAGGTGCGCTGGGGAGCACAGCATAGCACAAGGCAGACAAGTCCTAGAGAGCAGAAGGTGTTGGTGTAGGAGCAATGGTGCGTGTGTGCATGTATGTGCTAAGTTGTGCACAACTCTGCCACTGCACGGACTGTAGCCCGTCAGGCTCCTCTGCCCCTGGAATAGTCCAGGTAAGATTAACGGAGTGGGTTGCCATTTCCTTCTCCAGGGGATATTTTGGACCGAGCGACTGAACCCTCTCTTTTATGCCCCCTGCACTGACAGGTGGATTCTTTCCCACTGTGCCACCTGGGAAGCCTGGTAGCAATAGTGACCACCATTTCGACTACAGCTACTATAGGTGATCCTGTGCTGAGCACTTCATAGTCATCTTCTTTAAATCTCACACCAACCCTGCAAGGCATTATTACACCTTATAAACATGAGGAAACTGAAGCTCAGAAAAGTCAAACCCAAGGTCTCATAGCTAGTGAGAAACAGGCCAAATTTAAACTCAGATCTGCTAAGTCGCTTCAGTCGTGTCCAACTCTGTGCGACCCCATAGACGGCAGCCCACCAGGCTCCCCCATCCCTGGGATTCTCCAGGCAAGAACACTGGAGTGGGTTGCCATTTCCTTCTCCAATGTATGAAAGTGAAAAGTGAAAGTGAAGTCACTCAGTCATGTCTGACTCTAGCGACCCCATGGACTGCAGCCCTCCAGGCTCCTCCATCCATGGGACTCTCCAGGCAAGAGTACTGGAGTGGGGTGCCACTGCCCTCTCTGAAACTCAGATCTACCTGACCCCAAAGGCTATATATACTTTTCCATGACACTGGGCTTCTTTGGCCATAAGTTGTGTTGTAATGCATTCCCTAGGAAACCACTATGGACACTGTATTGGGGCCCCCACACACTGGGCAATCACCAAGTGGACTGCATGTGTGCGCGCTCAGTTGTTCAGTCATGTCCAGCTCTTTGCGACCCCATGGACTGCAGCCCGCCAGGCCCCTCCGGCCATGGGATTTCCTAGGCAAGAATACTGGAGAGGGTTGCCATTTCCTTCTTCAAGGGATCTTCCCAACCCAGGGATCCAATCTGCATCTCCTGCGTCCCCTGCATTGGCAGGCGGGTTCTTTACCACTGAGCCACTGGGAAGCCCATGTGGACTGCACTTTGCGGATACTGTTGTGAAGACAGCACAGGGGAAGAAGCCAAATACCTGGCTTCCCTGGTGGCTCAGCTGGTAAAGAATCCACCTGCAATGCGGGAGACCTGATCCCTGGGTTGGGAAGATTTGTTGGAGAAGAGAACAGCTACCCACTCCAGTATTCTGGCCTGGAGAATTCCATGGGCTGTGTAGTCAGTCAATGGGTTACAAAGAATCGAATGAGACTTTCACTTTCTTTCATGAATGACTCCAAGTTCAAAAACTAATGCTTACAGTCAAGGGCATTTGTGTACTCAAGTGACAAAACTGGATAATAAAAGGGAAAGAAGAAACCATGGGGCTTTCCTAGGAAAATTGTATGGGGAGAGGCTAACTTTTCAAAGACATTATTTTGGGAATTCAAGTTTGATACAAATTAACTAAATGTGGAACTGAAGATAAGTGGGCTTCCTCTACTCAAAAGCTTCACAGATAATAAACAAGCCACAGAATATCTCTTCTCCAATATACAGCTGTGTTCCACACCCACTACCGCAGGCATCACATTGCTCAGATGGGGAAAAAAAAAGTACTGCCCAGAAGAGACCTAGAATATGTTAAAAGGAGCAGAAACTGCAGCTTCTGCCTTGACTTACGTTGGTGTCATAGATGTTGCTGCAGAGTACAAACTATATGGTGATATTTGCTGATTACAAAGTTATACACTTCAGTTTGGACTGATGGATCTTCAGTTTGGACTGATGGATCATCAGTGATGTCCCTGGAGGAGAACACAGCAACCCACTACAGTATTCTTGCCTGGAGAATGCCCATGGACAGAAGAGCCTGGTGGGCTACAGTTCATGGGGTTGCAAAGAGTTGGACACAACTGAGGGACTAAGCACAGCACAGTACATCAGTTCTGTAGGAAACTACAGATCTTAACTTGTAAAAAAAAATTTTTTTTTTAAATTTCAGTCCAATTTTTCAGTTCTTCCTAGGGTTTCACCTCTCCCAGTTTTCCCCTCCTCAGGAAAAAAAAAATCTTTAAAACCATTTCATAGATAATAATAGGTTTGGAGTTTCACAGGTGTAACCTTGACATTTTGTGTTTCTGGGTTATTGCTATGTGTTCCTTTCAAACACTTAGGTCAGTTGTCTAATTTGAAAAACTCTAACACCCTAAAGAACTTTTTCTCTTGTTACTTAACATACGCATAAGAAGTTTCGTAGAAGATAAGCAAACTTTGACATTCTTTTCCCTGGTGTGAACTCAAAAAAGAAATGTAAATATATATTATCATTGAGTTGTGATTTTTAATTACTGAAAAATGTTATTCTGGTGAGGGTGATTCCAAGGGTAATAAAGATAAAAGCTGTCAAAATTAATTAAGCACATATTCATTAAACCCAAGGTAGCTTCGGTTTCTTTATTGCACAAATATAATTAACACTTAATCTGAATCTCGATAAGTTACATAATCATGTGACTCAAAATAAAGGGAGGATACAACCTTGGCCTTCTCCGTTTTACATGGGAAAACATTAATGACGCTGACATCGGAGACAATTAGACAGTGTCAGCCAATTGTTTTTAGCCAGCTTTCTCTCACATCTGTGGTGTCTACAAGCAAGAAGGCTCATTGTTTTCACAGGCCTCCTTGGGGCCTTGGCTTTTTGTGTAAACCGTCAATCTTTTGGCGAATATCAAAGCCGTGAGGAAATTAGAACAGACCAGCTCCGCTGCCCCACACTAAAGCTTAGCAGGGTGCATCCACTATGCTACTAATTAGGCAGTGACCAACAAAATAACCTGTCAATGTCCGCTAGCCATTTCCCACACACCTGCATTTCATACCCTAATAAGCATACAGCAAGAGAGAAAAAGGGATAACTGCTGAAGTGTGAAAAATGAACAAAATATAACAATGTTTCCATCCCCACCTATACTTCTGGCAATTACCATTTAACATTAGGGGGACTCAACACGTCCAAAGACTCACAATACAGTATCTGAAACTAAAACCCAGGGGGGAAGCCACACACTGAGACTGTATTAAGGTTTGCTTCGAAAATATCACACTAAGAAGAATCTAGAGTTATGTATAAAACCCAGGAAACTGAAAATGACCATAATTTAGATTAGGGACCAAGAGCCTGACTCTTTAAAAAAATTTCCCTTCAAGCCATTGAAAACGAAATGCATACTATTTTCTTCATCGTTTCCTTCCATAAAACAAAAATATATCACAGGACAGGAAGTAGGTTGTCACGTTTTTCCTACATTCCAGCCTCACTCAATAAATGTGTGATCACCATCATTCTTTTGACCAACCACATATTAATTTCTTTTCCAGGTGTCTATTTTTTCCCATGGATTCCCACTGTAGGTTCTGAAAGCAGCATTTTATTTTCTAGCATTTTCAATCATAGAAAAAGCTACATGCCCTGGCAGTTGAGGAAGCTAGAAAGGTGCAATACTAAATGGTTTGAAAGCACTCCTCCTTTACCCCGGATCTTTAAGATATATTTTAAAAACTCTCATCATCCAGGTGTATAAACAGTTTCTGTTACATCTTTAACAACATTATCCTTAATCCATTCCAACTGGATTTTTTCTATTTAAGATGGTTTCCACTTAGTTAGGCTATAAAATCTCTGACTCTATTATCTCCATTGATTCCGGTATTTCTGAGCTCAAAAGTACACATGACCTCAAAAAAAAAAAAAGTTTTTAAGAGAAAAAAAAAAAAAAGGGTAACAATTTGGTTATGGTGATTACAGCAAAAACAAAACTAACTGGATCCCTCTCAAATTGAAGGGTTAATAAACAAACAAACTTTGCACAATGGCTCTCTCCACTTTATTTTGCCCTAAACAAAGATTTTATAGTACAGGTATCCATACGATAGATGTATCATGAAAAGGTTACTGGCTTTTAAGACCATATATCCACTGGAGCAGCTCCTTTTTGTGCCCAGGGATCCAGCTGAACTTTTTTTAAACAGAGAACAAGAGAAATGTAAGGACAAAATCGTTATGTGAAGAAACATCACTCCAGCTCAATATGTGCCAAGAAACAGGCTATATTGTGAGAGCATCCTTGATAGAATCACGTACAATATAGACCAACATTCAAACGGTATTTGTTAGATACTTCTGAGTACTACTTTTCTTTTCACGAGACTTTATCCAAAAACAGCATTTTCAATGATAAATAAAAACTTTCTCCACCTCTTCCTACTTGAACTCAAGTACAGAAGGCCCCTATTTAAAATGCAGCCCCGGAGCCGCCACCAGCCCGCCTGTTCAGCTGCCAGTGGCTTTTGTGTACAAAGATGTTAATTGGTCCTAATCCCCTCCTAGAAGCTGTTTTGGTAGCCTGACCTGGCACCCTGAAGAAGGACACCTTGGTGTGAAAAACTAAAGGGTCCATTGAGGAGGTAGTGAAAGGCAGCCAAGCATTCCAACACATTTTAATTTCAGGAATTAAAAAAGAGGAACATCATCATGGCGATCCTAGAGAAATCTCTTACAAAGCTTTAATAACAGTGAAGTAAGTCCTACAAACAGCCAAGCTACACACACACACCACACACACACACACACGGAGAATGAAGCCCCAGAGCAGGGGCAAAAGGAAATTCATATTCTCAAATTATAAACTTCTTCAGCTTATCAACTCATTCTCTGAAATTCAAAGACTGAACTTGACTAGTTGAGGCACTTATTTTTTTTTCTATCTTAATTTACCAAACCTATATGCTTATGAAAATCAGATTCCCACTCTATTCAACCTACCCAAAACTTCTGCTAGAATACAGGGTCTTATTTGGTCGAAGTATAGTATCTGTCTCAGTGACTCCATTTATATTGTAACTCACAATATAAAACTCACAGTTTCTGGAAGAAAACGTGAAGAGAAGAAGAGCAGAAATTCTTATGGCAAACTTTTAATTCACTTTACTACAGGTCAAATAAACAATCTTTCCTTATCACACTGTAAAATACCATCTATATTATATATCAGTTCAAGAAATTTACACCCTGGGTGGCAAATTATGCTAATAGATGCATGATCTACAACTGTAGGGTTTTGAATTTTTTGACAGAGTTCACAGATCAACTTCATGGGTCAAAGGAGTTTGACTTGCATCTGATAAAAGAAGAAAGATAAGAAGGTTATGAATTACTAAAATTGCACCAAATGCCAAATAGTCAACCATGACCTACTTTATATTTTAATATCCCACACTGGTTTCTGAAGGTTGTTTTTTTTCTCCCATTAGCACATGAGGGACAGACAAGGGTAAGAGAGTCCGAGAGCTGCCTCCAAGAGTATCTTCCAGGTGCATCATTTAAAATGGAGTAGAAAGCCCTCAAAAGTACTAAAAAGTCACAGAAAGGGAACGGACAGTTTTTCTGGCAGTTAATGGTCATTCTAGGAGCAGAAGGTATTCTGGTGTGCTTTTAGGTCTAAAATTTGAGATGCTCTAGCCCACGGAATAGTCTTCCCTGATGGCTCAGACATAACAAATCCACCTGCAATGCAGGAGATGCCGGTTCAATCCCTGGGTCAGGAAGATCCCCTGAAGGTAGAAATGGCACCCTACTCCAGTATTCTTGCTAGGAAATCCCATCAACAACAACTATCTACCAATATCACTTCATTTGTTTTTTCTCAGGATACTTAGAATAGAACTTAAATAACTTACCCAAAATCAAAGAGCTGTTAAGTAGTAGGGCTAAAATTTGAGTCATGTTTGATTCCAAAAATCACTTTCTTTTTCACCACACCATGACACCATATGCCTCTCCAAATTATCTTAAAATCTCACTAGGTAATCAGAGAGGAGTATAAAGATGCTAGTCTTCCAAATGTCTAGCACTACCATAATCATATGGTAGGTGCTCAATATATATTTGTTGAATTAAATACAAATGAATTTATTTACAAAACAGAAGCAGACTCACAGGTTTAGAGAATGAAGTTCTGGTCACCAGTTGGGGGAGGATCGGGGGAAGAAACAGGGAGTTTGCAATGGAATGGGTGACCAACAAGGTCCTATGGTATAGCACAGGGAACTCTGTTCAGTGTTATGCAGGAGGCTGGATGGGAGTTTAGGGGAGAATGGATACGTGTGTATGTATGGCTGAGTCCCTTGGCTGTCCACCTGAAACCATCACAACATTGTTAACTGACTGTACTCCAATATAATATAAAACGTTTTTAAAAAGTTATTAGATATTTTCTTTCTCTTATCTTTGAAGCCCAGGTTCAGAGGTTCGAATTAAGGTTAGAATCTTATTCTTTGTTTTCCTAAGCTAGGTGGCTCTAGACAAGTGACCTCACCTCTATGAGCCTATAAAAGAAATAAACAACTGCCTATCAGATTGTCATAAAGAGTAAATACATACAAAGCACCCGGCACACACTAGTTCGGGGCCTGGGAGATGATCGCTGGCCATCTACTACCACCTGTTTTGTCTCTGTCACACTCTGTTGGAACACTGCTGCACACATTCCTTAATGTACTATCCATGGTTGCTTTCAGGCCATAGTTGAGTTCAGTAGAGACTGCATGGCCCACAAAGCCTAAAATGTTTACTCTCTGGCCCTTTACGGGATAAGTCTGCCAAAACCTGAAGTAGGTAATGAATAAATCTGTTTCCTTTCCTTTACTGAGTGAGGTCACTTCAAGTTAAATGAACTACATTTTAAGTTTTTAAACCCAAGTACATTGATGATGCTGTGGAAGTGCTGCACTCAATATGCCAGCAAATTTGGAAAACTCAGCAGTGGCCACAGGACTGGAAAAGGTCAGTTGTCATTCCAATCCCAAAGAAAGGCAATGCCAAAGAATGCTCAAACTACTGCACAATTGCACTCATCTCACACGCTAGTAAAGTAATGCTCAAAATTCTCCAAGCCAGGCTTCAGCAATATGTGAACTGTGAACTTCCTGATGTTCAAGCTGGTTTTAGAAAAGGCAGAGGAACCAGAGATCAAATTGCCAACATCCTTTGGATCATGGAAAAAGCAAGAGAGTTCCAGAAAAACATCTATTTCTGCTTTATTGACTATGCCAAAGCCTTTGACTGTGTGGATCACAATAAACTGTGGAAAATTCTGAAAGAGATGGGAATACCAGACCACCTGATCTGCCTCTTGAGAAATGTGTATGCAGGTCAGGAAGCAACAGTTAGAACTGGACATGGAACAACAGACTGGTTCCAAATAGGAAAAGGAGTTCGTCAAGGCTGTATATTGTCACCCTGTTTATTTAACTTATATGCAGAGTACATCAAGAGAAACGCTGGACTGGAAGAAACACAAGCTGGAATCAAGATTGCCGGGAGAAATATCAATAACCTCAGATATGCAGATGACACCACCCTTATGGCAGAAAGTGAAGAGGAACTCAAAAGCCTCTTGATGAAAGTGAAAGTGGAGAGTGAAAAAGTTGGCTTAAAGCTCAACATTCAGAAAATGAAGATCATGGCATCCGGTCCCATCACTTCATGGGAAATAGATGGGGAAACAGTGGAAACAGTGTCAGACTTTATTTTTGGGGGCTCCAAAATCACTGCAGATGGTGACTTCAGCCATGAAATTAAAAGATGCTTCCTCCTTGGAAGGAAAGTTATGACCAACCTAGATAGCACATTCAAAAGCAGAGACATTACTTTGCCAACAAAGGTTCATCTAGTCAAGGCTATGGTTTTTCCTGTGGTCATGTATGGATGTGAGAGTTGGACTGTGAAGAAGGCTGAGCGCCGAAGAATTGATGCTTTTGAACTGTGGTGTTGGAGAAGACTCTTGAGAGTCCCTTGGACTGCAAGGAGATCCAACCATTCCATTCTGAAGGAGATCAGCCCTGGGATTTCTTTGGAAGGAATGATGCTAAAGCTGAAACTCCAGTACTTTGGCCATCTCATGTGATGAGTTGACACATTGGAAAAGACTCTGATGCTGGGAGGGATTGGGGGCAAGAGGAGAAGGGGACGACAGAAGATGAGATGGCTGGATGGCATCACTGACTCGATGGATGTGAGTCTGGGTGAACTCCGGGAGTTGGTGATGGACAGGGAGGCCTGGCGTGCTGCAATTTATGGGGTCGCAAAGAGTCGGACATGACTGAGCGACTGATCTGATCTGATCTGACATTGCCATCAGCACCCATGCCTACGTATTCAGCCTACATAACATAAGACCTGTATGTAAAACATATCAATGGAAGGAGCCACAGAAGAGCTGAGCACACCTCTGTAGCTCAGGCTGGAGGGCTGGACTATGCTCATCTCCAGGACATGGAACTCAGTTTGCCTGCCATTCATTTAGCCAGGGCATTTCTTCCAGGTTACAGAAGAGCTTCTTGAAGAAATCATATCTGAGCTGAAATCTAGAGATTAAGAGTTAGCTAGGCAAAAATGGAGGGGATAAGCATTGGAGTAAGTAGAAACAGCCTATCAAAGATTTTGAGGTGGGACAAATCTTATGAAACAGCTAGTGTGACTGAAGCAGAGTGAACAACGTAGAAAAAGGTAAAAATGAGGTGGGGTAGGCAGGTAGTCAGGATGGAGTCCCATCTTGGAAGACTTTGTAGGTCTCAGTAAAAACTTTGGATTTTAGCCTAAGATCTAAGCGGGTTAAGAAAACACTGAAGGATTTTAAGTGATATAATCCAATGTATATTTTAAGATCACTTTGGTATTTGCATATTGATTAAATTAGTAGGTAGGAAAGAGTTGAACCTCTATGATTGAGAACAGGCTAAAATCCAGAGAAAAGGCTAAAATCCAGAGAACAGGCTAAAATCCAGGTCTCCTAACTTTCAGTTATTTTTCACTACAGTGGGCTGTTTTAGAGAAAGCAGCTCATATAACATCTGGGTCTTTTTCAAGCTTTGATTCTTCTGGAAGGGGCTCCAGGGACAGGCAGCTACATGAGTGTCAAGACTTAAAGTACAAGGTGATAGACAAAAACCCTTCTGTCATAAACCTCAGAAATTAGCCCAATTGGAGAAATATGGCTCAGCTGCCCAAGGAATAAGAGAACAGCTATAGAATGAATAATCAGAACGCCGCCCTAAAAAACCAACATATGATTACATCTAGGATGAAAAAGGCAGGCCAATAAGACATCTGAATTCTTAATTCTTAGAAACAAGTGAAGAAGTTTCAAGTGGCAGACAGAGCTAATTTATTCTCTATGGTCCCAAGAGGATAAAGCAGGGCCCATGGGTTAAAAAAAAAAAAAAAAACTAAGGGAAGACATGTTTTTATCTCATGATGAGGCACAACTTTCTAACATAAAGTTGCCCAGAGAGGCACCTCTTCCTGACGAGCTGATTCAAGTCACTTCCTCACTGGTATACCATACTGAGTACTATACAGTCAGTTCCCCATCACTGAATGCTTTTCAGGGGACTATAAAAGTCCCTTCCAAAAGCAGCTTGGGCGATTACCGCAAAACTTGAAAGTGCCCATGTGTTAAAGTATTCTGTTGTTGTTCAGTCGCTAAGTCGTGTTTGACTCTTTATGACTCCATGGACCGCAGCATACCAAGCTTCCCTGTCCTTCACTATCTTCCGGAATTTGCTCAGACTCATGTCCACTGAGTCACGGATGTGTTAGAAGTGTGTGCTGTGTGCTATGCTGTGCTCAGTCATTTCAGTCCTGTCCGACTCTTTGCGACCCAGTGGGCTGTAGCCCGCCAGGGTCCTCTGTTCATGGAATTTCCCAGGCAAGAATACTGGAGTGGGTTGTCGTGCCCTCCTCCAGGAGATCTTCCCAACCCAGGGATCGAACCCCAGTCTCTTACCTCTCCTGCACTGGGTGGTTCTTTACCACTTGTGCCTCCTGGGAAGCCCGTGTTAAACATACCTTTCTTCTACTTCCAACTGGGCTTCTCTGATGGCTCAGACAGTAGGGAAACCGTAAGCAATGCAGGAGACCTGGGTTGATC
This sequence comes from Bubalus kerabau, assembly GCF_029407905.1. Classification (NCBI taxonomy): domain Eukaryota; kingdom Metazoa; phylum Chordata; class Mammalia; order Artiodactyla; family Bovidae; genus Bubalus; species Bubalus kerabau. The sequence goes on from NC_073645.1 coordinate 39,693,258, forward strand.
CCTGAGTCAGGAAGATCCCCTGGAGAAGGGAATGGCTACCCTCTCCCATTATTCTTCCCTAGAGAATCCCATGGACAGAGGAGCCTGAGAGGCTACAGTCCATGGAGTTGCAAAGAGTTGGACTCAACTGAGTGACTAACACACTGCTCCCAATTATAAAACAACAAGTATTTTTAAACGAAAGAAGTAAAGCCATCAGTAAAGTCGAAACTTGGTCCCTTTTCACAGTGAAAACGTTTTCTGGAAAAACGACCTGTCTCCATAGCAAGACTAGGATGCTGACTTTCTCATCTCCAGCTAAGGCTCACTCACTGTTGTATCCCAAGAGGCAGGATGACTTGCTGTCTGCTCTAATCAGAGCACCCAGTGCGACAGAGGGATAGCCAGGGAGGCTTACGTTTCTAACAGGACAGTAATACAGCTGTCCTTTCAGATTCCTGTGATCAAATCTCAGATACCGAGGTATTGCACGTATTTTCCTGAGTCTTAGGCAGAGAGTAAGATTAATTATTGGGCGCTACAAAGACCTGGGCATCCCTCCTCAAATCTTACAAGCTGAAATTAATTCAGCCCAAATGTTCCGGGACTTATTTTCCTCTCACTTCAAATACCTGAGGAAATGGGCTGCCACTGAAAAGCCTTGCATTGTTAGAAAATCCGAACCACGACATGCTTCCTGGGATCTGAAAATTAGCAGGAGCTCGCCCTCCAGCTTCCTGCCCTAGTGTTTTCTTGCCTTTTTCCCTCAAACAAGTGGATCTAGTTACATTTGTTTCACCTCTCAGATATTTCGGCAATTCTCCTTTTTGAACAGAAGAATTCAGTTCCTTTCTTCACAAACAGTCCAAGCAGGAAAGGCAGGTGAAAAAGTTAACTGAAAAAAACTAGCAGTGCCAGTACCATAATTACCCAAGGAATATAAAGCTCTATTCTCTCAGTGATGAAAAAGGGGAATTACACATGTAACTTCCATTAACATTAATGGGACTTACCTACATAAATCCCTTAAGCATCAGTGGGAAGAATGGACTCAGCATAACTATTAGCCCGGCTCCTTTACTCTTTCAGTCATTTCTATTATACGATTAAAAGGCACAGAGATGGGTGCTCTGTAAACCAGAACCAGACGAAGCTTCATTCCGCAGAATTCATCGTCACCTGTTTCTTCAGGGCCACTTCACTAGAATGGTTATAAAAACTGAGGCCTTTATTTCATTTTCTTCCCTTTTTTCATATTTGACCTGATAGAAACTGAACCTAATATGCCACATACAGTTTTTCACATGAGTTTTCCCTTGGCGGTTATGGGTTTTAGAGTTACGATTTCTGCCCCCAAATGCAATTATCACCAAACCATGATGGAAAACAATGCTTAGCTAGATATACTACTGAGCAACAGCTTAGTGGAAGGAGACACTCTTGTACCCGAATCATTAAGACACAAAGCAGGGATGAGGACTACTCTTATGCAAGCACAAATTTAAAATGCGGAGGGCATCCCTGCTGACTCAGTGGTAAAAGAACCTGTGTATCAAAGCAGGAGACACAGGTTCAATCCCTGGTCTGGGAAGATCCCACATGCCACGGAGCAACTAAGCCCCTGGACCACAGCTATCGAGCCTGTGTTCTAGAGCCCAGGAGCTGCAACTACTGAACCCTCTGTGCCCTGGAGCCTGAGCTCCAAACCAAGGGAAGCCACTGTAATGAGAAGCCTGAGCACCACAACTAGGGAGTAGCCCCCACTCATTACAACGCGAGAAAACCCCACACAGCAACAAAGACCCAACACAGTCAAAAGTAAACAAAAATTAAAAAAAATATAAAATGCTGAGAAAAAAAACAAATTTTAATGAGGATGAAAGGGAAATGTTATGAAAGAGGTGGTATTTGAATTGGGCCTTGGAAGGTCCTTGAATAGGGCTTCCCTGATAGCTCAGTTGGTAAAGAATACGCCTGCAATGCAGGAGACCCTGGTTCGATTCCTGGGTCAGGAAGATCCGCTGGAGAAGGGATAGGCTACCCATTCCAGTATTCTTTGGGCTTCCCTCGTGGCTCAGCTGGTAAAGAATCTGTCTGCAATGCAGGAGACCTGGGTTCCATCCCTGGGTTGGGAAGATTCCCCTGGAGAAGGGAAAGGCTACCCACTCCAGTATTCTGGCCTGGAGAATTCCATGGACTGTATAGTCCATGGGGTTGCAAAGAGTTGGACACAACTGAGCAACTTTCATTTGGAAGGCCAAGTAAAATAATCTCTAACACTCCAAACCAAACACAGATACAGGAAACACTTAAAGAGTAGACAAGGAGGCATAAAATAATGGTAAAGATAATGGATTTAGTGCCAGATAAACCCGAGTTTGACTTCAGGTTTGACTAGCTGTGTGACCACACCAAGCCTCAGTTCCCTCATCTACAAAATGTGGATAATGACACCTATTTCATAAGGTTGCTGAGAAAAGCAAATGAGGCAATTGTGGAGTTTACTGGAAACCTCAGCCCTACATCTAATAGTATGAATTCACCATTCATTTCTTACTATTACCATTACAATTACTTGTCTTGAAGAGCCTCCAAATTATTTTAGCATTAATAGGTTCCATAGTAAAAGTCTGATATGTCTGAATATCCCTGGGATAAGAATTATTTTTCTTATTTATACATGAAGTACCCACATCCAGTTACTTCCCTTGTGGCTTAGTGGTAAAGAACCCACCTGCCAATACAGGAGACTTGAGTTTAATCCCTAGGTCAGGAAGACCCCCTGGAGAAGGGAATGGCATCCCACTCCAGTATTCTTGCCTGGGAAATTCCATAGACAGAGAAGCCTGGCAGGCTATAGTCCATGGGGTTGCAGAAGAGTCAGATATGATTTAGCAACTGAATAACTGTCAAGTCCAGAAAGGTCAGATGATTTGCCCATAGTCACGTAGCTAGTATCTGGCAGAGCTGGGACAAGAATCTCAGTCTTCTGTGTCCCAGTCCCATTTCTCATCAGCACAGGACTTTAGTCCAACTTAGTCCAGGGATGAACCAACCATGATTATAGCATATTTTTTTAAACAAAGTAAGAACAATCACACATGTGATTGTTTTTCAGTTTTTTAAAAATTTGGATTTATGACCCTAAAAAGATCCTGGTTTTAAACTACCAAATCAACTAAATTAAATAACAAAAAGTTCTAATGATGTCCTACCTTGAGACCAGACCAGTGAGGGACAGTAGAAACACAGCCGTCCCTAGGACTCTACACTTTGTGCAAACTTCCTGGGCACAAACCTTTAGGGTCAACAACCAGGGGAGACAGTTGGGGATAGAAATCGAACATTCAGCTGCTATAGGGTATAATTTAGGCTCCCTAGCCTGACCTTTAAAACCAAAGAAAAGCTCCAACTACCTTTCAAACCTTCATTCTACTACTCCTTTCCTTACAGTTGTGGGGGAAGGGGCTGTGAGTCAAGAGGTTAAAGAATTATATATTGCCATGGATACAATCTATTAAATTAGTGGACATTAGACAAGTGACACTAATAAGGTGAGGGAAGTAGAGAGGTGAGACACACTTGATCTTGTATAGACCTGGGCTCATATTTGGGGTATACAAATTTTTCACTGTAGTATACTTTGGGTGTGGGCTTCCCAGGCAGCTCAAGTGGTAAAGAGTCTGCCTGCCAATGCAGGAGATGCAGGAGATGCATTTGATCCCTGGGGTGG